>NC_086236.1:8195217-8500108 GCF_036321145.2 Pelmatolapia mariae | reverse complement strand
GTGGGCCAGCATGCAGGAATTTGGTCCTCAATATGTTTTGACAGCGCAGTGCTATATCATAGTTAGCCCCGCAGACACACTCGTCAGCCTCATACTTGATCCTGAACACAAAAGCTGTCAGCCAGGTCAGAGGCTCGGGGGGGCTGACATTGTCTGCAAAACACAGCCATATCTTCCAGCAAATGGAATGCGAGTTTGATGCCGTGGTGGTTCATGTGTGGGTGGGTGGGAGGGAGGGTGGCAGTGGAGGCAGGAGGGGGTCCAGAGAGGCTTCTTGTCTGTACTGTGACATTATAAGTCTCACAAAGGCAGGGGTGACAGAATCCACGCTCCAAAAGGATGCAGGGGCCCAGAGAAAATAACACTGTGTAGATAACTCCATGTCTCCAATAGCATTTTTACTAGAAAGAAAAAGCTGAAATTGCCTTCCTAAAAGAACATTTTGTTTATTCTTCTTTGCTTTCAACCCCAGAACCAGATTGAGAATACTGATATTTGGATGTATCCAGTAGCTCAGGGACATGTTAATCCAATTTTTACCTGGTGTGCGATCTGTTTGTGCATCTAATGTGATCTATGTCTGGATATCCTTTCCTCTTTGTGGCTGATTTACAACGGTGGGCATTTAGAACTCACCTAATAAAAATGCTCACCATGTTCAATGTGATTATCAAGACAGCAGCGCATCCAGATCCACACAGCTACCTATTTACACACTAAATTATGTTGTTAAATTATTATGAGGTCCGGGTATATGTTATATAATATTTAGCAACTGGACACATTTGTTTGTAGAGGAAAGCAGTCGATTAAATTACAGAATACATATTTACAGAATAGAAATTTAACATGAGGTAAAGAAAGTGTTGGCATTTTCAGTCTTGGAAAAAGAGCTGGAAGTGGTGCTTGACTATGTGGAACTGTGGCTCGTGCAAAAAACAAACCCCTGTTGTTTTCTCAAAACCTCTAAATATAACTACAGTATATGTTTAACCACGATTTCAGAGACGTCCATCACTTTCAACTTTCACACCCACAAATCCAGAAAATTCTCACCTCAAGCTTTCACTCAAACTCAAACTTCTAAATCTTTTGCCTGATGGAAAACTGTGAACAAACCTGTCCTGGTGATTGACCTGTAATAACCTCACATATGGAGACCTTTTATTGCAGTATATAAAAATTGCTACACCCTCAAATGTACTTTGGCTCTACTGGAGCCACAAACCCGTCTGCTTCGTAAGGTATGTGATGCAAACTAGCTGAGGCAGTCCAACTTAAGGTCAGCCAAGGAGACCTACCGCCTGAGGCGGGATGAAGGGAACAAATGTTCACGTGGAAAGCAATGTAACTGTTGGGTGTATGTGCACCAATCACCTGCGGGGAAGTAGGGCATTGCCCACAAGCTCTCGTGCAAAGTCAAAGCGACAGATGCATCATGCGCATTTTTATTTGTGCACGCAGGCGCAGGTGCCGTTGTATTTGAACCTTTACCTAAACCTTTACTTTGTGGGCTGGAAACTGGCAGATTTTTTTTTTTCAATTTCAGGAGGTGTACATTGTGTAAATGTGCCACCAACTTGCCATGGAAACAGTCTTTATTTAGGATAATATCATGCTAACATTTGCTTATTGAAACTGTTATATAGCTGTGGCATTTCTAATGTTCTTGACACACTTCCTTGAAGCTTTGTTGATAGCTGGATTTGTGTTGTGTTTATGTGTAAAAACAGATATTAAGCTTCATCTTGAGTCTGTAAGTGTTTAACTTGTTAAAGAACCCCACATTATAATGATTGCTTTAATTTCAGCTGCATTTTTGTCCTGAATACAGCTGTTTTATTCTAATAAACGATCGTTTCTTTCTTTAATTATTTATTTTACTTCATTGTAATTTTGTTGGACTGCTGACATCGTTGGGTTTTCTGTTTGCTGGCTCATGTTGACACATATTAGCAATTCATGAATCCAGGTGGGAGATATCAGAGCCTGGGAAAAAAAAGAAAAAGAAAAAAAATCAGCAACTAAACAAAAAGAAGGAAATTGGATGAAGGCAGGTTCCATCACAGTGTGGATGTTTTTGTTGAAAGGATGCTTTTTAATCAGGTTTTGGGTTCAACTGTTGTAGATTATGTTGGCCTCTGTGTGTGCGTGTATGTGTGTGTTTATTCTACAGCTGCTGGCAAACATTAACTACAAACAGCTGTACTAATGACAAAATGGAAACAGCCATTGTCAGGAGAGAAGAAACCAGCAAGACCATTCAGAATGAAAATAACCTGATATGATAACATGAAACATTGTGATGCAGATGGCGTCAACAATACAGTTGCTGACAGATAAATACAGGGAAGGCAAAAATATATTTTGCAGATACTTTTCTGAAATTTTGGAAGGCATTTCCTTTTAAGCTGAGGTGGAACACATAACTTCAGATAACACAAATGTCAAAAGAAAGTGAACAAGTGCTTAGCTTTATGTACTTTAAAATAGTAACTGCCATTTTATTACGGCAACTCGGTCTCCTTTTGTTAAACATCAAGCTCATTTTTGAAAAAGCCACGAGCCTGTGACTGTGATGGGAAATCAAATCAAATCTAGGTCACATTATGAGACTTTTGCCTTTGGAGTGTACTTTGGTCTGCTGTCTCTGACATTTCATTTTTCTGCTTTTCAAAATGACCTTTACATTTCTTTATAATGTTTTCCAACAATTTACCCAATATAGGATGATCCTATAAATATATAAAAATATATAACGACCTTACACTGCAGGTTTAAAGAGATTTTCAGAAGTATATTGACTGGTGTTATAAAAATGTTAAGTCTGTCAATATCAACTGCTAAACCGTATAAACAGACTATTTGGAAATAGTCTAACTCTGACAATTTTCCTAATCACTGGAAACCATCTATTTATTCCACCTCTGGCATCACTGGAAACCTTTGGAATCTACAGAACCTACAAAAGTCACATTAGGGTTGTCCAAATACTTATGGAGCTGCAGTACAATCACACAATTTTGCTAATTTTGCTTCTTTATGATTGGATTTTAAAACAAGATAAAGTACAAACTTGCGGCTAATGATGGCCTCCTTCATTAGAATAAACCAACATCTCTCAGACCTCACAATGATAGTGATCGGCTACTAAATGGAATTGCGACACTTGGGGATGAACTCCTTTATCTGCTTAATTTTTCATGGAACACCAGGGAACAGATCTCACCTGACCATGAAATTCTGCAAGAAAAATGCAACAGTAAGCCTAGAATTAAAGGGTTTGTTGCTGAGATCCCAGGAAAGGTTGACTTTGAAAATGGTCATGGCATTATCCGTCAGTATTGAATGCCCAAAGTAGACAAAGCAATGTGGCACTGTCAGAAATTCTGTTTCCAGTGTATTGGTAATTTTACATATACAATGTTACCTGTTATATAAACTCACACTGGATAATATTTTTGAAGATGGTGTGGTCTAACACTCATTATCATTTCACCCATTGTGCAAGCATACTGATAGCAGAGGTAGAACGGGTAAATTAGATGGGATCTCATGGCTAACTACATATTATTAACATTGAAGAATAAAACGTTGACACCTTTCATCCTCAATAGTACATGTCATAAGTTGCATGGATCACAGGCATGCTGCCAATGTCTACCTTGTGATGCTAATGGAAAGTACATACATATTTAAGGTTGCTCTCAAGGCAGCCAATTAATATCTTCATTAGTATGCATACAAGAGTGTGAACGTGCAAAGAAGGATGAGAACGCCATGGCACGTTCCACTTAAGATCTCGTGAAGTCTTGTACTTATTCCTGAGCACTGGAAATAGAAAGTAGAAGGCACAATGTTAAATCAGATTGCGTTCCTTGGTCTGCATACCGATTTAGCATCTTATCCAAGAGAAAATATAAATTTATGAGTGGTTCCTTAATCAGTGTAAACAACTTACTAGTGGCACCAATTTATAGCATACTGTGTGAAGGGTAAACACATCAGCATGCACTGAAGAGAGGCTTTCAGGGATCATCGTAAGCTCAAAAATACAGACGATAAACGCACATCACATTTGTTCATTCAGAGGGTGCAACGTTAAGACACTTAAAAAGTAATCGAAAGGTGGTCTGACATTGATGTTTTGGTGAGGTCAAGTGTTTGTTGCAGAAATCTTATTGTTTATATCTGAATTTGGTCTTAGGTTTGGTAGGCCACGCAGGCACCAATGCTGCAACTTGTACATTACCCATTACACTCTTGAAACAGGAGAGTAGCTGAAGATGGTTTAATCTTACTGCAAGCGTACAAAAATTGTTACTTTGTGCTAAGAGTCATTAAGGCATTGCTCCAGCCCTCCTCCACCCATTGATAAATGTTTGTGCACCCATGGTGACAATGACCTCTGACTGTTCTCGATATACTTTTTACTGTGTGTGTGAGTGGTTGTTTAAAGTCTTTGAATGTTGAAGAATTCAGACGTAAAGTAACAATCTGCCTGCCAAAACGATGTTATTACTTGTACAAAACTGAAGTAGGGACAGTAGGAATTTTCTTACTAAGGAAACTTAGATGAGAGTTGGTTAAAGGATGTGACAGTCATATCAATGGACAGTGGTGAAGTTGCAACAACTGAATTCTAAAATAATCTTTCTTTTATTGAAGATTACAGTGTAATTCTATTTAATACTTTGTAGCGGCACACGTGTACCCCCACAGATCAAGTAATGAGTTAAAAAGAGCTCACAATGCTTTATATCTGCCTGTGCTATATTAAAATGTTAAATCATAAAAATAACCATGAACTGACTCACTAAAAATACAAGTTCCCAAATAGCTGCTTTAAAATGAATGCTTTTTTTTCTTTATAGACGCGTCTCTTATTCTGTTCAAAGCCTGGCTTCAAGTTTCTAACAAACATCAAAAATGCTAGAAATGCAATATTGAGTAGAACTATCCTGCAGCAGTAAATTTAACCCCCTGATTTTTTTCCTCCTCCAAAGTCTGTGCTCAATCTTGCCAAGACATGGAGTAATCCTGTTTTTGGCTTGTGCCTTTCTATGAAAGCCGACATTCAGGAAGTCAGCGCATGCAGACACATGCGTGCTGTCAGCTGGAAGGCGTTCATCAGATTTTGCATCCTTCCGTTATCCTGTCACAAAAGTCTCACAAAATACGGCTCTTTCTTTTTCTCTCTGTCTCCTCCCCATCCCCCACCCCTTTGAATAAAGACACAACAGCAACCTGGCAAGTGGCAACGGCAATTCAGCAGCCTGGCAAAGGACATGAATCACGAGAGGTTTCCAAGACAGCCTTGAGCTGTCAAAGAGTGGAAGCAGTCAGGCTGCTGAGATCTGCCTCCTCATTCGATTAAAGCAGCTGGGAGATATTAAACTGTACAGTAACAGGTCGGATAGGATTGCTGCTACACCGTACTCCCTTTTTCTATTGCTTTTGACTGCGTTTTGTGTGCTATTTTTATTTGGTTCAAAACCCTCACAATGTTTGCTTTATTTTGATAGAAACCGTTTTGCGTGTCGTGTATCTCTTGTTTCCTGCTGCTTCACGCTCTGTTGTAGGTAAATTAAATTTAATAAAATTTGAGATGATGTTTAATTGTGTTAGATACAGTGTGGTGTTGCATGGAATGAGGCGTTTTTGTGGCTTAATATACCACAAGGTTCACTATTAGCGTACCGTGTCAGATGAGAAAATAAATGGAGCCAGCTTGAAGCTTGACACACACCTGTTCCCAGCTGTAACCACACTTGAGCATTTGTTTGCCTGTCACCTACAATGAATTTCAAAGCTGTTATTCTAGCGGTGTCACACTCCTGATAGGATGTGATTTGCACACTTTTTTTTTAAACTTGACATGTGACCCAGTCAAGCAGAAAACATCTTAACAAAGTTCCCCTCCACCTTTCTTTGACTTTGAGATCTTTGTTCTCCCTTTTTTTGTATTTTAAACTCTTCAGTGCTCGCTGTGTGCGGTGCTGTCAAAAATAGTCCCTGTGTGACACATTATATAGGAAAATTGACAAATGTGAAAGCACAGAAAGAACCTGTCTGCTTATTACTGCTGGACAGAAAAAATTGCTTCCTTATTTAAGAATCTCTCATTTCTGTGTGTTACTTTTTCACGTCTCACATGTTCTTCTCTTTTCCCATTTCTGTTAATGATTGCAAGCATCGGTGTAACTAATGGGATGCTTGGTTTCTTTCTTGGTAAGTGGCTGAGTGAACAAACTGTCCCTCTGTATGTTGCACTTGTGGACCTGCTCGCCTGTTAGGTGACTAAACTGCATCTATCAGCCATGATCAGGAGTTAGGACTGTCTGTGGCTAATCTGAAGGTTGCTGGTTTGACGTCCAGCTCCTCTAGTGAACATAGCAAAGTGTCCTTGGACATGACAAGTTGCACATAGTACATCCATTGTAGTGGAGACCGTCACTGACCCACAGCCACCTCTAGTCACTAAGAAAAAATGCTTTACTACTGCGACAAGCAACTGCAATGGTTACTTTTTCCTATTGTACAAAGACATGGACAGGATTAAAAATTGAGCGCAGTGGAAAAAGGAAGTGGGAATGGTTATCTTTCTCTAGGTGTTAGGCCTATAATGGACTGGAGATCTGTTTAGGATGCACCGTGCCTCTACGCCATCACATTTGGGATAGGCTTCAGTCCAACCGAGATCCTGAATTAAATGATGATAATGGATGGATGGATTGGAATATCTTTGAGTCCAATTTCCTCTAGTTAAAGCCAGCAACCAGTTGAAAAATATACATTCTTCTCCTGTGACTTGTGGCTGCCAGGACATTACTGACCAGTTTCTGAGCCTGTGAGACCGAGTCTAAAATGAAAGCAGGAAAAATCATCTTTTGTAGACACTGAGGCACTGAATGATCAAAAGTCTTTTTTACAGTAATTGTTTCAGCACCAAATAGCCTTCCTTTAAAAAATAATTTGATATTTTGCTGGAGGGTTATAGAATCTTTTGACTCACTCTAACCCATTAACCCAATTGAAATAAAAGTTTCACAGAAAACTTCACTTTGTTTCCCATCCTGCATTATTATCTGCGGACCAAGTAGTAAGTTCACCTTATGTGGCTTCTTTAATCGAGAATTTAGCACTAAATGTCTGGTTATTTCTCAAAAACTGTAAAGTTATCGAGATCATTTTGATGAGAGTGTTTGTCCTATCAAAGAAAAGCAACTTACTTGACTTAATATAATCGAGCAAAAGGATGAACATGTGTACTTTAGTTTTTTGACCTCAACCTTAAGTTGAGTAGTAACGTACATGAGAGCAGAGATCATAAAAAAGATGTAGTGCAGAGTTCTCTCAGCATTTCTCTAACAAGACTGTTGAGTATTAGTTACATCCTCACATCATGGTTTGAAAGCTTTCTTTCTTAAGACAGTTTGACAGCTGTGTTGTTACATTTATTTAGTTTTGCCTAATTTTGGTTCCTTTTTATTGAATGAAACAGTTGCATTGAGTTTCTATGTGTGAAAATGGAGAGCAGTAAACATTTTAATAGCACATTCAGTAGATAGAAACTGTAGAACAGTAAACAAATTACTGTGTAAAATCTTGCTAGAACCATTAAAGAACACGTCAGATGACTCTAGCCTAAGGGGAGTGTGGTTCTGTTCATGTTCATGCTTTTACTCCACTGGCAGTTTTTGGTATCCAATCCAAATCAAATTTGGATTCGGTACACCATCGGATCTATCGCCAATGATTTTCAGTCCAGTTCTTGTATAATTAAGCGTGCCTCAGCCTTTTTTCCATGTTTCCCTTTCTTAAAAATGGCTTCTTGATAGCCACCATCACAGCTCCTTTGTCATATCTTTGCTGAATTTCTGTTACCTGTTTTTTAGGGAAATTAGTTTCACATACTGTTAATTTGATCTACAGGGTGGGCCATTTATATGGATACACCGTAATAACATGGGAATGGTTGGTGATATTAAAGTCCTGTTTGTGGCACATTAGTATATGTGAGGGGGCAAACTCCTCAAATGGGTGGTGACCATGGTGGCCATTTAGAAGTCGGCCATCTTGGATACAACTTTTGTTTTTTCAATAGGAAGAGGGCCATGTGACACATCAAACTTATTGGTAATGTCACAAGAAAAACAATGGTGTGCTTGGTTTCAACGTAACTTTATTCTTTCATGAGTTATTTGCAAGTTTCTGACCACTTATAAAATGTGTTGGATTGTCAATGCAGCCCTCTTCTCCCACTCTTCACACACTGATAGCAACACCGCAGGAGAAATGCCAGCACAGGCATCCAGTATCCGTAGTTTCAGGTGCTGCACATCTCGTATCTTCACACTATAGACAATTGCCTTCAGATGACCCCAAAGATAAAAGTCTAAGGGGGTCAGATCGGGAGACCTTGGGGGCCATTCAACTGGCCAACGATGACCAATCCACTTTCCAGGAAACTGTTCATCTAGGAATGCTCGGACCTGGCACCCATAATGTGGTGGTGCACCATCTTGCTGGAAAAACTCAGGGAACGTGCCAGCTTCAGTGCATAAAGAGGGAAACACATCATCATGTAGCAATTACAAATACCCAGTGGCCTTGAGGTTTCCATTGATGATCGCTGATCGTTGTACCCCATATACCACACCAAACCGTCACTTTTGTTGTTCCAACAGTCTTGGAGGGATCCATCCAATGTGGGTTAGTGTCAGACCAATAGCGGTGGTTTTATTTGTTAACTTCACCATTCACATAAAAGTTTGCCTCATCACTGAACAAAATCTTCTGCGTGAACTGAGGGTCCTGTTCCAATTTTTGTTTTGCCCATTCTGCAAATTCTGTGTGCCGATCTGGGTCATCCTCGTTGAGATGCTGCAGTAGCTGGAGTTTGTAAGGGTGCCATTTGTGTGTAGCTAATATCTGCCAAAGGGATGTTCGACTAATGCCACTCTCCAGTGACATGCGGCGAGTGCTACGCTGTGGGCTCTTGCTGAATGAAGCTAGGACAGCCACTGATGTTTTTTCATTAGTGACAGTTTTCTTGCGTCCACATTTTGGCAAATCCAACACTGAACCAGTTTCACGAAACTTAGCAAGCAGTTTGCTAACTGTAGCATGGGAGATGGGTGGTCTCGTAGGGTGTCTTGCATTGAAATCTGCTGCAATGACCCGGTTACTGCGTTCACCAGATATCAACACAATTTCGATCCGCTCCTCACGTGTTAACCTCTTCGACATGTCAATGGCTGTGAACAAAGAGAAACTTGTAAATAACTCATGAAAGAATAAAGTTACGTTGAAACCAAGCACACCATTGTTTTTCTTGTGACATTACCAATAAGTTTGATGTGTCACATGGCCCTCTTCCTATTGAAAAAACAGAAGTTGTATCCAAGATGGCCGACTTCTAAATGGCCACCATGGTCACCACCCATCTTGAGGAGTTTGCCCCCTCACATATATTAATGTGCCACAAACAGGACTTTAATATCACCAACCATTCCCATGTTATTACGGTGTATCCATATAAATGGCCCACCCTGTAGATAGTTTTTAGGCTGTTTTTTTTTTCCTCCACTTGTCTAATTTCCTCAAAACTTTTAAAAACTGTACATCCATGCTGAAATACAGCAAGCTCTCGGCTAATAGCTCTTTGGGAATCTCCTTGTTGGTGCAACCCCCCCCCCCCCAAAAAAAAAACAAAACCCCAAAAAAACAAAACAGTTTTATGCCTTCTTAGATTCAACTAAAGAAAGAAGCTTTGTGTGACAAATACCTGAAGCTATAATTTAAAATTGGGTCTTTGCTAAGTTGTTTATGTGTAAATTATAAACAATATTGAATATTTTTTAAGTCTGGACAACTATTGCTCAAGGCCACTTGGAGGCAAAATATAAAGAAATGAGGAGTTTAAGAGTTTTGCACTGTACTGTATAAATGAGGCTTTTTCTCCTTCTAGAAGTCAGAGAAGACTTTTAATACAAAGGACAGTGATGAGCATAACTTTTGTCATTATCAATGAAACACAATGCACAATGACATACAGGCTTTAACCGCTGGAGTGACAGTGGAGGAGCATGACAATACAGACTCCTTTACAGATCTCCTCAGTAAAGGACAAGTATGAAGTCTGGCAGCACAATTGTCTGACAGTTGAAAGATGATAGTCATTATTTAATTAAACCCAGCCTTTTTAAAGGCATTCGTAACACTCGACCAGGGTGCCATTTGAACTTTTAACTGAAGGATGGTCAGAAGAATATTTATGCATAAATTATGTATATAATTTGTAAAGTAAACATCATCTGAGCAAGAACAGGGAACAGATCATTGGTGATAAAACTGCTTAATTTAACTGATTTACCAACAACAGTTTGGGTTCTAGCTATCCAATAATATTGAAATCAGTGAGCGTTGGCTTCATCTAGACCTACATATTGTTGTTTGGGGAGAAGGATTTTTTTGATCGACTGTATCAAAGGCTTTCGGAAGGTCGGTGACGAGGGCAGCACAAGCCAGTTTTTATTCAGGTTGAAGACGATGCCATGAATGGACGAGAGTGTAGCTATTATTGGGCTGTGATCGTGGAAGTGCTCTGGCTTTGATATGTATTCATGTGTAGTGTTGACATGAATGACTCTTAACTGCTTGGCATTCTTCTGTGTGCTTTATATACATATGAGAGCTGGTATCAGTATAAGCTGAACAGAGTGAAAAATACTTGTTTGTACTACTGAACTCTGACTTTCAAGTTGTGAGCTCGGGTGTGCTTTAAATGCCCTTGCCTGCTAAAGCACGCTGTTAAAATCTTATGAAATATTTGTATTGTTTTTTTTTTTTAAACCTCTACTGTTCAGATCATATTTTGACCTTTGAGTCCTGCCATTACTTTGCATCCACAAAGCACTCTGGATCGATACGATAATCTGGTTACACTCCAGAGCTATTATTATTTCTAATGTTCCTGAGTATATAAAGTAAGAAAAGCATAGTGCACTGCTTTTGATTGTAATGGATTGTCCGTAGGGAACCAAAGAAGTGATATACTTATGGTCGTGTATGAAGACAACGTCCAACAGAGCTGCAACTGAGTTCCTGGCAGTTCTTTCCTGATGCATTAAGTCAACTTTAAGAGCGTGCTAATGCTAATGGTTATAAGCAGCAACTAAAATCACATGTGCCTCAAACCTTCTCCCAAAAGAATTGAAATGCCTTTGTGTACCAAGTGAATATCATCCAAAGAAATGTAAATGACAGGACATATTAGATGCCCCTGTACAGCAGTAGGGCATAAACTAAGGCAGTTGCTGCCTGTGAAAGCAAAGCACTGATCAGTACCCAGATCATTGAGGAAGCGTGTTCAGTGTTTTCTAACTAAGGTGCATGCAGTTACCTAAAAAGATATGCAGTACATACTGATAATTGTGGCCCATGAAATTGACTTGATAAGGGGCGATCGTGGCTCAAGAGTTGGCAGTTCGTCTTGTAATCGGAAGGTTGCCGGTTCGAGCCCCGGCTCGGACAGTCTCGGTCGTTGTGTCCTTGGGCAAAACACTTCGCCCGTTGCCTAATGGTGGTGGTCAGAGGGCTCAGTGGCGTTAGTGTCCGGCAGCCTCCCCTCTGTCAGTGCGCCCCAGGGCAGCTGTGGTTACAATGTAGCTTGCCATCACCAGTGTGTGAATGGGTGGATGACTGAATGTAGTGTAAAGCGCTTTGGGGTCCTTAGAGACTAAGTAAAGCGCTATACAAATACAGGCCATACAGGCCATTTGATAAAAGCATAAAGGAGCAACATAAATGCTGCTAGTTAGAATACATTTAATGATCTGATCAATACACCGATAGAGTTTCTGAAAGATTTGAATGAAAATTGCACACAATGATCACCTTTTGAGTCTTTAACCGAAATGTACTCAAGGTCAATGTTATATCGGTTGCTTTAAAGCCTCTTTTCCATTAGTCAGATTTTACTAAAATTCGATGACTTTGTGCTCGATGTGTCTGTTTAGAAGCTTTCTTGACCTTCCTGTTTACTGCTCATTAGTCCGTGCATAACAGCCAGCCAATGACAACAAAGCTTACGACTTTAGTTTTGTGCTTCACACATTGCAACAACCTGTGGACTGTGATGGATCATGAGCCCGAGAAGCTACTACGTCACCGACGTTCTGGCTTCCAGATCTTTATAAACTAACATATTTTCAGGGTTCCTTTTAAAGTTTAGTCTAACACACTCGAGCATTGCCTTAATTGTGCTTTTGGCTCGCTGTGTTTTGTATGAATAACAAATACACAACAGGGCCTAAATTGTAACTGGGCTTTGTCAGCAGTGGGGAAAGCTGTGTTTTAAGTCTATCGCTCTTTAATTAACACAGTGGTCCTTTGAGTAGTTAGAGCGATCGTCTTTACTTTGCCTGCTTATATCTATTCTCTCCAAAACCATCTGTTCTTTGAAAACTGTTATGCAGTAACCTTTGGGAATGTAACAGGCCAGTATTATAACTGCGGTATTTGAATCTTAAGCGGATTTTAGAGGATCAAGCAGTCACAAGTGTTTTGACTGCATAAATCATAATTACTGACTGCAACAAATGAAAATAATTAGACTTATAGCGGTTTGGTAAATATTCTAATAAGCAGATTCAGTGACATCGGAAGAATTTTTTCATTGAAAATGTGGGATTTTACTGGAAATCTGGTGGGTAAAAATGAAGTAAATTAATTAGTGGATTTTGATCACTGAATAAGGAAAACACATAGGTTCATTACAGTACAACCTTATTTCTTTAGTCAACGTTGCCTTTTCTGATTAATTATAACTCACTAAACTAAACAAAGTAACTAAACTAAACTAAGCAACATAAAGACAAATGATCAGTCAGCTTATAAAAAAAGGTAAGGACAGGAAAGCTCTGGCATTATGAATGCATTCTCTAATCGAGTGAAGTTTTTTTTTCCTGATGGCCAACTTTAGAGGTAAGAGGTAACCTTGAATATTAATGTGAAATCATGGCTTTAATTACACCCATACCTGTCAGCAAATTCCCTTCTCTCTCTTGAATACGAGTCAAGCTGGTCAGGAGTGCGAACAAAGGAAGTCTGCCTTAGTCACATGAACCAGCCGAGTATGAGCTGTTCTGCACAGCCCCTCTCAAACATTCACAGTAATTACCTTCCCATGATTTTTGCTTTGTGATTCTTGTCTTGTCAATATTGCAGCTGGAATCCATTATTTAATATTTTCTCTCCCTGTTCTCTTTTTCTCCTCTCCTTTAGGTGAGTGTCAGTCAACAACGTGTGGATTATTTCATTATGTGAACTCCTGCTGTGTCCTTCTGCGTTGCCTTTTCCTTGCACGTCGTTGTATGATTCTGCCATCAGGTTTGGGAAAAAAGAAACCCTTCGACTGTTTCACTGTGATTTTGATCAAAGAGAAAATGTAGGGTGTCCAAGAAGACGGGCTTCATCCAGCAGACCTAGATCCTAGTGCTAGTGGCTTGAGCCATATGCACATAAAAGTAAATGGCTTCTGTGACTAAGGGCCTTCTTTTTTTGGGTGTTTACTGTCTTGGCTTGACTTGATCTTTCTGGACTCCATTGGCTCCCTGGGAATAAAAAGGCTACTGTATTTAGGAAACCTTTGTTTGTCTTTTTTGGAAGTACTTGTTATTCAGCTCTCAAGATTCTAGTGCTTACTGCATGCGGGCTGATTACTGATTACTGTTGACTTGAAATAGAAAGTAATCACTTGCTGTGTCGTCTTTTCTTAGCAAGTCCTCACATTATTCCTGATGATGTTTAAGTGTTTATGTTTTGTTGGTTTTGCATCTTTCTGGAGTGTGTTTGCAAGACAATCTTTGACCTTCTTCAAACTATTTTCATAAGAAGTGGCAGGCTCATTGTAAGCGTCTCGACACTGCTGTGACAAAGCAGTGCTTACCCTTTGAAGTAAGGGTTAAAGCAACATATTGAATTTCAATTACAGGAAAAAATGAATGGGACTGTGGAGTTAGCAGTGTTGTATTTGCAAAGTGCTGACAGATGCTAGAAAGAGAAAAGACATTTCCCCATTTTGGCTTCTTTTCACTGGCTCCGTGTTGAATTCAGCATCAAATTTAAAATCATTCTCCTTACATACATGGTCTGGAATAGTTTAGCCCCATCTTATCTTGTCATAGTACCATATCACCCCAATAAAGCACTTCACTCTCAGACTGCAGGCTTACTTTTGGTTCCTAGGATATTTAAAAGTAGAAAGGGAGGCAAGTCTTCAGCTTTCAGGCTCCTCTTCTGTGGAACCAGCTCCCAGTTTGGGTTCAGGAGAGTTCTCTCTGGTTACTCCGACTTCCTCTTGCAGTCCAAATAGATCATTCAAATTCGGAAAAAGGTGTGAATGTGAGTATAAATGGTTGTCTGTCTCTATAGAAATGCTAACTTTGCCTTTCTACCATTGGCAGCAAAGCTAGTCGCCATCCCTAGCGCAACCCTGAATTGGAAAACAGTTGAGAAAACTGATGAATTGATTGAAAATATTAATCTAATAATAAAAGCAACAGCAATGTGACTTTGCTTTTTTATTTCATGTGATCTAATTTTAATGTAAGTACATCAAAAAGTACTAAAACAAAGATAACACATAATGTAGTGGTTACTCCTTGTTGGATCACACTACTGTACATTTTAAAACAGCTAAAAAGACTTTTTTTGGCTCTACTTCAATTATGTTTGTAAATATGGTACAAACCATTAATTAGGTTAGCATCACTGCAGTCAAAAGAAGTTTGAAATTTCCACATGCAATAATTTATATTTGGTGACATGATTCTTTTCTGTAAAAGCAGTAGCAAGGGAGGAATGAAGGGAGGAATTACAGTGCAGGTGGGTTGCAAAGTGGTTTACAGGCTGAGGAAGCTTAAAAAGCATGCCCTTATGATATAGCCAGATGAACGTGTAGCTGTATTTCAAATTCTGATTTCAAATGCCTTTGGAGTCAGTTGATCTGCCAGAACTGCGGCTGAGTTTGACTTTGTGACCGGCCTGAAATAGTGCTGTGCTTGATGGTGCACGTTTGTGCACAAAATAACAACATAAAGTTTTGTTCAAAATTTAGAAGTGGGATCTGCATTTATGTCTTTAGTTATTGAAATCAAACAGCAACACTAGAAAATCACTGAGATCCATACTTCCTCTACCTGTATTCATGCAACAGGTAAACGCATTGGTTGACCTTGCTAGTTAATAAAAAAAATGGCAGAACAGGATTTAAATTATTATTAAATTGATTCTAATGGCCCCATATTTAAAGATAAGTAATATAGATAAACAAAGTGAACCACAGTTAATTTGTAGCATAAAAACTATTGAAAAAGGACTTATATTTGACGAGGGATGCTGAAAGTGTTCAAGCTAACCATAAAGCCTGTTAATTTTGATGGCTGGAGGATTTGCCATGAGACCCCTGGCAAATTAACATTTATAAAACTATACACCTTAATATTGTGGGGTTTAATGAATATTGCAGCCTCTAGGAGCTGCTAGTCGAGACTAAAATTGTCGTGTAATTGCTTTTAAATCTCAGACATTTGCTGTCGGAAAATGTAATCTAGACAGGGAAGCTTCCGAAAGAAGCCACTGTGAAATATTGATAGCAGGATTTGCAGAAGCAATTATGGAACAATATAATGTGATGTCTTGGCATAATCTGTTTTTTCCCCCTACTCTGCCCTAGTGGTTAAGACCAGTCTGACCAGCAATATTGACTTGCATTTGCATACACACACGTGCGCACAATTCAGTGGTCATTAAAAGCTAACGTCACCAGGGGCACATCCCTGGCAGCACCTGCCAAAGCCATTATCTGCCACCCTGTCCTAGACAAACGCTTTGGCATACATCTGAGTAATTAGGCCAGATTATTGGCAACCTTCCTTGGCCTTACCCCATTATCAAGACCACTAATTACCAGCAGTGTTCTCTCTCTCAGTGTGGTGCAGGCACGAGCGGCTCAAGGGAGAAAGCGAGAGGAATGGAAGGAATACAAAAATGGACGGAGCTGGACAGGACAAGGTGTGGGATTTCGTGAGGGTTAGCCACAGTGGGAAATGCGGCGACTCAACGGCGCCTTCAGTATAAGAGACCAGCGTGTTATGCGTGTTAGTATATCTGATGACCCTATGGGAAATATTTTGTTAGGGGAAGCAGTTTCAAAGTGTCATCAGCCGAGAGATTGAAGTCTTTTCGAGGCGTAATGGGAGCTGATGACTCGTGTTGGTGAGGCGCTGGTGAGTGTTGCTTTCAGCAGAGTGGAAAATCATGCCCGCTGAGCAATTGCAGCTTTAATGGAGAATGGCACACAAACAAGGCACATATGGACACTTGCGTGCACACTCAGATGGACGCTCCTCCTCCACCCCCCCGTGAATGAGCACACACAGAGGAGCACATGCATACACACTAGAAGCGCTCATATTTGCAACTATTTCGTCTCACAGGACGATTGTTGCAGTAAATGTATTTACACAGTCTGAGACGTTCTCATACAAAAATATTTGAAAAAACCCTAAAGTATGCAGTGCTTTTTGACTATGGACTGACTAGAAACTGTGTGATCTGTGGTTCTTTTTCATGTGCTTAGTTTGTATTTAATCATAATTATTTTTATGGTTTTAATTCTTTTGGTACTCTTTCTTAGTTCTCTTGCATAATTTTCAGTAGCTACTGACCAATGAATATCTTTGTCTCTTGACTCATCCTGTACAGTATTTATCTCCTAATACTGCTTCATCCCTTGTCTTTGCTTCCTAGCCAAAGCACTCTTGCATACACGCACACACATATACTCAGGTTCGTTTTTATCCACTCTGTACACCTGTCTCGACCCTGCTGAAAAACGAAAGGTTAGTAAAGGTCTGTGAGATATTCCAAAGTGGAGAAAACCTGCATACTAAGAGCGTGGTCAGTGGAGATATTGCCTCAGACCTCAGTTCCAGCTGAAATTACCATCACCAAAGGTCAGATATCAGAGATACTTTTTTCTGAGGCACCGAGGGGCTAAATCACACCCATTCGCTGTGGCATACAAGGAAATCGCAGTTGTTATGTGGTTATGTGGCACTCAGAGCTACTTTGGAGGGATTTTTTTTTCAGGGTATATTAAGAACTCACTGAATTATGAACTGGATTATAAACTTTATTGGAGGTCTCTTCCTTCCTGTATTCTCTTTGTCGCCTCCACCATCACCCCCTTTTCTTTCCTCTTCCTATTTTCACTGCATGAATCCTGGCCCTCCTATGCAGCAGACTAAGCACTGCATGAAGCCTGGAAAGAATGGAAATCAAGGCTTATTAATTCTCCCTGGTGGCCGAAATAGTCCTGGCCATGTCAGAGGACTTTGGAAAGCACAGTGAGAGAAGGCAAATGCTTGTCTATGGGCGATTTCATAGCAAGCATGTTTAGAGAGGTTTATTTGAACTCTGGAGGGTTTATTCCTTTAATTTGTTTCATTTGGGCATGAGAGACCAATGCCATTTGAAACAAATAACCACACAGAGACTGCTGGAAATGCAGACCTCACTTCTCCTCCAAGCAGACTGGGCTTGGTTAAAAGGGAGAATGTAATCGGTTCAGCAACAGGAAACAGCCCCAAACAGATGCTTTTATTGGTCTAAAGAGACGGATGTGATCAGAGGAGCCAAAATAAAACCAGCACAGCGAAGCAAATTTTTCCACATAAGGCCATGTGGAACCGAAATCATGACAAGGTTTGGGCAAAACAAAAACAAAGCCTCTAGGTGAAGAAGTCATTGCACTGTAATAATACTCACTGTAAGATTTTACTTGTAGAATTTGGCCCAAGAAAACATTTAGGATGGTAACTGAAAATCAAACATGTATATTTGTGGAAATTACCGCTTGGGAAGGTTTTCTTCTACAGTTTTTCTGCCTTTCAAGGCAGGGATTGAATTATCCAAAAAGTTGGTGATGGATCTCCTGAGACATATTTACTATTTGAAGTACTGCGGAAAAGCCTGCAGTCTCCCCTCATTTCTTTATATTTTACTATGAAAATGGGAAAAAGGTGCAGAAATACATTGAAACATGCACAAACATACACGGAAATATCGTATATAAGATGAAAACAGAGTTTGTACAGTTCTAATGAACTTAAAAGTCAGTACCTCAGCCTATTCTGTGTTTCCCGTCCTAAAGAATGGCTTGTAGACAGCAACCTTTCCACTGAGACCATTTGTGATGAGGCTTCAGTGAACAAAGGATGGATCAACGGAAGGGTCAGATACATCTCTTGGGTCTTGTATCCGGGCTTTGCCTGATCTTTTCTATTTCTTAAGGACATGACTTTCAGATACAGTTGATCTGGTGTAAATACTTCTTTTTAAGCCTACCACTTCTTTTGCCCTTTACTTTTCCTCAATTTTTTTAAGGACACACTGCACGCCATGCCAAGATATTCCAAGTTTTCCTCTTTGGAATCAACCTATTTGTGCAAAAATACTATTTATGCCAAACCCTGATATCTTTGATATTTTTCATATAGTCAACTAAAGAAATTAGAACGAACGATTTTTTTATATAGCGGGCAGCTAGTAGCAAAGTGCTTAAAGTTATAATTTTACATTGGTTCTTTTGTGAGCTTGTTTTGTGTACACACAACACTGGTTCATCCCTTGAGTTAAGTACCTTGAATGATTCATAGGTCAGCATTAAGTGACTTAAACACAACAGACACTAAACACACGCTAACTGAGAAAATTCAGTTTGTAAGTTCTGAAAAAAAGACTTCTTCTTCTGTTTGTTTGTTTTTTGTATTAAACATATTTTAACCAGATCTGGAAAGACAGAAAAATAAACCTTCGTAATGATTCCAGATTCCTGCCATCCTAGAACACTCATAGCGATTTTACAGTGGATCATGGGGGGACCTCTGATATTTACATTTTTGTGTGTACGTTTTCACAAATCTCTCAAATAATTGCCTTTGGACTGGACTCCAAAATCTTTGTTTACATCCAGCTTTGGTCGGTTGGTCTTCTAATAAAAAAAAAGGCTGGACAGATCATCCCAAAACGATTACTTCCATTCCGGTGTGCTGGAAATACATCAGAATAATTTATTTTTCGACCATGCTGCCACCCGCCCCAAACACACAAAAAGGAATCTTGTTAACAATTAATTGCTGAGAGCACTGGGACAGACCAATTAAAGCACTGTTTACATGTGATTGAGTTGTCTATAAGGCAATGCATTTAGATGTCATGTTAGTAAATGATGTGAACAACTTAATCACTGTTTTCTTAATCTCGCTGTTGCTAATAGTCATTTTGCTCATCTAGTGTGTTCACTGCAGTTCAGCTGGGTGAACGCTGTCATGTTATCGGTGTGTAACCTGCAGCTCTCAAAGTTTCAGTTTCATTTAAAATGCCTATGTGAGCTTTTCCTTTTCATGCTTTACGGGCTACATGCAAAATCATATGTGACTATGTTGATGTGCTTTTGTATCTTTGTCCCGTGCCTTCATTTGTTCTGACAATAAAAAGCATAGCCGATGAAGAGCTCCTCTTCATAAGGACTCAAACACTCGAGAAAAGTTTGGTGCTGTAAAGTTCAAGAAATGCCGATCCTTTCATCTTCAGTGAGAGCCATGTGTCAAATTGGGAGCCCCCGCTGTGGTTTGAAACCTTTGTCCACTGGAGGAGATTGAAAAATGCCCGGGCAGGCCGGATCTAATACTTGGTTGCATCTGCCATTCCCTTTAAAAACGACCTCATGGTGCAGCGACAAAAAGGCATTTTAATAGGCCTCAGATGAATTATCTATAACTATGACTGAATAAATCTTTAATCGCTGTAATGAACTTTAGAGTATGGATTCAAAAAGCCATTTAGCTGATAAATGACCCATGGAGGGCTCTGATACAAGGATAAATCAAAAGAGGCTGGGGTCTTCAGTTCTTTTTTTTTTTTTTACTAAAGACCAGCTGATTTAAATAATTGACTTTGGAGTACAGCAGCCCAGAACACGCCTGCTGATAAGCAAGGAGAAAAAAGCTTGTTGTATTTGAATCGCTAGAAAACACTGATTGAATTTCTCATCTCGGTATAAAGTACCCTTGCATCTCATGGGAACACATCTGTCTCCCTCTGTCTTGTTCTTTGACTTAAGCTGTAGTACGTGGGCTGCCGGATCTTCCTGTTGAGCCACGGATAAGCACAAAATGTGACTTGGCGCCGACCCTTCTCCCCTTTAAAGACTCTCGCGCTGCTCGTTCTGCTTAGCTTTTCAAAATGACAGCGTAAGGTCAAGCACTTCATCTATTTCTTTTGCTTGGCCAAACTCTGGCCAGATCATGTCATGTGTAATACCCCCGGCCATTAATTGCTAGCATATCCCACAATGCCTTCGATGTGCACAAGAAAATACGAGTCCCTCTTATTTCTGCCTGTGTCAGCAGTACTGCTTGTGTGTGTGTCTGTGTGTGTGTGCATGCTTGTGTGTATGTCATGTTTAGAGCCATGCTCATATTTCAGGTGGGGAAGTAAGATTGTCTTTTTTACCTTTATATATTATGTATGTCACTGTGATTTATAGGTTGACAAAAGCCGCATCTATTCACAGGTCGGCTCTTGTTTTGAAGGGGAGCTGGCCGGTGGGCCTGCTTCCCGAGCTGGATTAGTTGGTGATTTTGCAGAGCTGCAATATGCCAGCAAATGAGCCACAAAATAGGAGCAGGACTACATGAGTAGTAGAACCACTGGGGCCGGTAGTGACCGCTCCGCACCGTCGGTTGCGCGTGCTTTTGTTTCACTTATGCGTTTCATTCACAGCAGTGCTGCCTCAGAGTCCATATAGGAAATGTCGGTCAATAATTATGGCATTCTAATCGAAGATTTCAAAACATCACAAGTCTGTTTGTGCTGGCCTACTTACCTGAAATAGCTTCGCTTTGTATTTATATGTTCCGAATATCTCTGAACATCTCTGGAGCTGTAAACAAACAACAAAGTATGAAATATGAAGCAGATTTCTGGCCCTCGCTCAGACACACCATACATCACTATCAATTACTTTTTTTATGAAGATGAATTGCTTTCATAGCTTCTCCACGGAAGCTCTTCTTTTTATGTAGAACTCAGTGATGCACAGGCGGTGCACCGACCCCTTTTGAGCTTTGCTCTGTCGGGCATTAGTTTAAGATGAGATCACAGGGCCTCAAAACATAATGCTCTTCACAGTTTGGCTTATACTTTGTGAGTCAGTCACTTTGGAGTTTTCTGCCCACTAGTCTGTAAGAAATCCAGCATCTTCTTTGTTTTGCATTTTTCCCCCCTCTTCTGTACTTTGGCTGGTTAGAGTGCTCTGTTTTGATCGAGTGGTGTTCCCACATATCCAAATCCTTCTAAATTAGCATCTTAAGACCTCTCGAAATCTCATGTAGATTGTTTCTGTTCCCCACAGTTGCACTGAAATGAATCATTTCTTCCTACATTTGAAATAGTCTCGGTTTTAGTTATTGCCGCCACCTACTTTTTGTTGCGTTGCCTTTATATTGAGAAAAAGGGGCATTAGTTATTCAAAGTACTCTGCTGTTTACTGACAGAGTGGTATGACCTTCTCTGCAGGCTGAAAGGTGCTCAGCTTTGACAATTACTTGGCTCAAAGTGACTGAGAACAACAACGACTGAGATGAAGCAGAGGCAATAATATTCGGCGGGGAACCCACTAAAAACAGCGGTGCCAATTCCCTTTACTAAGGAGCTGTCATCTTGCCAAATGATGCGCGTCACTGGGTTTCACTTTCGTTTTTTTTTTTTTTTTCCTGCCGCTGCTTTTCAGACTTGTTTCTGCATTTGAAAGCCTACTTATTACAATCTTTGAACTCTTGCAGATTTTTTTTTCTTTTTTTCCCAGCTGGTAGAGATAGTTCTGACAGCTTGCTCCACACTTTGGGAATGTAATATTTTGCATGGAGGAGATATTCAAGTGAATCAGTGTCAGCTCAGCTTTGGCGTCACATGGCAGCCATGGGAAATCTGGGGTGTTGGAAGAGAGCTTTGTGAAAACTGTCTGTTTGTGCTGAAACGTTGGGATGATTGAAGTATGACAGGCATGATTGTTCAGGCCTTATTCAACAAAACCTGGTTTGACAAATAAGCGGCTTTCAAGTTAGAAATAGTTTAACACAGTGCTAACCTCATCAGCTGTGTTCAAAGCTTTGTGTATCAGCATTCACAGGTGCTTCCAATAAATTGTTGCAATTGTTTTGAAATCTGTTAAAAAAAAAAGTGTGCATTTCCTTTCATGTGAACTCTGATAGATCATGGCCTTTTTAGAAAAATCACTTTAATCTTTCACGATGAACGTCGCGGTTCTTACCAGTGCCGTACAGACAGGGGTGACATTCAACAATGTATTCAAAGGCCCCTTTTCAGGATGGAGCCAGGGACAGAGTGATTATGTACAACCCTGACAAGCCCTTTAACCGTGACTGACAGCAGGGTATTAATTCTACAAAAAGAAGAAGCAAAAGCAAGTACAGCAGCATTTATTAAGTACAGAAGCTGTATTAAAATATGTCTTTTTTCCCTCAGTGTGACAGCTTGTTTTAACCTCAGCAAAGCATAACAAGCGTCTTTTTTTTTTATTTCATGTATAGATGTGAACCTAGCATTGAGCAGATGATGACATAGTAAATTGTTTTTACTTTCAATGCAAGCTATAAAAAAACGAAATCATAAAAAACTGCAGAAATAAATCTTCCAATTTCAGTGTAAATTTTGGAGATAAAGTATCGGAAAATACAAGGTAATTGATAATGTCGATATAGCTGACATCGGGCTGTAGTTTCACGTCATCTACCCACTCCGTGAGAAGTGACGGGTGAGGCACTGCAACTGAACTGTCCTCGCTGCTTTTTTAAAACATCTCTACTGTGTATCCACTTTCGATGTGTTGCCATTTACACCAGGTAAAAGAAACTGCAATGAGAGAAATCTTTATCAACAGTGAAGGTGTAACCCCGCAACTGTCAACAACAGCTCAAGCGGAAATAAAAAAACGTCTTCTGCTATGAATCAGGGGTAAGGGCGCGAAATCAGAAATACTGTGGATATAGGTTCCCCCAGTTCTACAAGCTGTTCATTCTCGTTTACGTGCCCCACCCTCCCTCCACTTTTCAATTCTTCTTCACTTCTATTTAGTACATGGGGATCTGCCAGGCCCGGGAGCCGCCAGTCCCCTTCGAGGCCTTCCCCAAACCGCAGCCATTTCACGTCCAAGCCATTCAGCTTTATCTACTTAAACGCTGTTGAACCTAAAAAGAGGATGTGGGCCCAGCTAGTGTAACGGTCTGAATCATTTTTATCGCCCTCTTACTAACGTGAACTATATCCGTGGGTTGCCATTACCATTTGTGGAGAAATGTTTACTTTTTATTGTAAGTTATGGAAAAATTTTATATTCTGTAACTTACATTTTTACTCAGCAATGCTGTCGTGTTTACTATACAACAGAAGGTAGGACTAATAAAGAACCTTCATTTTACACAGAAATGTTATCATATGGAGTTTGACAAAGCATATTTTTCATTTTTTTTCAATTTTCTATTCTGTAAGAAGAAAAAAAGTAACATGTAATAAGGTTGCCCTAAAAAAGCAGAGTTTGATTTATCAATAATAGTGTTTTTCTCATTTTGAGCATTTTTATTGTGGCTATACTTCAGCCCTCAGCTGATGTTTTCTACAATCAAGCCAGTGCACAACTTATGCAGCATTAATTAAGTTTATTTCCCTCCACTAGCAACTGCAGAATTGCAATTTCTGCTACTAATTTCAAATGATACAAATTTTGCGTTAAGGAGCTAAGGTCGCTCGTCTTTTCTTGCTGTTTTTGTTTCTTCATTTCTGGTGCGTTTGCTTTGAAACACGTTCTTGATGTTTATTAATTACGCAGCATCGGTGACATGAATGATTTCAGCAGCGGCATTATCGAATAGAAAAATGGAACAGTGTTTGCCTTTGCCCCTCCATTTATTTTCCTTGTCCTTTGCCAGCGTTGTTTTCATCCAGACTATTGAATAGAAAATTAGCACAGGATACTACTTATGGATCCAATAAACATTAAGTACAAATTGCTCTCATTACATAAGATAGCTTTCGGTTCCCGATGTGCCGCGGATGACCCTGTAAATTAAAAAGATGGAGTAAAAGTCAGCGGTGGTTCTGAATGACACAATCCTGCCCACCTTTTTATTATTCCAACCTATCTACGCGTAACAGATACTTATAAAGCTGTTGCTCTTTCAGGTGTTCCAGTATATGATTGGGCTTCATCATAATACTGCAGCATTAGCCGTTGGCACAGCTAGCCATTATCTGTCCCCTGAGCAGGCTGGTTAGCTGGCTGACTGGCAGGCTGGGTGGAGGTGTATTAACAAGGCCACTCTATTTTTCTATCTCGCTCACGCTGCCATGTCTCCGCTGCATGGACAGTCATTTATTATTTATAGACCTGCTTTGGAGGTGTGACACAAAAGGCAGGCTCACATTCATCCATCAATGTGTGTGGGCACGGGCTGCAGTCATAAACCACGTACACATGCACAAACACCCATATACATGTTGCTCTCTAGAAGGCAGCAGTAGCCTACTGATGTACTCTACATTAACTGCTACATATCACACACACACACAGTGCACTCTCACACGCACACACAGATCTCGCCACATTCGACATGCTGCTGACATGGCTTTAGCCAAGATTAGCAAGGATTAGATTAGATCAGCCGCAGAACTGAATAAATAATTGAAAATAGATTCTGCTCAGAGCAATTAAGAGCTTTAAGGCTGCTTAGTCATGATTTAAACAGAGTAAGCAATACTTTTAGTACTTAAACACTCAAGGAGCATGGAGAGAGCAAAAAAAAAGAGCGTTTAGATTTTCAGGAAACCCTTTAAAGTAATTCTCAAGTTTTTAACTGATCACAGTTGATCAAAGTAGAAAATTTCCACTAAAATTGTCCATAAAAATGGAGGCTGCTATTTTCTCTACTTTAGCTCATCACTGGGAGATTATTTTTCTATTTGTTTTCTTCAGAGATGATGGAAAAAACTGTAAAAATGCTTTCTTTCAAGGACCGTGAATAATAGGCATCACGTAACCGTGATAATCAGCGATGACTTGTTCGACCATCGAAAAATAGTGCACGGCACGACCTGATGTGAATATTCATGTCGTTTATGTAACATAACAAACCGGTTTAGAGCCTGTATCAGTGCGTGAAGAGTTAAAGAATTCAGACACCGCACGTTTTTAAAATGACTTCATCTGAAAAGCTAAAATTAGCAAAGGGCGGAACACTGAAGCATTACATGTTAGGCTTCATGGGGTCACGTTTAAGGGATTAGGGGGGTTTTCTGGGTATTTGCATGCAGCACAACCTAGAAAGACATGTGCATGGAGGAGTCATAGGATTGCATAGTTTAAAAAAAGAGAAGACAATCAGCCCGTTTTACTGTGGCACTAAACTCGTGATCATGTGCCCATCTTCTGCATGTGCCAGCGACATAACACCCAGTACTTTTCATGCATCGTGTAAATTCGAGATTAATGAGGATGTTTATTGGCCCGAGATGGCGATGCTGTCGTTGTGGGGGAGTTGATGACAGCCAGTGTCTGTCACAGTTAACACACTCCACCACATGTTATGTTTCATATTACATACGCAGCAGCTGCACACAGAGCTACCAGCACAACACACATATCGTGTCGTTAATAATTACAGTTCGGACGCTTCAAGTCTTGGCTCTTCCATTGTCCATTTTTTTCAACGACTTCCTACCTATGTACAGATATATAGACACACACACACACACACACACATGTAGAGACACACACGCCTGCAAACGTAGACACACAGTAAGTGAGCCCAGTTCCCTAGACTTGCTCACTGGCCTGTGGTTGATGTGACACATCCTCAGCCCCTGCAGTGATGCTCAGAGATGAGCCACAATGGTGGGAGTAGCGCACACACACACATACACACATACATGTGCACATTTTTCAAGCACACACACCTCACACATGCACACACAGACACACACACATTAAACATGGATCTGGTGACCTATGCCTTGCAGACTTCAACCATGCTCGCTGGCCCTTGGATGATGAGTGGCAGGCTGCTCCCCTCTCTCACTCTCTTTCCTCTCTCTTCCTTCTTCCTCCTCCTTTCTCTTTCCATTTCCAGGAATCTCAATTTGTTTTCTACCCGGCAGAAGGGGAATATTAAAGAACATTCTTATTTTCAGCAGAAAATGCCAGGAGGCATTAATGGGATTTGGGTTTGATCAGCACCAATGACTCAGCCATTACTCGCTCGTGTGCTGAAATTGTTGCCATTTTTTAACACTTTCCTGCATGTTCTTCGTTGTGTTTTTCATTCGTCATCTCATAATGAAAGACTCTCTAAGTCCTCAGTAAAGGGGGACTTTTTGACTTATGTTTCCTTGTTGCAAATCAAAATTAGGTTGGTGTAACTCTGCTTAACTGCTTAGCTAGTCTTATTAGCTTCTATTTGTCCAGGAGCTTTCCGTTGCTTATGCCAGCATGCTTTTACATATTCCTTAAATGTCTCAGGTGCTGTTTTTGTCTTATTTTTCATGCACTGAAGTCCTTTTGGTTGAGTCTGTTGGCTTTCCGTGGTTCTCTGCACAACTGGCACATAATTTAATGCTTCAGTGCTTTAGCTCTTTTTTTCCTGTTTGTTTGATTTAATACTTCCAGATTCAAATAATGCAAAGCCAGCTGTTTTGTGTTTGTAGGTCTTAGGATGTTACAAAAGGGTTCTTTGTTTAAAAAAATTGGAACTTTTATTGGTATTATTATCATTACTAATCATTAGTAGTAGTATTATGACCAACAACATAAATGTATCAGAAACCCCGCACTTTACACCTTTAAAACAACATTTATTATTTCACTACCACAATTTTACTGTTTCTTTGCATTTGTTAGTTAGCGTGTCCTTTTTTAAAAATCAGTGTTGCTGAATTTACGTTATATTCACTATTCTGTTGAATAGCAGGTTTAGAGTTTAGCTCAGGGGTGTCAAACATATGGACTGGGTCCAAAAACAGGCTCAATAAAGGGTCCAATCCAACCCACTGCATCGCTTTGCAAAATGTGAAAATTGCGAGTGGATCATATTATGAGAATCATAAATGTTCATTTCATATGAACCAGAGATCTGAATCTTAGTCATTTTTTACAGCTTTTTACTAACAGTCTCTACACATGCTGTAATGCAGCAGTAATTTTACATAGTTGTTTCTTAGAGTGTGGTAAAGTCCAAGGAGCTACTGATGGGTTTCTTTGATTGACTACTGCAGCATTTCTGTGTTATTTGGATAAATTGAGGGAAAAAATGTGGAAACTGCACTTATTTTTCTTAAGACATCTCAGAGTATTCATCAGTGGAGTCGATTGTTAAAGGAAATCATCTTCCAAAGTGTACTAAAACTTACCACTAGAAGAAAGAGGAAAGACTTGGATTGTGTTTGATTTTTTATTTATTGTATTATCTACTCTTGCTTTTATTTTACTGCTACAGCCCACTTAAGATCAAATAAAGCTGTATGCGGCTTGTGAATTGGAATGAGTTTGACTCACCTGGTTTGGTGCATTTCTCTTTAATCTCTCAGGTACATTTTTGTTTTTGACATTTTGTCTAGAGCAAAGTTAGCCAGATAATTCATTCACCATTAAACCAGCCTGCCTGCTTGCTCAAAGAGCAGCTGCACACTCGACCCTTGAGACATATGTTGTGTGTTGCCAGGTTGCAGTGACAGATTGACTGAAACCGTATCTGGTCTGTGGATTGTGTATGTGCGCGTGTGCGTGTGTATTTTGTGTTTCATAGATGATCTGAAAAATTGTGTGACAGCAGAGAAGTATTTAAATCTTTCTTCGGTTTCTGATTCAGTTTCCGACGATGATTATTCATAATAAAATTTGTGGTCAATGTAAATCCCACTCTTGTTTTCTGGGGGGAAAAACAATGTAGCAGGACGTGAGGAGATAGTCTGGACGTGCAAGAGAAACCCTGAACTCTGTCCACTGTGCCAAAATTGCCCCACAGCCTTGTGCTGTTCCTGTGATCTTGGTCCAGACATGGTTCTGAATAAGTGGGCCACTGGAACAAGCAAAAAACACAGATATGGCAGTTGTTATGTTAGCAGTATGTTTACTTCCACACCACTACCACATTACATGCACAATTTCATTCCTGTTGACATAAAAAACCATTGGCTAGTCCATCTTGAAGTCAATTTTGACTTCTTCTTATTACCTGTTGTAGTTTACTTATTTGTATTTGTCAGCTTCTAAGCTGCTAATGCTATTTTTATGGATTAACCTTGTTTTTCTTAAAAAAAAACCATTAGATAACATCATTGTTATTGAGTTAGAAGGAAACATAAGTAGACATCCAATCTGATGCAAGTTTGGCATCTGGGAATTGAATGAATATATATGACACAGATTCAACAGGAGTTTTGAGTTGCCCTAGTTTTCCTCAACCAAATTTGCTTTCAGACTCGCAAGAGGGTCCGTAGCAATAAAAGATGATTGGATGTGTAAATGTACTGTCGCTAAATTCTAAATCTGACGATAATAAGGACAGGGCAGTTTTTTGTGTTGTGGTTATAGTATCTTTGTAGTAAATGTTTGCGTGCAGTCAGACATTACGCTTGTGATGCTAATCTCAAAACGGAGATGCCCTTTGATCACCAGCCTGGTTAGATAAGGGGTAAAACACATTCCCGGCTTTAAGTATGAAATGATACATTTTGTTGAGCATTTTATGATTTTAGCTGAAGTTTAAACACACTTATTGACTTATGATGTCCTGAAGTTCATTAAGTCATTAACCTAAGCAGTGGCTCTATATCACTTGGCTGACCAATTCACTACTTATATATTATATATAAGTAGTGAATTGGTAATATGTTAGTAATGCCGGAGTCTCCAAAGCAGTGCTGCTTGCATTCTCTCTCGCTTGCATTTTCCCTTACAGTGCAGAATGAGTCCAGACTAGTTTAGTTCACTTTGGTTACTAACATAAACAAATAACCTAACTTGAAAACAAAACAGGCAGACAACAGGTTAACATTAGGATGTGATTTTGTCATGCGTGGTTGTCTTGTGTTTATTAGTCTGAGGAAATAGCAAAATAAAAAATGATATTCACCCGTGGTGATGTCTTATGTAAGCTGATTCGTGCAAACTACAGTAAGAGCTTCTCTACTGCAACTCCTCTGTGGCTGCTCCTTCTTTTTACTGAATATTTAAAACTGCCAAGCTGAAAAAAAAAGAAAAATGTTTTATGTGCGCGACGATTTAGCAAACAATAGCAGTCAGCTATGACTTTTGTTGCAAAATGCACTGGAATTCCTGCGGTTGTTTCATGATTCAAAGGCCTGAGCAACTGATTTAGCTGTGGGAAGCTTTTAAATATGAAACAACACAGCCCCAATTAATCTCCAGAACAATATTCTCAGTAGATTATGCTTTAAATAAAAGTTTGAAAAGCACTTAAAGATCTGCAAGTCTGTTTTGTGTGTGTCTGAGAGTATCTCGCATGCCTGATTGGTGACCCTTGTTTTAAACACTTCCCTTTAAATGATCTTCATAATGTCATCTGTTCATGGGGGGGAAGAAAACAAATTTAATTTTTTAAAATAATATAATTCAAAAGGACTTGGTAAAATCTCTACTTATTACTTGTGAATAAGTGAACAAAAACATCTTCACAAAAATGAAGAAGGGGGAAAAAGAAGAATCCACTGAGTAGAAACTGACAGTTACTGTGGAGTTGAGTATGAAAGAAAAGAGCTCAGATGCTGAAGTGACTGAGGAAACCATCACATTAGTTTACTGTTATTGCATCTGGTCCTTCCTAAATAGACGTTTCCTTGTTCCTGGGTGCTTCTGAAAAATGACTCTATTATGAAGGAGTCAAAATAGCCTTTGGTTGAATGAAACCTCCTATTAATCATTATACACTTACAGTATACAGAGGGTGCACAACACTTTATATCTTTATTATACTCATTTATTTTCTTCCTTGATAATGAGCACAGTTTCTGTGTAACGCACTTTACATTTAACCACTGCCTCTAAATCACAGCATAAATCTAAGACCAAAATTTTATAACCTGACTGCCCAGTATTCTGTCTTTATGGAAGGGTTTTTATCAGCATAATACGGGATTTAAAGCATTGGTTATGACTGCTCCAAAGAAGCTTTTCCTAAACTGAGTTATAATTAAGATCTAGAATTTAATCAACCTGCGACTGATGAGAAACAATCAAGGTAAGTCTAAGATTGAAATTGTGAGGCAGTTAAGATAATGGACGATTTTAAGAGTTACAAGCTGACACTTGAATCAGCAACTCCTCTGAAGGCTGGAGAGAAAAATACATGAAAACGCAGGGGATGGAAATGAGCAGCTGAACAATATTCATTGAAAAATGCTGAAAAGTGGAATAAGTTGAAATTAAAGTTGAAGAAGAAAGGGGATTTTGTTTGCTTCTGATTTGTAGAAATTCTATCACACTGATTCACAAGAGCATCAAATCTTCAGAAAAAGTTAAATTTGTATTCCATCATTACAGGAAAAATTGTGAAATTAAAGGGAGAAGTCTGAAAGGAGATTTGCTATGTCTAGTTTTGGATTACTTCATGTTGCTAATCAAGCAGCTTAGCCATGTTTGAAATGCGCGTCTGCAGTATTCAAAACTTGCTTCTCATATAGATTTAAAACATTAAATTGTTCCATTCTGGCAATTTAATAGTAAGAAATTTTGTAGTAATAGAGAAAATTGAAGTTTTTTTTCCTGAATGAGCTATTAGTCAGTATTTTTTATTGAGCAGTCTGTGGATAGCTCTTCAGTTTCCACTTTTTATTAAGCTCGGCCACATAAAAGGACAGAAAAACTGTTAGTTTAATTAATAGAAACAAATTCATCACTTAGATGTTTGAAAAGCCAATTAGGTCTGTGTAATGGCATTTTTATATGAGGAATGTGCTTTTATTTACATTCATTCATACAGCAGAACAATTCAGAGGAAAACTTGAATCAGCAGGAAAAGTATCGACAGAAATCGTCCTGTTGATACTTTTTTGCAATCTAGAATATGTTTTTGGGGACTATTTTAGGTATGTGTGGTAGTAAAACCAGGACCATAGAGCTTCTCGTCCTATTATAGCAGGGAGAGGTTACAACCCAACCGCAGTTCTGAATTGGATAAGCATAAGAAAGGATGGATGGAAAATATCTTTAATCCGTTACAAACAGCTCTTATTATTCAAGATAAAATGCAGGATTCAAATATAAAGAATTAGATATCCAGTTCATATCCTAAAATTGGTATATAGATACACATTTTGTGTGACTCCGTGAAGTCATCAAACCACAACTTATTTGTGTTTCATTATAAGCTACGTGATACAATACAGTATCTCCAGAATTGTATTATTCTGTTTTAATCAACTGTGGTAAAAATAAGTATGCCAATTAAGCCAATAGAAATCCACACACACTCCTACACCACAACAGTGAGGCAAAGATATTATCTGCAAATGTGAAAGTCAACTGGAGTTTAAAGAAAGATGTCACGTAGAGTAAATATTCATTAGAGGAATTGTGTATGTATGTGCGTAATTATATATGATTCATGGCTTGTAAGTTCATGAGAGTGTATACAGCACTGACTGATGGATCACGGTTTCTTTTTTTCTTTGTATTTTAAAGATTACTGGTCTTTGTTGCTGGTGTTGTGGGAAGTTTGTATGTTTTATACATTGAGATGTGAATAACATCTAAAAATAAAAGTGAAAGAAGTACAAACGTGGAAAAAATTCAAGTTCAAAAAAGTTTATTATCATCCAAAACTTCTGCTTTTGAAAGGATTTTCCAAAATTGGAGACTATATTTAGTCTCTCGCTCTCCTACTGACCACTGGAAATCATTTGGTATGCCCAGCTGTGGGCTTGTTACCCATTAGCATTGGTGTGCAAACCATTTGTAAATATATATTCAGTGAAACTTTTTGGCAGCACACACCTGTCCACTTGGCAAAGCAAAGCAGAAATGTAAACATCACGGGCAAATAGAAGCAAAGACGTGAGCGCAACAGAATCCTAAGCAGGGCCACAAAAAGCATTACATCACTATTTATACCATTATGTTTGCACATTCTCTCACTTGTCACCTCAAACGATGGTTGTTTTTAAATTTGTGTCTGTGTGATTGATTCTTAGTTTCCTTTGTAAATATAGATAGCGCCTGATATATGGGTGGTTATTGCTCATTATACATGCACACAGCATGCATGTATAATACATTTCTGACACACACACACGCTCGCACACGTGCACAGACTCCTCTGTGACGCACAGTTGCTGCGGTACAGGAGGCTTGTTGCTTCTACATTTATCTCTATTTTCGTTCTGTCATAACACACACACGAATACACGCGCATGCATATGCACACATGCAAAAAGTGCTGCTTTGCACCGACTTGCCTTCTCTCCTCCTCGTTGGGGTTCAAAATCTTCTTTTCTTCTTCTTCTCTTATTTCTGACATGCTTTTATTCTCATCTCTGCATTTTTTTTCCTCTTATTTATGCTCTCAACATATGAAACCACCTGCCCTCTGCTTCCATCTGTATCTTGACCAGTTATGTCTGGTCCCTCACTGCAGACTTCTTACTGCATGCCAGCAACCATGGCAGCCCCAGCCACAAAAGCACTCTTGCTTGTTTGTGTGTGTGTGTGTGTGTGTGTGTGTGTGTAAACCCTTTGTCACATTTCACACTGAACTATAATAGTTGTTTTGGGGGGGTGGGGGGGGTGGGGGGGGTTATGGGTTTACTTTCAAAAGTGTCTTTTGATGCCTCCACTGGCTGGACGCCTGCTTCACCCTGCAGGTTCTCTGAAAGCATCCCATCATTCTCTCCAACTATGTATCTATCCGTCCCTTTCCCTATGTCTCTTTCTGTGTGTGTTTATACTGTCTCCTCTCATCTGTCCCAGATTAAAGGCTCGTCTCCACTCCAGAAACCTGCCAGCCTACATCCAGCTTGGAACAGGGTCACAGCACTGATCTTGTCCAAGAGGCTGCCTTTGAAGCAGGCTGGGACGCATGCATAGACACACACACAGACACACTTACTTACACATGCTATCCCTCGCCCTCTCGCCACGCAGTGATGAAGTGGCCAGGGTGTGACTCGCCTCTGCACTCTTCTAACGCCTTTTATTTTAATGAACTCGGCTAATACACAGACGTGGATAGCAGAACTGAGAAATGGAGTCCAGGGATGCTTTTCAGCCAATATGATGGAAGACTAGCACCATCCATTGTTGGACTTCATATACTCATCTGTGTGCCAGTGCAGAATATAAAGATTAGGCAGGATGTTTAAAAGTTTCAAATCGTATATTGACTTAAGTAGCTGCGTTTCAAAGAAGTCCAGACTTTCTAATTGTGATCACACATTTGCTATTTTTGTCTCATTTGATCGGATGTTCTGCAGATCTATTTTAACTGCGAAATTTAAAACAATCCTTGTCTCTTTGTCCAACTTTGCCAGCATCAAAAAGTTTTTCAGAACACCTTGAAAACTCGGAGCGGTGGTCGACCACATCGCTGCCACATTATCCGCCGATAATTAATTCCAGGAAGTGTGAAGTGTGTCACGCTAAAACGCGGGGTGCCATTTGATATTCATGAGGTGTCATCCTGTTTCAAATGTTCCCTCTGGTGTTAGCGTGACAAAATGCAGTCCTGTTCAATCCCAGGCCTCCCACAGATCTTAACTGGAGACTCATCACTCATTTCCGGTGTGTGGTCAGAGAATGGGAGGGTTCAGCCTGGTGTGCATGCACATTTGTGCATCAGGGTGAGGGATTCCAATCTGGCAGGCGTTTATCTTCTCCGAGGCCAAGCCTGACTGACCATTAATGTCCTGTGATGTTTAGGCTCTCCCTGGCCATCGAGGATCATGTGCAAAGAAAGGGCTCGGGGAGGGAGGTTTGTGTTTTCCTTTAACGGGACCCGTTTTACAAGATTAAACTGGGGAAAACTACAGAAAACTATATGGGAATCTCTTTTTGTGACACAAGACACGTTTGAGTTAATAACAGAAGAGCACAAATTGTTCAAGTCTTCAATCCGCAGTGTTTTGTAAGCCCGCTTTAAACTTTAAATGCATGTTTGTTTTCCTCTGGGTCCGATCTCTCGTGAAAAATGCAAAGCTCACGGAGAAAAATAAATGTTTTCTTTCCAAATCTGGCACGCATCTCAAAAATATTATTAAAATACTATAGTAATTGCAATAACACTTCATTTACATATAAATATAAAACCCATTGTTACACATGAGTACAAGTCAATTTCACAGATTTTTCACAGATGTTTTGCTTGCTTGGTTTTCTTTGGATGAGAGACAAAGAAGTGCCATTTTGCTATACACTTCATTTGCTGTATAGCAGCATGTACGTATAATTTATTTACTCGCCCGTTTTTGTTGTGGCAACAACAAACCCTCTGACCTGTGCGAACGCAGTCGCACACAATGTGTTTTATTATGATGGCTAAGTTCCCAAATTAGTTCATTTTGCCAATAAAGTAAGAGTAAGAGGATATAATTGGGTATTCTCTGCTGTTCTTATACATATAATGCTCATATTGTGTCTCTCTGTAATCACCAAATGTGCCTAAAATTAGAGCTGCTGCTAAGATCTATTCCCACAGAATTTTCTTAATAATTTAACAGATTTTAGTATTGGGCATAAACATCTTGGCAGCTTTTTCCCTCAATTTTCTTTCTTTTTTCTTTCTTTTCATCCGTTTCAAGTTGGGAATTGTCGAGGAAGCAGAGGAAATAAGAAATTCAAGCTCTGTTAGCAGATCCATTAAAGTAGTGTCATCCCCGAAGATAATGACCTGGAGGATATGCATAGCAGCATTTTGTTGTTTGGTTGTGTTTTTTGTGTTTTGTTTTGTTTTTTTTGCTTATGCTGCTGCTGCTAGGGTTTCCTGGGGAACAGACCTAGGGGGCGAATTTAGAAAACACACAAGGCCCACACATTATGATGTAGTTACCAGCTGCGATGGTGTGGTTGGCATTGATTTTACTCGACGAGCCTGTGTGTCTGTGTGTGTCTTGATGGGCGAATTTGGACCTACTGTAGTGGAAGCTATCACAAAAGCCAGTTTTACAGGGTTGTTAGTTTGTGGAAAGATTTTCTACCAAAAAACTGTATAGTTGACATGAAAATAAACAAGTCTGAAGACTAGTGTACTTGTCTGACCCATGAGTACTCAGTAATTGTAACTGTGAGTAATCCAGTATTCATAGGTTAGAACATGTTCATTCGATAGGAAAGAAAAGAACAAAAAAATGTATTATCAAGGAAAAATATTAAAGGGTCTGTTTCCAAAGGATCTGTAATGTGGGGTTTTTTTGAAGTGTGCAAATAGAAGGATCCCATTTTGAGTCCCACTGCACATTAAGTAAGACATTCTACTCTATCATTTCCTTTCCCCTGGATAAGATCTGCTGAAGGTGGCAGAGAGTATTTTTTATGAATAAGCCCAAACCTCTCCATCACAAATTTGCTGAAAATAATGCAGAAATATTGTTTGTTTGTTGTCTGCTTTGGAGGCAGCAGTGGCATCAAATTAAATATTGATGGTCTGCCTTTCTTTGATAATCTGTGACAAATGAGACGCCGTGAAGAAAGTCTTTTGTCACTGCTAAAATTCAGCATATTGCGAATTTTGAGGAAAGCTGCACTTGTAATTAGATGACCTGCTTTAGCAGCCCCGAGGTCTGGGAGAATTTAGTAGGACTTTTAAATCTTTGTGATTTAGAGATGTTGGAATTTAGGAGGAAGAGAGACAAAAACAAACACAAAGATTTCGGGAACAAACCCAATAAATCCCTCACAGCAGATTTAAAACTCGACTAAAATACCGCACCGAGTCTGTTTGACAAACATATTATTTTTGTCAGCTTATTTGTGTTTGTGAATGTGTGTGCTTGTGCACACATAAACATATCTACCTATGCAGTGTGTAAGTGCCCTTGACAGCAAAGGCTGTTTGGGAATGCTGAACAGCCATGCTTCTTACCCACCATTCTCTCCCTGCAATCATTTCCTGATTGCCAGTGATAGAACACAAATCAGACACATGCAGTTGAGGGTAATATGTGTTTCTGTGGATGCCTACAAGATAAGAGACGAAGCCGCATGACTCGGACAGAGCTTCATGTGTTTATGCACTCATCGTATACCGATGAATACAATTTATAAGTGAGATTAATTTGCAGGCACCACTGATGAGTAGGTGTTCTTTTTTTCTGGTCTTCTTTGGAGGTAGCATGCATAGCAGGTGCATTCTGGCGTAGTGCATATGCTGACAAGTCCACACAAGCACAACAAATTGGCTCACATTGGATGCCATGACGTTCACTTGGAGCCTCACATTTAGCCTCTTTTTACAAGTTTTAGGTCCCTTGAACCCATGCGGACCCTCACATACTCTCAGATGCAGAACGCTGGCATAAAAAAGTGTTTGTTGCTAGCAGGTGCTACCCCACTCGTTACATGTTGTAGAACCGATGCTTTTGAGTGAGAGCTACTTGACTCATCCGGCTCTCCAGCTCTAACTCATTTTATACTTGTACATAATATTTTGAAGTGAGACCGAGTGAGAGTCGTATCTGTATTTTTTCATCTTAAACCCCTTTCTGCCCATTGTTAACATGCCACATCTGGGTACTGAATTTGGATAATGAGTGGTATTAATGGCTCTTTTATGCTTTAGTCTGTCTATTGTGTGTTTTTATTTTTGAGTTGACCCTTCAGTTTGGTGAGGTTTCGCTATTTTTTGGGAAGGCCCGTTGGAGCCCTTTGCAAGCAGGACGACCTGACTTTGTTCTGTTTCGCCTGTAGTAGCGATTTGATTGTGCGTTTCTCATCTCGAATATGATACGAAGAAAACTCCAAGTCCCAGGAAAACTTTAGAACTGGGTGATCATACCTGCTGTGAAATGTATGCTTATCAAGTGTTTCCACAATACAAGTATCTATAGTTCATGTTTTTTCACCCACAGTTCCTGAAAGATTTTTATAACAGTGTTACAAAATTTATTTTACAAACCCCAGGTGAGGGAAGGAACTGCTCACAAAGGGCAGTTTCAAAGTAGTTGTTTGGCATATAAAGTACGTGTTATCCCTGACGGTACAGTGCTGTGAAGAAAGTATCTGCCCCCTTTCATAGTTTTTATAAAATCTGCATATGTGTCAGATCATCAAGTGAAATTTAATATTAGACAAAGATAACTCCAGTATTTAAATATTTCACTTTTGAAGAGAAAAAAACTATCAACATCTACCTGACCCTTTGTGAAAAAGAAATCATGGTTTAAAACCTATCTGGCAAAGTGGAAGAGGCTAAAAGATCTCAAAAAGTAATGCATCAGATATAAAGTTACTGACATCTATCAGTCTGGAAAGGGTTACAAAACCATTTTCAAGGCTTTGAGACTCCAGAGAACTGCAGTGAGAACCATTATCCACAAATTGAGAAAACTTGGAACAGTGGTGAAAGTCCCACGAGTGTCCGGCCTACGAAAATAATCAAAGAACACATCAGTGGACTCATCCAGGAGGTTGCAAAAGAACCCAGAGCAACACCTGAAGAACTGCAGGACTCACTTGCCTCGGTTAAGGTCAAAGACACAGCGATAAGAAAGAGACTCTACTAACCATCGAAGAGTCCCAAGGAGAAAAACACTGCTGACCAAAGAACACAAAGGCTCGTCTCAGATTTGCCAAAAACATCTTGATGATCCCTAAAACTCTGACAAAAGTTTACATTTTTGGAAGGCTTCAGTCCCATTACATCCTGCATAAAACTGTCACAGCATTGCATAAAACAAATATCATACCAACAGTCAAACATTGTGGTAATGTGATGGTCCGCTTTGCTTTGCTGCTTTTGCACCTGCTCTCTAATAGAAACTCCTGAATACTGTATACCCAACCATCAGTTTATGCCCTGAAAGTCAAGTGCATTTGGGTTTTGCAGCAGGACAATGATCCTAAACACACCAGCAAGTCCACTACTGAATGGCTAACACAACGCCCCCCCCCCATTACCTTTTCTTACAGGGACAGGTAGGTTTGGATATCCCTTAATAAATTAAATCATTTAAAATACTATTTTGTATTTACTCTGCTGCTTTTATTAAAATGAGTTTGATGATTTTGATCTACTTTTTTTACTGATCTTACTAGCCAGACTTCATTTACACTCTAAGAGGATATGAAATGCTAGTATATACCTACCCATGGATTGCACAGTCCTTAAGCATTGATGCTGTTATATAAGCTCTTCTTGTAAGATTTACTTCCATGTCATATAAAGCCACTGTACAATTATTTCTCAGTATCAGTATAGCCCTTTACCACTGCAGGAATAAAAGTATTTCCATTGTTTACACTGCTATTCAAATGCTAGCAGGGAAACCACATGAATTTAGATTACTATATTACAGATTTTACCCTTTGCCTGCAATCCAGTGTACACAGAAATTTATTTACATTTATGTTCTCTTTACTTTATTAATTTCCCTTTTCATTTACTCATCTTATTCTGAAGCTGCTGTATGAAGCAAGCACATGCTGACAGTATGTTTTCTTTTATAGCTAACAGCACATGAGCTGATTTTTGGAGGCTGGGAGCATAGAGGCAGCATTCCTTCTACAGCATCCCTGCATACATATGCATTTTTGCAATCTTCCTGCTTAAAAAGAGATGAAAAAAACACAAGTTCAAGCTCTAACTTAACAGTCTAAAGTTCCCTTTTGCCATTTATTCCCATAAATGAGCATAAGTAACCTTAATAATGTATTAAAAGGTCTAACTTTCAACTTGAAGGCTTCTTCTTATCTTTGCCGTGCGTTTCGTTTGGTGTGTGTATGTGTGCTCATTACATGTGAAAGGCAAGTTCTCTTGGGAGCAATAAAAGGTTCATTTCACTTCGAATCCTTGTTGAATAAAGAACAAATATATGACCCTCTGCAGCTAACAAGACCCTTCAGCCCTCGACCTGTGAATCCATAGAGAAAATGTCTGTGTCACAGCGGCAGTCAAAAGCAGCTACAGTCTTCCCAGCACAGCTGACAATGTCACAGCTTTCTGCAGCGGCTGCTGAGGGCCGGCCACTGCAGTCAGCGGCACCATAAATGTCACTCTATCTTTGATGGGGCCTCCTGTGGATCAATGCCAATATATAGCATACCTCCCACCAGCCATCTAACCTCCATCCGTCTATCTATTCATTCAGCCATCTTTCCATCCTCCCCTGCCTCATACCTCCCGCCACCCTCTTCTTTCCTTTTAACTTTGCCCATTTACATCCATTCCCTTTCTCTTTCCCTTCAGCAGCCAGACTGCTCTGTTCTCAGCATATTCACTGCTTGTCATGTAGTCTGTAAAGGTGATGTTTATAACGTGCCCATCACAGTGTTCAGTGAAAAAAAATCGCAATTGCTGTCAGTTCTATACCTACCCATTCATTTTAACGGGAGAAATGATCAGTTGGGAGTAAGTTAGAAGTGACAAAATGTACGAATATCTCACTCATGGCTGCTGCTCTTCCTTGCTTTCTGTAACTTAATGAACAGAGGAGATGAAGATATGTGTGTGTCTTTTATAGGAGAGCTCATTCAGCAGTGCATCCGATAGACTTTTGGTTTGCATAGACTTGTGGTGTCCCATTTTGAAGGCTCAACTTGAGTGTCTTGGCCTTAGTTTTAAAAACTAGATGCAAGAAGTAAGAGGTGGATATGACACATAGGCACTGCATACTCGTAGGGTGTTGACTTGTTGGAACATCATGCAAGGCTAAAAGCAAATAGTCAGTACAAAAGTGTTTATTGAGGTTTATTGAGCATCAAAGCAACATTTTTCAATCAAAGCAGTTGCCCCCTGCTGGATATTAGAAATAATGCAAATGAAAGTCACTTTTATACTGCCTTGCATTCAGACCGGGGAGCTTTTGTCCATTCTGTCCATTTTTTTTTTAAATACAATGTCAGGTGGCTAGTAATTGAATGGGAAAATGTAGCTGTAAAGATGCTGTGAAGTGAAATGAAGTAAAAAACATTGTGATCAGTGTGTATGTATGTCCACCTACCCTACAAATAAATGCCCAAATACTCCAGTACTCACATTCAGCCCATCGGGGACTGCTTTGTGTCAAGGGAAAGCTATATCTCTAACATACAGCCTTAAATTATTTTTGTATTATGGCGTGCTAAGGGTTCGTTCTGTGTGCTGCTTAGACAGGGCGACCACCCAGTGTTGATGTTTAGCTGATGTGGCTCTTTGTTTAGTGCTATCCAAAGCAGAAAAAGGCACAGGAGAGCCAGTGGTGAGAGGAAAACGGAGGCTGAAAAGATACCAGAATGACCGACTGTGGCACAAAATCAATGCCTTCCAACACTTTATCACGGAAGCTACTGTGATGCAAATGCTAACTCTGAGACTTTCAAATTTGGAAGCCTGTTGAATAATTAGGTCTGGAAAAATGTGAGCACTGTTTGAAAGGCAAACCAATCTAGATGGTTGCAAACGACACCAGGATTTATTTTTATTTTTTTTAGAATGCATGATATGACCAAGTTTAGTGGGAAGGCTCAAACTTGAGAAAAGTCAGCATTGCTAAAATAATGTATTAACCATGTGCTTGTAAATAAGTGATTGTAGTGGTTGTTTGTCCAAGCAAGGACACAATCTCTGCTTTAATGGTTAAGATGGTTAATTGATTAAGGTAACTTCTAAGTGACTGAATGGTAGCTGCAATAAGAGTACATTCCCTCCATTTGTAGCAAAGGAGCTCTTTTCGTGTTCCTCTAGCTGAGGAAAGCAGGGCCTCTTTATGAAAGTAGATAATTTTAGAGCTTCCTCCCACTGTTCAGGTAACATTACAGTTTTGATTAAATATAATTTACTCTGATACTTAGCAGTAGTCGGATTGTAGCTTAAATATTAAAGCTGTTTGTCCTTTTTTAGCAAGGCTGGGCAAGATCCCCTAGTTGTTGTCACTGGGACTGGGGTCATAATGGGTGTATGGGACCCACATTTAAAATCTTTGTAGGGCTGACAGGGTTACGATGTGTAATATGAGTGCCGATTAGCTTTAGGTACACGCATTTGGACACTGCCTTACTCTCTCAGCCTTACTGTGCTGAAGATTTTTACTCAGTCCTTGTGAATTCCCATTTGACTTGAAAGCACTGGAGGTTATGGAAGAGTGGTGAGGGCTATTCAGTTCCAACCAGAGTTTTACTTAGCTTTAGCCATTGTTCATGATGCAGCAGTTCAGGGCTGAATGACCACTGGAAGACTCCAATCTTGCTCCGGGATGCAACCGCATTTATTTTTCACAGATGAGAGATGAAAGACGGGGCTCAGTTTGATAAAAGCTGGCGCTCTTATGGTCATGCGCTGAGAAATGTTTCTTCTTTTTTTTTTCACATTTTGTATGGAAAGCCTCAGTATTGGAAGTGATGGAGCACCTTGAAGCAGAATCCACTCCAAAAATGGTTCAGTTATTTGCCATTAAATGTGTGGATTAGGATGTAATAGAGGGTTGTTGGGGGCGATAAGAAGTGCAGCAGCTCCAGGTAAATCAATACTCTCAAAAACATCCTTCATCTTACAGGTTTCTTTGAGAATTTGGATCGATCGCAACACTGTTTTATTTATATCGTTTCACTTTATTTGTCACCCTCCTCTAGATTTTTATGTTTTGATCTCCCCCTTTAGTGCCAAATCTCCCACTTTATCAGTATTTAACACTTACTACGTGGTGAATGCCAAGGTTTACTCTTCTGTACCTTTAGCTGAATAACCTAATAATTTTGTTCAAACCGTTAAAGGTGAGTAAAGGACTCACCAGTCTGATACTGTTGCTGGACTCCCAACTCTCTGTATTTCCTCTAAGTGCACTCTAAATGTTCAGAAATTCTAGTGCAAAGAATCTAAATAATTAAATCAAAAAAACTTGAGTGCCAATAGAAATAGACATGACTGAGAAAACTGTGTCACCTCTGTGTACTATAGGTACGCTGCTTCACGTACTGCTGAGAGGATGAAATATCTACCGGAAAACAGGAAATACAGTTCAAATGACAAATTCCTCAGTCTAAAGGCTGAAGAGATGGAAAAAACATTGTACAGCAATTCATTATACAGATGAGCCACAGTTGTACAACTCTCTAAAGCCATTTTATCTTTCATCTCCACCATATGTAAACAGACAAATCACAACTTGTAGGATTTGCAGCAAAACAAACATATGGCCCTATATTGCTTCTCAGTGCATCTACGGAAAGGCAATCATAAAGCTTCATGCACATGTTGCATGTGTGGCCCAATATGCTTTTATAGGCTGGACACCGCAGATCACTCGAGGAAAAGGTAAGAAGTTGAGTCGCTTTCTTAGACTACTATGACCTGGATGACCAACCTACACAGACACACAGTGGCAGTCTGTTTTCCTTTCTCATGATTTTAATATACTGTATTTTTCAGACCAGAAAGCGCACAGGATTATAAGGCGCATTAAGAGAAACGGAACAGTCAGATAAGTCAAACTTTGCTCACCTCATTCTTCTTGCTTCCTCCATTTCCGTACCATTGATTCATTAATGCTGAATTGCCTCGCAGCTGCTCTATTCCCATGTTGTTGCAGTATATTAATGACTAACCTCGTATTGTGGATGGATTATCTCAGTTGTTCTCCTGACTGACGTTTGGTCCGTTTACAGTATCCTGCCATGCGATTGCATTTATCCCTAACCATCGGGAACCCTCGCTAACTTTTATTGAGTGGAAAAAGTTAGCGTTCATCCTCTAGCTTCACTGTGCTAATGTTATGCTAACATAGCTGTGTCGCTAGCGATCACGTAGCACATCATTATATACCAGCTAGTCCAACTTCAGTAACCCTACAAATGTCACTGCTGTTTAGTTTCCTGTCTTCATTTATGTTGGAAGTGATAGCAGAGCTGTAAATTTTTATTTTTTCAGAAATCTCTCAATCAGAACATGCTATATCATGTTTAGGTGGAAACTAGCGAGCTAACTTCCTGCTAACTTCTAACTCCGGTAAATTTAATAAATTCTGTTTTCATGGATATCTGGATGTTAAACTTAATTGTTACACCTGGTAAAGCAGCAACACTGATCATTTTATTAAAGATGAAAGAATTTAGACAGTTTTTAACTCTCAGTGATGCCGCAGTGTTCGTTTGACTTTGGGACCTGAAGCGGACGGAGTTTTGGACCCAGATTACTCTGCGAGGCTCCTGTCTGCACGATCTGATATCCTCATGTCGGTGTTGTTCCCACATCATCATAATAAATGTTGTTGATGTCATACTTTTGCGACTTCGAAAAAAAACGCCTTAAAAAAAAATCTACTTAAATTGCGAGAAACCGCCTCTATCCACCGATCCAGCAATTTGAATTCTTTGCATTTCAGGATACTGTTTTTTAATAAAAGGTAAGCATTATACATATTGTCCTTGCAACATTGGAATTTCATAAATGAATGAATCGCTTGGCTTGCAAAAGTATGACGTCACAACAATGTGATTGGTCACTTGCAATGTTGAACCTGGAACAACATTTATTATGATGATGTGGGAACAACACCGACACGAGGATATCAGATCATCCGCTCCGCACTACAGTAGCCGTGATGCTCCGACAATCCATCAATCGGTACAGCTTCGTAGCTTAACAAAGTTGTACTAAAACAGTTTTTGACAGATTTTTGAGCACCGTGTACCACATAAAATCGGTTCGAAGTCAGTGAGCACAACCAGAATTCATACATAAGGCGCACCGGATTATAAGGTGCACTGATGACTTTTGAGAAAATTAAAGGATTTTAAGTGCGCCTTATAGTACGGAAAATACAATATATGGTTCCTGATTGTTTATGGATGAGTAATTGCACAAGTGAAGTGCAAAATCTGAGCCTTCCGTGTCTCAATGACCTCAAAAGTTTTATCTGAAACACTCTATACAGCACAATCAGTTTTCTCTTGTAACATTTTGTTGTTGTCTATTCCCACACGCTGCAGTGTAAAGAGGGCATCACAGTTTATGTGATTACATTAAAAATGCAAACTGTTTTGGACATCAGAATTAATCTAATATCATCCGGTCTTATACCAAATTAAAATGGCCACACTGATGAAAGAGGAGACATAAGAGATTCATTTGTCAGGGTTGATTTGCTGCATCAGCAGGCCCAATCCACCAAAGTAACTTCCAAAGTAGTTTTGGGACACAGGCACTCATCAACATTAATTCTTAATAATCTCTGCCCAGCTGGCTAAAACACTCTGCATTTATTTTGAGGAAACACACACAACAAACACGTACCACCCGGCCACGTTTAAACCACTTGCTTAATATTGCCCTGGTGTCTTTGAAACAGCCCTGACCAGTCGGTCCATGGACGAGCAACCTCTGGAGAGCTACGTGTCAAAGTAACATCCACATGAATGCAATAACCACAGTTTCCCAGCAGAACATTGCATTCGAATAAGTAAATAACTTTTATTCACGCGGCCTGCGGTTTTAATGTGGTGTCTCATCTGCGTCTTTATATACCACAGAGATATGCGGTGTATTTACTATTGGGTAAACATTCAGATATAAAACATTCTCATCCAACACTCGGTATCGTCAGTGAGTGAGTCTTTTGTAAGTATTCCATGTTGAATTGCCAGAAGTTATTATTGTGGCATCTTTATCATATTCTCACTAATGAGACCAAATTAACTCAGTGCCTTAGGATGAAAAATCATGATGTAATTTTATTACAACATCAGTAAGAATATAGAGATATAAAACATTTACATTTTTAAACATGTTTCTCTTTAAAGTTTATGTAACTGCTGTGCACTTCTCTTCTTTTCAGCAGTGCTATATCTAGAAAGCATAGAGGGCATCTCAAGAGACGAGCCAACACTGCTGGATTATGACCAAAGGTGGAAAAACAATGCTATCTATTGTCTTTTTGCTGCACAAGGGAGTTATCTCTTATCTCAGAATCATCTGATGATTCGTTGTCTCGCATATCTTTCAAAGCTTACAAAGAAAACAGTGATGACCCTTCGACCATTGCACATATCACTGTGCCAGCGAGAGATAATTTTCTGGTTTCAGTGTTCAAGGAAAGAATTGACCTGTTTCAAAGAGAAAACAAGCCTTATTTTTCTGTGCTTGCACATGATGCATGCTATGTTTTGTCTCAGGGAGTTTTCAAGATAACATGCAGATTTCTTGCCTGGCACTTGGCCACATTTTAGTTGAATCCAAATCTCCACTACACTTTAATGATGAAAGACATCAGTTTTTTGCTGTGCTACTGAAGGGTCATTATGGTTGCCAAAATGAGTTGCTCTTTTATTCGCACATCAATGGTATTCAGCCCAACTCCTTTGAGGTCTTACTCCCTGTAAAATCCTGCAATGTGGTATCTGCTGTTGGCATGTTGTCGAAGGTAGATAAGACTTAAGGCCTCATTTCTCCTTCACTCATCAGTGCTGTCGCACTCCATCTCACACCAATACTCCCCAAAATCTTATGTGACTTTTCAGGAAATATTGTAATCAAATACACATGAAGAACAAACCTGCTCGCCCCACGAGGTTGTTACAAAAACAACATAGGAGAGATTTCTTGGAATTTCATGTGGATGGACCTTTAAGCCAGATGTGTTTTCATTTTTAAGCATTCATATGAAATATTTCAGCATTTTTGCATTTATAAAAATTGTAAAGAAGAAGGAGATAACAGAGGATTAATAATGTTGATGTTTTTATGAATAAAATGCTGTATGATTGGGTTAACTACAGCTTAATTCAACGTAATCCAGTGTGTATGTAAAATTAAATTATCAAGGGGCAAGAAGCCAAACAACAGAATCTCCTTTTTATGACTCTGTCATAATATTTAAGTGACAACAATATTCACTAAATTTAAAAAAAAAAGGTTTATTTACTCATTGATTCGTAATCCAGTCTACTTTATCTATTAAGGATTGCTGGTGTTTTTAAGAGCTTGTACATACGTTTTATAAGGTGTGCAAAGAAATGCTATAAGCAGGTCCTTTTAACCCACTGTTAAGAAGTTGCTTGGCAACATGACAGTGTCATCATATCTGATACAGATACGAACCTTCAGACAACTAAGATCCCCCTCTGTGCCAAGTTTGGTTGCTCATTTCATGATTATATAGTAGGATTTGCCAGAAAGGCAATGGTAAGGTTGGCTTTAAATTTAATTTCAGAGGAGCCTTTAAGATCCAAACGTTAGCCTATGTATGCTTGCGTGTGACCCCTGATGTTAGTTAAATAAGCCTTCTGTAAGCACACTTTGTGACACCAAAAGTTGAAAACTTACTCATCCTTGTGACTTAAACAGTTAATGTTTGCTGGTAGCAGCTCTGGGTGAGGGATCAATCTCACTTGTGCACTTGACTGACGAAATACTTCAGCTTTAAAAACCCAGTTGTTTACCCAGTGCAATCAAACCTGGCTATTCTCCAAACCTTTCTACTTCAAGACAATTTTGTACCCTCAAGTGAAGAACACTGCCTTTCTATCCTTAAACCAAAACTGCCATTCTTTCATTCACCCCATTGTTACAGATGGTAGCATTCCATATTTAGAATTTAGCCAGCCCAAGCTCTTGGACATACCATGTCATTATCATGTCAGGACTACTTCTGCTTAGTCACACCAGGCACCAAAAGGGCCAAGTATTCATCCTCACCTCCAGCTGCCATTTTTCATCTCTCTCCACTGCAGTGAATCATTTAAGTTGTTCAAAAAGTGGCTTTTACTCCCATCTTCTCTTATCACCAAGACCAGCTCAGCTTTTGTCGAGTCCTGCAGGACACAAGAGGATTGCTACAGTTGTCTGAGATGGGAATAATTGCAAATGACATGCGTATATGGTTCTATTTTTATTGGGACGCGAGCATGTGAAGTTTGGATCTGTAGTTGAGGAGAATTCTCGCCTGTGGTCGTGAAAGAAAGCATGTTTATTGTGCGATTGGCTTCATGTTGTAGGATAACACAAGCTGTGATGCTTTGAAGCATGCTGCCGTTTCCCTCATGAGTAGTGTGTAATTACTACTGTACATTATTAGATAATTACATCAATACTCAGCACTTATGGAGTGGATCATTCCCATCTTCAAATTTAGCCTGTATTGTGATCCCAAGTACACGTGCACAGTCTCACAAGGGAAATACAATACTGCACCTGGTAAACACATACCTGAGCGACAAGATGTGGTGATTTGAATTGTGATTCAACATTATATTGGGGTTAAGGGCTGTCTGAACACAGACACTGAAAGGTCCTCTTCATGATCGCAGTACAAGAATGTGCTTGTGTGGGCGGGTGGGCTGGCAGATCTGTGCTGTGTGATGATGGTCAGATGTGTGGGTGTTGGGAGGTCATGCTGACTGCTGATTACCCAGATGGCATGCTCACCATAGGTGTGTGCAGTTGAAAAATGCCACATCCATCAAAGTTCTTTTCTTTCAACATCTCCATAATGTGGTAACCTTTGGATGGTTTATTTTACCAGTTTTTGGATCACTTCTGCACATTCAATTTTTCATTTTTTAAGTCGATGTATCTTTACAACTCTGGAACCTGCTTAAGTGCTAATTACCTTTGTCTTGCCATTATGGCAGTCTGCGTACAAATTGTGCAGTGCAGTGCATTTTGTGTAAATTTATTATTTCAGCCTAAGGGTAGTGTAAGAAACATAAAAGCGGTTCAACCTCTGCAGAGTATGTATATCCATGAAATCCTTTGCAAATCCAGCCAATAAAAGGGAAGTCCACCTTATAATGTCCTGGAATAAAGTTTCTGTTAAATGGAAGATTTTACCTGACAATAAGAGAGTTGATCAGAAGGTTCCAGGAACTGCCCCTTGATACTATTTTCACTGCCTGAAAGTTGAATTATGATCAGGTCTATTGCACACCCATTGATTTGATTATAGTCTTTAAAAAAGAGTGCAATGAGCAAATTTCAACTTCTGTTTCAAATTGACACATATTTTATTTGGAGTGTCAATATTCAGTTTAAGAATGCACAGCCCAAGCACAGAGTATCAGATGAGGAACTCATTAATTCATTCCTTCACAAGAGCTGTACACAATGGATTTGCTCTCGAGATCAGACTGTCAACACACCTGAGAGACAGCATTCATTGGAAGCGATCCGTGGTGCGTGCCATTGTGACACTGTGTGCCTGCACTTAGCCAATTAAAAAACAGGATTTATTTATTTTTTGTCTGCACAAATCTTTGCTCTTAATCCAACCTTCTTTCCAGATTTGCCTTTCCACATGATTTTCATTCTTGGGTTGGTGGAAATTCATCAGAGTTATCTATAAATAGCAGCTGTGCTGAAAGTGGTAGGGAGATGCACAAGAAGATAATCTTGAAGGAGAAATGCCAAATATGATTAGAGTAAGTGTTTTGATCTTTATGATTAAGTTCCTATTACTTTGCACTTTAAAGTATTTAACAAAGGTTAACTTAAATGTGTATGAATGGTCTTCTGAAGGCATAATATAAAGATGCCTTACTGAATGGTAATCTTTAGGCACAAAAAAATAACATGTAGGGATTTTTGTAAAAACTTTTCACATCTGAACTCCAATCAGTGACATGAGGGATTGCTCTGAGTCAGAGGTTCATCTTCAAAGACACAGTTTGTCACATATTATGAGCATGGTTCAAGAGTCTCAGAGCATGTATGTACATGTTTTAAAATGAGGAAAAGTACCACAGCAGAACCTGAGTGGATAATGTCATAAGGGGGTTCATAGCTTAAAAGAGTGGCATGCTGTGTTTCACTTCGTTGATATTCACAGTCACAGATAATCATAAGGCATCAAGGAGGTCACACTGTGTGCTGACTCACTCATCCACTAAGTGGTGAGATCAGGGTCATCTTAGTAAAAAGGCCTCATTGAAAGAATTCTCCTACAGAGCTGCAGTTATGACCTCATGATGCAGCAGTGGTCTGCTTGTTTGCCTGTTAGCATTAAAAATCTACATTTAAAGTGACTAGCAAAACTGTCTGCAGAACATCTTAAACACAACAAAGTACACATTCGTTTATCCTAATGACAACTGAGATGCAATTGCAAGCTAAATAATTACCAAGCACTGTTTCTTCTGTCCTTTGCTTTGTCCTTTAATATGTAATTTGACTCGAGCATTTAGAAATGCAATTTCCAGGAAAAATTATAGCATATTATCTCTTCAAATTGTCACTTCATTGCAGCACCAATTCTTTGTTTGAACCCAAACAACCTGACGCAAACTCTGTGAATATGCAGCATTTATGCTAACTAGCAAAGGCTTCTCACTGCTTCTTGCAACAGACCTAGGACAGGTCTTGCTATTTGTATTTAACCCAAAAACTACAATTTGTCCTAGAGCGCTTTAAAAATTGTGCGTATTTGGACCTATCCTTTTTCTATACCCTGCTGTTTTAAATTGACCTAGCAAGTCAAGACTATATCTCTTTTTCAAATGTACCTTTTAAATGGACGGACCTCATCTAGTCCACTTTTCAATAATGTTTATGAGAAGGCCTTTAGCTTTAGGCAAAGTCAAGACTCTGCCAAAACAAAGCACATCAGCTCTCATCGGAGCCGATTAAAAACATTTACTTGACACCTGTTGTGTTGTGTTGGGATGCTTGCGGTTAAAATCAGGAAAACACAATTCCGCTGTTGAAGCTACGTGTTTAAAGACATATATGAACCCCATGTAGTTTTTTTTATTATTCTCTGACATTCAGCTGACAAATAAAAAGTCGTTTGATATTTTTGCAGTGCTGCAAATATCACTAAGTAAAGATGGACCTTAATTAACTTGTCTTAATATGTCAGATTAACAAGGCATGGCAGCCCTAATGTCATGCATACTCCCTCTCACACATAGATGTTATAGTAAATTGTCAGTGAGAGACTAGAAGATTTAGCCTACTTTTCCTCACAGTACAGCCGGAAGCATGTCAGCATATTTACATGCTGCACTTAATCCTCTAGAAGGAAATTCCTTCTGAAGGAAGGACTACCTTAACAAGCATGTCATTACATATTATCAATTTATCTTTGTGTAAAAGCATGTTGTGTGAAAGTGTGTGTGTGTGTTAGTGCATTGCATGCACCATCTATGAAGAAGCGGGGGAATTTAATGTGATGTTTTTACTTTAGGCTACCCACTTATCATGTGACATTTTTGCATTCTGTGGTCACATAATTTATGATAGACCAACAAAAAACACCCAGTGGTGGATGATTTTCTTCCAGCTGCCAGTGCATTTGCTTGGCGAGTGGCTCAGATGGCAAAGTGAGGTAGCGTAGTGAAAAATACTGATTGCAGTACTCAGAAATCTTGAAATGCAATCCCAGTTGTTTGCACATATCAACCTTCATGGTCCACGTGCCAAGATTATGCTTAGAGCCTTTGGATTCCTTTATGTGAAATAAGAGCCGTGATTCCACATGCAGAGCAGTCTTAATATTCCTGCGACTGTTTTAAAGCAAGAATCGTACCAACACACAAAATTTCTATCTGCCAGTGTGTTTGTGATTTTAGCCATTAACTCCTCCTACACGATCAGGAGTTGAGCAACCAAGCTTTGCCCACAGGTACATCTTAGGCCTCTGAAGTTTCTTATCTACATCAGATATTATGTTGTCATCATTTGCCTAGTAGCATACTAAAATGACCTGTTGTATCAGGATGCCATCAGGCTACAATGACCAGTGTTTGCCTTTATGCACCTTTAACACCTTATGAAAGCATCCTATTGTTCAGTTCTCAGGACAATAGCATCTTATTTATATCCACAATCCATCCATCTAGCCATTCTCTTCTGCTTATACAGTTCAGGGTTGCCGGGTGGACTGGAGCCTATCCCGGCAACGATAGGGGATTATAACATCATTATAATGATATAATGTATTGTTATTTATTTTGGATTTTTATATGTGTGTGTGTGAATGTAAAGAAACCAATCTCCAGGAAGTGATCATGTGCAATGACAGATTACACATAACAGATTCTTTTAAACTTCATCAAGCTTCATAAACTTCATCTTTATCCTATTATCCTATTATTACTATCCTTGCTAGATTTTGTTTTGTTTTTTCTTTTCTAAATTTTGGTTGTTGTTTTTTTTACTATTTGTATTTTTTTGTATATCTTGGGATTTCTTCATTCTTGAATGTTGTGTAGTATCCACCTAGCAATGGGCTAAAATCACCAATATTTGACATATAAAATATATAACCTCATATAAACTAACCTTTTTTTTCTTTCTCAATGTGATTAGGCATATCATTTAACGAAAGGCATGAGCAGACCAAAACTGTAGTGTAGTGTGGGTGTGTACTAAAGTTGTTTGGTGACCTATTATCATGTTTACTGAAATAAAAAGGTGTTAAAAATATTATTGTCTGTTATTTGACAATGTAAAAATAGTAATAGATAGTAATTGTTGTATTTGCCTTATTTATTGTCTAAGATTTTAAAATAAGTCCATTATATAAGCAAATTTATTTTATGAAACTAAAGTCCAAAACAATAGTTTACAATAATCAATAATATTTTCAAAATAAAAGTGTGCTTCAAATACAAGTTCAAAGTTGAGGTAACCTTAGGCTGTGTGACTGTTTGAGAAAACACTTAATGTGACAGAGCTCTTGAATTCTTTAGCAGAGATCATTTCATCAGAGTCTAATAGCTATTTCTGATTTTTTTTATTCTTTTTTTGTCATCACAGTTAAAATGGCAAACACCAGAGAGTGTCACTAATTAGTTTTAATTATCCATGACTTCATAAAGGCCAAAAGAAGAATTTGTGGATAAAGACTGAGAAAAGACACTAAAATACAAACAAAATATTAAAATTCTAAAATTATACATTAATATAAACGGCTTAAATTTAGACATTATGTTGTACTGAACTGGTTGCACAAATGCTCTGGTAGAAACAACTCACAGTTGGGTTTATTATAAACAAAAAAAACTGGTTATATAAAGAGAATCGGAGAGGCTTAGTCTCTCAGAAAATCAAGCTGGGTTGAGGTTTGCAACTATGTCAAAGAATATATGGGATGGAGTCATTAGTGCTCTCAGAAGTACCGTTATTGCTGAACAAAATATAGACGCTTTAAGACAACGTGCGCTGCCGTCCAGATGCCATCTAATTCAAGTAAGACCTTGCTTCTTTTAAGACAATGCCCTTGCCACATTCTGCACATATCACATTAAAAGTGTGTTAACCCAATCTACTTGCAGTCCAGACCAGCTGCTGAAAATATTTTGTGCATTCAACAAAAGAGTCCTTAAACTGCTGAATAGCTGAAACCTTACATTTGACACTTCTTCTTCTTCTCCTGGCTGCTTGCTTTAGGGGTCACCCCAGTGGATTGTCTGCTTCCATCTCACCTGTCCCTAACATCCTGTTCTTTCACACCAGCGATCCGCATGTCGTCTTTTGCTACATATGCAACCCTCTTGGTGGTCTTTCTCATTTCCTCTTACCTGGCAACTCCATATTCAGCATCCTTTAGCCAGTATATCCGCTGCCCCTCTGTTGTGTCTGAACCACCTCACTTTGCTCCTTTAATTCTTTAACTTGCAATTATGGGAAAGTATTACACGTTTAAAACAACAGCAATCGGTGCCTGTTGTTAAAATGTGCTTTGATGTAATATAGTGACGCTCTTTTAGTACGAGTAAGAACATGTAAAGCATTTGTTCATACACATGAAGCCCAACTTTACCTGAAAAGTTGGGCTTCAGATCACTTTGTCATCCTCTTTGGTAACTTTTTACCACTCGTTTACTTATTTTTAAACTAAACTAACAAAAAGAAGCTAAAAAAAGACCGACTCACCATGGACATGGAGCAGACCATAAACTCTTGCTGAGGTTCCTACATCTTTTTTATGGATTCACTCTGCTGAGCTAAGGGGCTCTGTGCCAGCAAGCAAATGTTCACCTTGATAAGCTTTTAGGTCAGCAGCATCTCCACAGCTTTGTTTCTAAGGCTATTACACAGCAGGTAGTAAGAAGGAAGCGCAAGAACACTTCTCGTAGCATAGCTTGTCAGTAAAAGCTTCAAAACGTTCCCCTTCTGTCCCGTCTTCTATTTAAGTTGCTTGAACAGATGAATAGGGCTGGGCCATATCATACCGTTCACGGTAATACCGGTATAATGTTGGGCAACGATAAGAAAATGAAATATCGCGATAGAATATGGGTAAAACGCGCATGCGCACTGCCTTTGTTTTCATACGTACATGGCGGAAAAAGCATGGCGGCGATGGAGAATGAGAAGGGCGAAAGCGGATCGTTGAATGAAACGGATGAACCAGAATTGGTTTGTAAAAATGCTGCAACTTCAGTGGTGTGGCACTGGTTTGGCTTTCGTCCCTCAGATGCACAACAAAGCACTATTTTTGGTAGAGCATGCTAGCGGGCCGTCGTTATTACCGTGTTTTTTGGAAAATACGGCACACTTAAAATCAATTCTTAGATTTTTCTGAAAATCGACAGTGCCCCTTATAATCCCGTGTGCCTTATGTATGAATTCTGGTTATGCTTACTGACCTCGAACCTATTTTATGCAATACAAAAATCTGTCAAAAAATGTTTTAGTACGACTTTGGTAAGCTACGAAGCCGCACCGCTTGATGGATTGTCGGAGCATCACGTCTAGGCAGGAGCCTCGCGGAGTGATACGTACTGTGCTTCAACATAATATTACCGTATTGTGTGTGTATAACCTCTTTTTAAGTTTTGTGGATATTATACATGGTTATGCTGAGGATATGTCGGACAGTTTCCACTGGAAATGCCTTTTGGTTAAACTGTCAGCAAGGAATTTGCATTTGCACTGTTAAATTTTTATATAACTTTAATGCACATAAAAAACAGCTGCTTGTTTAAGTGAAAATACATTAATGGGTTTTTTTGCACAAATAAAGTTGTGGAGTTGTAAAGTATTTTGTCTAGTGTCAATTATATCGTCAGTTATATCGTTATCGCAAATTTTCAAATGTATATCGTGATAAATATTTTTGGTCATATCGCCCTGCTCTACAGATGAATATGGGGCATTCGGCTGTCTCGGGGAAAGTGCTACTGACAGTGACAAAACTCTGTATGCTCACTTTAGTATGTTTTCTCATTCATAATCACGCTCTATCCTGGAAGTTGATTTAAGTTTCCCATTTGCTTGTTGTCAAACCCCCAAAGCAAATAAGGTAACAAACAGGAGACTTATGAGGTATTCCTAAAATCTAAAGGTCTACTGCCAGCGACCAGGAAATATCTGAATAAGACTGAAAACTGCGAAGACTGTATGACTGTTTTCATCATCATGTGCCACTTTATACTGGGTGTCACTGATAAGATCACCGTCATAGTTCAGTGTTTTTTCATATGCCTCTGCATCTGTCCGAGGCGGGCTTTAGTATTCAGGCTGTGCAGTCTGCCAGCGAGTCATGACTAATATGAGCTAGGACCCACCCGCAGTTCAGCTTTAGAGCATGTGGCCGATATTTGCATATTTTTTGCCACCTGGTATGATATCTATCTCGGCGCTGTGATGTTTGTTATTACAGAGTAAACCCCCTGATATTTCGGCGGCCTTTTCATAATCTTCAGAGTCACGTGGGGGGCTTTATAGGCTATAGAAATGACAGGAGAAAGATTCTCTGTTTCACTTTCTCTCACCCTATCTTAAAAGTTATGTGTGGCGACACACTCGGCTTTAAGGTGGATTGAGCATGAACTGAGAGTTAATTCTTTCAGTAGGGTGACACATAAATTGCAGAGACCTCAAAGTCCCGATTCACAAGTTATTTTCTTGTGCACATAAGCACATAATAATAGCATACAAGAGTGCTAGCAGATTGTACGACAACAAAGAACTTTGTGATCTCGTCAGTAATTGCACTTGTATCCATTTTATAGAGAAGAGTTGAGCAAAAACTGTAGCAACAATCATTGTATAGCCTGTAAAGTATGGAGTTATATTCATAACTGACATCGCGTAGATTTTTTTTCCATGAATTAAGTACTTCAAATGAAAAAGAAAAATGTGTATATTTTAGCGTTCTTTCCATTCGCTCGGTAAAATGTGGAAATGGTACACGAGAGATTATTCGACATCCACGTGCTCGTCACGCAGCAGCCATACATCTGAATTTTGCTTTGTTTGTGGAAGAACAGGAAAAAGCAGAGTTGAAAAAGATGTGGCACCAAATACGAGCGTTGCCCTGCATCACCGGTGGGACCTCGCTGTTAGATTAGTGTGCCACCCAGGCTATGCAGAGTGCTCAGTCATCCGCCATCTCCAAATAGTGCAACGACACCACCTCTCTCTACAGTCTGCTTTTGATGGATAAACACAATGTCATCATGTAAACACATCCCTCTCCTCCTTTGCATTTCAAAGCCTCCGGCAATACATCTCCTCAGCCGGCTCATGCAAGAGGGGCTCTCCACTCACCTTTGATTTGTGGCCGTGTTGTTCTCTTCGGCCTGTCACCAGGAAGTAGTTGAAATGACTGATTGAACTTTGAAAGACTAATGTTCACGTCAAGCTGGCCAAATCAGGGCCACAGCAGAGAACGTATTAAAGCTAACAGGGAACATACAGGGAAGTAAGCTTTGTGCTCGCCGAATTCCTATTCTGCAGACAAATGTCTGGCAGCATGCCAGTTTCTTCACGTTGCGGAATAATTTCATTTTTGCAGAGACTGGAGAAATGGCAACAGAATAAATCGCACATTTTGTTTGCACTCTTCTGCATCCTTTTCTGTGATTAAGTCTCAAATTACAACGCTGGTTTGGTGCCAGCCAAGGCTTAGAAAGAGTATTCTCCTCTCCAGAGTGTTGCCCCGAGAGTGAAGATTTCGCTTTTTTTCCCTTCTCCATTAGGGAGCGTATCTGAATGGAGATACAGGCCTTGCCATTTGAACATTAATAAGCCGGTTTTCTAAACCCAGAGTGGCTTGGCTGGTGGAGAACTTTTCCCCCTCTATATTCCAGCATAAAATGCCTTCTTTACCCATCTTGTCATTTATCAAGCGGCACCATAGGCTTGTTTGGCTTAATAAGTCTGTTTGTCTTTGTACTCCCAGGGTTTACCCCCCACTCCCAACCCACTCCAAACCCACCCACCCCCCGAGCAGTCATCCACGGCACAAGTGGGAAAGAGTACCTTAGGGGTCGTAGTTTTAATTAGACCCCACTATGGCAGACCTGTGTGAGGCTGCTACGCTGGGTTTCTGCATTTGATTGCTTTTGATTGCATGTTATGAGCCTTCTTCACCAGGTTTGAAAAGCCTTGTGGAGAAAATCTAAACCTGTTTCAAACTGAGTGTACTTTACCATTAGATTTCATCACACCGTGGCTGTGTCACGTTTTAGGGGCTGTCTCTTTTGACGGGGGCTCCTTTGAAGGAAGTAGGAGACTCTACAGAGGATTAGCTAGAGAATCATTAGGAGTTCCACTAGCAGTGACCTGTAAGCGGCGGATTTAAGGATACAGAGGACCACAGAAGTTACGCCAGCTGCATCATGAAATTTTAATGGTAAAAAAGGGCATATTTTTGGGTCACGCTACAAAAAAATAACTTTGTGGCAAAAATGTGTCAGGCAAAAACAGTTAATTGGTATACAGTGGTAAGTCTTCCCACCCCATTGAAAATTTAAAAAAAGATTTTTGTTTTTTACTGTTAATTTTAAGAGGAAAAGACATTCGAGCATTTACCAAGGTCTCAAACTTATTCCATTTAACTCATTGTTTTAAAGAGTCTTAATAAATTCTTTGTAAAATCTTTATAACACTCCTCAAATTCTTGTCCCAACAATTATCAGCCGTGGGTGTAGAACTCTGAAATTTGATTTTGTCAAATCGATGGCTCAAATGCTGAAAAAAAAAATCAGTTTGTTTTTTATTTTATAATATAATTAAAAAGTTCACAGTTCATGGGACTGGGGGAGGTCAAGTTGAGATATGGAAGCAACAAAACACTTTCTTGGAGAACTGCTCGTGAGAGTGCTCGAAAAGCACATTTTTAAAAACGTATTTTCATTAAAAAGACCTTCAGTAAGATGTTGTATTCTTTGGAGTGTTGGAGAACTGTTGCACTCTGCAGTAAGACCTCAAATATGCCCTTTATGACCTTTCTCGCATTCTCACCACAAAATTCGCAAGTTTCCAAATCAACGCCCAAACAAGCCCGGCGCATTTTGGATGAAGTTAAAAAAACCAACCTTTTGGCCTTAGTGAATGAAAGCTCACGGGTGCTGATATTTAGGGATAAAAAGGGTGCAAAAATTCATAAAAAAGTACACTTCTTTGATTGCAAGCACAGGGTGGATCGATCAGGTTTTTAGGCACAGGGAAGATTTCACAGTTAGAGGAAAGAGGATTTAATTAAATCAGGTAAAAGAAAAGTTTTGGAAAACTATCAAAGATGAAAATGGGGTGGCTTCTATGACCTATTAAAATATCACAAGTGTCACTGGGGTATCAGGTACAGGCAAGCGTTTATGTGTATCTTCGTGGCAATGATATGCATGTGTCATCTGCCAGCCAGCAAGCTTATTCATGCAAACCTTTTGTACTCCTTGATAGTCCCTCTAACATTGCAATATAAGTCTGCAGCGTGTGTGTTTGTGTGTGTGTGTTATTCTGATTAAGGGCTGTTAGTTCAGTAGGGTAATAATGTACATTTGCGGATACAAAGTCAATCCGTCATTTGTTTCACTGTCTGCTAAACCTTCTTAAAAAGGTTTAGCCTGGTAACATTTGCACATCTTTCATTTTGAAATAATGTTTTTCAAACATAATTAGATGTTTTTATTATCTACAACAATTTCAGCTTCTCAGTGTTTGCTTTAACACACACATATACACATCACATTTTTACCCTGTTTTCAGTGATAATTTTGACTTCAGCCTTGTAATTGATTACTTATCTCGTACTCGTCTCACCTCTCGCTTTTCATGAGTTTGAGCCTCTGTTGTTTTATGCATCAATCAGAATATAGACAATGTTTTGAGTTGCATTGCCTGTTTTACAGGTTTAGCCCTTAGAAAATTAGCCTTTCATTGAATGTTCTTAGTGGTCCCATTATAATTATAATTATATATTTATTCTTTTTTTTTTCTACTGAACACTTGAATATTTGAAAGTTTGAGTTAGGTTCTCTCTGTAATTCTGCTGTTATCTATTCTGTATTTCTGCCTTTGGTGGGATTTGATCAATAGTTTTCTTGTGAACTGCCTGCATGTGGATGTAACAGATCCAAGACTATTTATGTTTACTAAGATCTGTATTGACTCTGGCCAAGGGGTGGCTTCACTCTCTTCTTCCTTCCTTTTATACAAACTGTTTCTCATATTTACTCCTTCTTCTCTATTTCTGTTACATCTTGAGTCTTTTTTGGGGTTTCTGAAGTTCCAGTCCTTTTAAATGTAACCAACTTTGAGATTGAGCCAGAATTTGTGACAAACAGCAATAATTAGGGATTTTGGCAGGCGTATACAAAAGATGCTGACAGTTGGTGTATGAAAATATAATAGATAATGGCCTGTATCTTTGGAAGATGATCGGTAATCCTTCGTTGGAGATTTGGCCATAGTAATTTGCTTAGGTGCACCTTGCTAGTATCGATTTGGCTCTGTTTTGCATTTACAACTGTCTAAATTCTTTGTGGCAAAGATTCAACGAGGTGCTGGAAAGAGATCAGAAATTTTGGGCCATATTGACATGATAGGATCATGGAGTCAGTGCAGATTTGTCAGCTGTACATACAAAATTTAAGTCTCCCATTTCACTAAAGATTGGGCTGATGTCTGGTGACTGTGGAGGACATTTGAATAGAGTGAGTCCATTGCGACGTTCAAGAACCTAGTTTGAGATTACTTGAGCTTTGTCATTATCCCTATATAGTAGGGGTGCAACGATACTCGTATCGATATTGAACCGTTCGATACAGTGCTTTCGGTTCGGTACGCATGTGTATCGAACAATACAAAAATTTTAATTTATTTTATCAACTTTTCTTCTGACGATGCTGTGGATCTGCGTTCGACTACTCCGCCTAGGCTGCACTGTCGAGCGCAGATCCACTGAGCGCAGCGCAAGCTAGCAAGACAGAAGCTTAGCTCATTGCAGCATGGCAAATTGAACCTCCCCCACCCTCATTCAGATCTGGCCTTTGGAACTATTTTGGTCTTCATGTGAAGTATGACCCTGAAGGTAAGCGCATCATGGACAAAAGTAAAACAGCATGTCGGATGTGCCACGCAATGCTCAATTACATGGGTGGGAACTACTGCGTTAGCGCAGTTTGCTCGTTAACGTGTTGACGCCGTCCAGCCCCACGCACGGGGCGATCCGCGGTAGCTCGTTAATGGAGATTTGCCTTGTTGTGGCGTTAATGTCATTTCAGATTAACGCTGACAGCACTAGTGGGAACACAATGAATATGACTGCACATTTACTCCGACATCATCCTAGTGCAAAGACAAGTGGAAGCAGACAAAAACAACAAGCACGCATGCTACAAACTTTACCCGAGTCATTTAGACAGCCGTTAGCACATGATTCTCCTTATGGGGACCTGATATGTTTAATATGCTGCTGAGAATATAGCCCAGAAGAAGCGTATAGTATAGCTTTTATTTTGGAAAGAGCCATTTCTCTGTAATAAACTCTTTTCTAAAGATGAGGGATTTTTCCATGAGATATTTATTTTTTTATTACTTTGTCGTTTCAGCAACATTAAATTTAAAAATTGTACTTTTGAGTTAAAATATATATTTATAATTTTAATAAATGACAAATTAAAAAAGCATGAACATTTTTTTGTATCGAAAAAATATCGAACCGTGACACCAAAGTATCGAACCGAACCGAACCGTGAATTTTGTGTATCGTTGCACCCCTACTATATAGGTAGACACCAGTCGTGGCAGATGGCCGCCCCTCCCTGAGCCTGGTTCTGCCGGAGGTTTCTTCCTGTTAAAAGGGAGTTTTTCCTTCCCACTGTCACCAAAGTGCTTGCTCATAGGGGGTCATATGATTGTTGGGTTTTTCTCTGTATGTATTATTTTAGGGTCTACCTTACAATATAATGCGCCTTGAGGCTGTTGTGATTTGGCACTATATATATAATATTGAATTGAATTGAATTGAATAGACTGATTGTGGCATTTAAACACTAATCAGTTGGTACAGAGTGGCCCAAAGTGTGCCAACAAAATACCCCCCCCACACCATTACACTACCTTTGATATAAGTCAGGATGGATCCATACGTTTGTAAATGGTAAATGGCTTGTATTTGTATAGCGCTTTGTATAGCTTGTTCCAAATTCTTACCCTACCATCTGATCGTCCCAGCAAAAACTGAGACTCCTCATACTGAGCAATGTTTTTTCAGACATTCTGTTGTGCAGTTTTGTGAGTCCTCATGAACACTTCCCTCGCTATCTTTGCTGATTGGAGTAGCACCTGGTACGGTCTTTCCTTTTTGTATTCAAAGTGCTTAATTAAGTTACTTTTGCCTCTCGATCAGCTCAAAGCAGTCTGGCCATTCTCCTCTGATCTTTTCATCCAAAGAACAGCTGCTCATTGGACATTTTACTTTTTCAGACCATTCTCTGTAAAACCTAGAGATGGTCAAATGGGGAAAATCCCAGTAGATCAGCAGTTTCTGAAATACTCAGACCAGCCCATCTGGCACCAACAACCATGGCACGTTCAAGGTCTCTTATATCATCTTTCTTCCCCATCCTGATGCTCTGTTTGAAATTCAGCAGGTCATCTTGACCATGTCTACATACCTAAATGACTTGCTGCCATGTGGTTAACTGACATTTGTATTTAAAAAAGTTGAACAGGTGTACCTAATAAAGTGTCTTGTGAGTGTATATGAACTCTTAGAGTCTAGAGTAGACACGTGTACATGGATGATATCAATCAGTCCCCTTTTCAAGCTTATTAAATGTAAAAGAAAGATCAGATTGAATTGCTCTGTAACTAGCACTCCTTATTAAAACTGACTTTATACTGAGATTCTGTTCAGTGAATCAGCGCATTCAAGGTTTTCTTAATAGAAGAGCTGAGCTTAGCTTACTTACATTTGCAATAACGAGTTGTGCTGAGTGGCATAAAACTACAGTGGTTACCTGTTACACGTAGTCTGAATATGCCTGTAGCTACATCTTTTACCTCTAAATGGGCTTCATTTCAATGCCCTTCATGCAGACAGTTTACAGTTGTCTCTAGGACAAACGGGATTATTGTGGGGCAGAATGAGGGGACCAGAATTTGTTCAGGCCTTCGAAAAGGCTTATGAAGGCCCTGCAGTGATTATTCACTAGTGTATGGGTCAAATCTATGGCATCACACTTAAGGTTGTTTGTTTTTAAGGCTAAAAGGACGTGTTTCCTTTTAAGATACCCGCTTTCATTCTTTCTCTTTAAAAGACATGCAAAGGGTACTCCAGGTTGATTAAAAGACTGAGGCTTAAATCTTAAAAGATATACTTAATCACTTCACTCACTATTACTGAGCTGGACATGAGAGCATCTTCAACACATAGAGGTTTGAAGAAAGAAGGCAGCTAAAATTTGAAAACTTTAATTTCACTTGAACTGAGTCGCAGATGATGATGATGATGTCCTTGCACATTTTAAGGTAGCTACAGTCTTGTAACTTTTGTACTTGCATACTTTATCTCATTTACTTCATGAGTTTAGTTTAAGGTGATTGTTATATCCATTCACAAGACTCATTATTCTTTAAAGTATGCTGGAAATCGCAGCTGCTTGCTGCTCCCAGAAGGTAAGCTTCACAACTGGCTTAAAGTGAACTACTCGTTGATTAACACAAATTCCCATTTCTCATTCCCATTCCATCGCCACACACTCTTCCCTTAGATTATATTTGCAATTAAGGTTTCTCTCACAGGTTCTTATTTGCATCTTTTTATTTGTTTTCTGTGCTGTGAAATCTATCAATCCAACTCAGACCCTAGAATAACACCTAGAGGTGTCTCGATCGGCTGCCAAGCACACTCTCGAGCAGCGGTGCGGTTGGCTTGTGGTGCAAATGAGATCGACTGCAGGACTCTGTGTGATTTTTGCATACTTTCAAAAGCCAAGCTCAAGTTAAATTAGATGTGTCAGCTTGTGTCCAACTCCATGTAGTGAAGAACCTTATTAAAATAAAAGCAGAGCACTCACAGCGGAAAAGCCTGTTTACTTGTTCCTAAATTTCTATCACTGTTTCGGACATGCTGAGTCCAGTTGCAGTATTAAAGCTAATGAGTATAAGAACTTCAGCACCCACTTTTTTGTGGGCTTTTTGTGTTTACACTCAGTGAAAACTACACTAATCTAATCTGGAAAACCGTAACCGTGAGTATGGAAGTCATATGCAGAGACAAAGATATTATTTGCTCATGTTATAAAAATATATGTTTATCACAGTATATGTGCTCTCCAAGATGTCCTTGCACACGTGAGCTCCAGCAGCACTTTGTGGTTTTTGAATTATGACAAGCAGAGTCCCAGTGTGATCATAATTGGCTGGATTGGATTATCTGTCTGTTAACTCTGGGCCCTAAACCAGCCAATTTACTCAATTGTCAAATGGGTCATGTGAAATAGTTTTCTACTGCCATTAAAACAAAAATTATTTCCCCTGAGTCTAGTCCCAAGCACACACACGGCCATCATAGTTGAGGTAGATTGCAGGTTTCGGGAAAAATGTCACCACAAGCCTCATTTCTTCCATCTAAGTTTCTCTGCTGCTGGCACATGTTGGCTCGTGAGACAGGGTGTTGTTACTGCATTTCAAGGACAGCGCTGCATCTGGAGACATCTGTGGCACAGGGAGAAAGTGTGATTGCTGGCAGGTAGCTCTCCAAGGGGGAAGCAATGGATGTTGCTGCTCTCACAAATAAGCCCCTTCAGTCTGGTAGAGTTGAGGACTAAGTGGCTGTTTAGATGTCAAGTTTACATTTGTTCGAGTTGTTGACACTGGTTGGTGGGAAACAGATGGGAGTAATGACAAAAAAAGAGGAGGCACACATCTACAGGGTTGCTGGATATTAGGCTGCCATTCTTCGTGGCCCTGGTCAATAACTCTGATGGTCACTGAAACATAAAGCTTGGCTTCAACTCGCATCCGAGTACCTGCGGATGTATGATGTCTCACAATAACTCCAACTGACAAAAGGTCTGAACTGCAGGCAATTCAGTTTATTAATTGTACTTTAGCACAGAGCCATGCTGTTGGAATACATTAGGAAGTTGGTTTGGTATGGGATTAGTCTTTAATTGTTAATTTGCCCATGCAGTCTTCCTCCAGTTCATCTTCAAAGACTCTTTTTATACCCAGTCATTTGTTGACTGACTTGTTGCTGAGTAACCTCATTAGATGCAATGCTCCAGTAGTTTTTAATTATAAAATTTAAGTAATTGGGGCAAATTTTCTCATTCAAAATAAGAATATACTTTTAAAATAAATCCTCCATGTTTTAAATGATTTGCAAACTTTTTACTTTAGGTGGCCATTGTTAAAACTGTCTTTTCCTCATTCTTTTCATTAGTTAGATAGCTCCCCCAGCTTTAATGTCTGTCTCTGGGGTGTATAAAAATGCTCCAGAACTAATTGTTGCATTGACACCAGCAATGATTTTCACACAATGACGACTAGCCTCAAATACATTAAAAGATAGATGAATACTTTTTTGACCCTCGTAACTAATTGGTGTGTTAATCAACACTGAGAACTATTGACCACTTGGTAATTATCACTTTAAATGAAATGTTTGCACATAAACAATGTTTAACATTGAAACATTGAGTTTTTTTATTGTCTAATGACGGTTATTTACTCAATTTTATTGGCTTATGGTGTAATATAGAAACACCACCCTATTTATTTAGTCATTAGCTCTTAAGTGGATAAGTAAGTGATCAGTATAATATATGCCCGGACACCTATGAGCATTCAGCTGATACAATTGCAAACCATGTAAATGGAATGGGGTCCTGATCTCTGCTGAAATGCACAACAAGCATTATTTGCTGGTGCGTTCAGACTGTTGCTTCCTTCCTGTGTCTGCAAACAGAAGGCTCCCCAAATGGCCTTGGCAGTTATTTCGTGCTTTGCCAGTTGAAAGCTAGTGATTTCAACAATATGTTTGCACACCAAACTCGCTGCATTTTCTGAAGCTGCCAAACAAATTTAAGTGGGGGATGCAGCAAATGTATCCATCAAAAGGGCCAAAATTTTAGCCCCAAATCATTGCCGATTGATAGCTTTGATAGCTGCTGAAAGACGACTGTGTTTCGTGTGAGTTAGGACAAACTTTATGGCGTCACGACTTGGGCTGCCAAGAATTGGTGAAAATGTGAAAGACATTTTCAGTTTGAATGCTTTCATGGTATACTATACCAGCTACACCCAGGAAACAAATGTGACAGGTGTCAGATTTAGACCAGTAGGACGCCAGTGAAATGTCATCTATGTTTGAGGAAGTCTCTGTGTGTGTTGTACCCAGGGAACCGGATCATGTGATCTGGATGGAGGAGTCAGAAAATGAAACTAAACGATAATTGTTGAGCAGAAAGAACTGGGATCATAGAAGCTTAATGTTTATCCAATCGACATTGCATTAGAGCATTCGTCTACATTTACAGTGATTAACAGAAAATCTGTCTTTTATGATACATGGCTGAACAATTTTGCCTTTCTTTTTTGGGTGGTCATTTTCTGTGAGTATGAGCTCCAGCACTACAAGTTGGACAGCAATCAATCAGAGGTATTGATTTTGGAGAGCTTCCAGCTGTCATGTTGGATTAATATGGATTAGTCACACTGTGCATCTTAACACTGTAGTTAGTCAGGCGGCTGGTTCAGTATGCTGAATTAAAATAGGGTTTAATAAGCATTTTGTGCCTCCAACATCAATGCATTTAAAATGCTTTGATGTGTTTATCCGGCTTTGCCGTTCTGATTTAGTCCTCGCGATGCTGTGACACGCATGATAATATAATTAACCAATCACAGATAACTTACAGTACTAAACATGTCATGTGCTTCCAAATTGTGTGAAAGAGGGAACTTGTTTTAATCACATTCACGCCAAAGAATTAGGTTTACATCATAATTGTTGACTGACGTGTCTTGTAAGGAATATTATTAGACTATGAGTGTCTGTATGTTTAAGGTAGCAAAATGAAATGCTACCATGTTAAAAGCATAACATATGGTACATTAATAGTACATCACTTATATGAGGCAAGCAGATTTTGAAGAATATGCCTGATAAATTATAGATATAAGAAAAAATATTGATGTGTGTATTTAAAAAGTAGCTGGCTTGCTTGTGTGTGTGTCTTCTTCAACCTTAAATCTGAATGAATTATTGATTATGAAATGGAAAAAAGTATTTTGCAGCATCATATTTGCTTCACTTCATTTTATATTCTGATTAGTTGGCTGCAGATGTTGGGCACAGCAGCCGCTACACTCAAATCTACTGTAAGTTTCTGGCTGTCTCTGGTTGTCCTTCAGTGACATGTCTCTCAATGCATAATCAAGCAGTCTTTGGATTGACTGGACAGCATCAGCAGCAACAGACCTTCCCACATCACTCTATATGAGTTTTTTAATTAGTCGGGTAACGTTAGATTTGTCTTTTGGAAGTGTTTGCTGCACAGCAGTAACACCTGGCAGTTACGGGGGTGTAAATATTTACTAACAACTCAAATTTTGATGTGCACAACATCGTGTGGTGAAGCTCATATTTAATCACTAATTATAAGTGTAGCAATATATTACTTGTATTAGGACTCGACTAAGTTTGAACATATGAGCAGCTGTTGTGAAAGGCTCCAGTGGGTTCTCATCACACTGAAGCATATTGACAGTTCACATATGCACCTTCTCTGAGGTTGATCTTGATGTGCGGGTACTATCCTGCCTGCCTCCTTTCTATTGTGTGATTTCAAGAATGTCAGCTGAGTAAGCTGCAAGCCTTCAGGACATTCCCAAGGCAAGATTCCAGCACTTGTTGCTTGACTTGTGACAGCAATCCCACGAGAAAGACTTAACTTTCCTCTGCGGAGAGAATACAGATTCCTCAAGTATGATCTAAACTTCAGCACAAACACACACAGATACCTCACCTCAATATTCCCCCATGAGCTGCACATTTACAGTAGTTTATGTTTAAATGAATGCAGCTTCTAGAATGTTTTCTACTGTCATCTAAGCTCTCGAGTGACAGTGTTTCGTCCCGGGGAGTGCCGGCCAACTGCTCCCACCTCCCCCCCAAAGTCACCCCTCGCCCTGCCAAGTCACTGCCTAAACCCCATTATCACAGAAGCCCACATTGAATACACTGCTCCACACAATGCTGTGCTTTAAATTTCAATAGTCTTTTTCAACTTTGCGCATTTCCCTGAGCAGTCTTGTACAAAATGTTGATGAGATTTTTCTAATAACCCACTTACTCTATAAATTTCACTGGTTAATTGTAATAAAACAAACTTTACTCAGCCATCTGCACGCTAATTGTGATGCCCTTAGAAAGCCTCTTTAATTATAGAGGTCAGTTCCTCGGTTCTTTAGTCTTCCCTAAACAAAAGAAGCAGGAGTCATATTGTTTTTATCAATTCCTGCAATATTGATGCTTTTGTAAGTAGCACTTTAAAGCTGTTCAATATTACCCCCTTTCTCCTGTTTAGCAGTGAAAGCCGACGGTAGATTCCCTCCAAATCCAGGATTTTTTCAACTACTAGCAACACGTGCGCATATTCCTCCGACAGCCTCTACAGTACCCTTCTTGATGAAACTGCCTCTCAGCTGAGAAGATATGTGACAGCCCCTGATATGAGTTTGAGTGGTAAATTGAATTAGAGTAGGATGCCAGAATATGCCAGAATGGCAGGTGTACAGTAGTCTCTGTGTGGACAGCCGCGATTGGCAGCATCTGTGACAGTCAGTGTTGCTCATTCTGGCTGCTTCCACACACCGAGTGCCTGCAGTCAACATCTCTTTGTCTACGAGATGAGCATGACCAAAAGAAAAAAATTTAACAGACAGCCAGATGAGCTGAGCCAGATTCACAAAAAAAATTTAATTGACTTTTCAAAAAGCTAAATACCAGCCCAACAAAAGTACTTCAACCTAACAGGCACGCTAGCAGAAGCCCATTAGTTTCATATAAATCCAAAACCTTCGCTCAACTCAGCCAAGTTCCACCATCCACAGCCTGTCGGCGGCGAGCTGGCCGCAAGTTACTTGATGGGACTTTTTCAATAGTATGAAATTGCAAATTAAAAATGACCCATTGACTTAAGCCACTCAAACCTGATTAGACCCCAGCAATATTCATTTGGCAGTGCACTGATCACACCACACTTGTATTTATCATTAGCCGCTGAAACGTTGCCCACGTAACCAGTGTTTTCGGTGATTGTTTTGCAGCCGCCATCGTCGTGTACAACAATCAGCCAATCACAGCTTTGTTCATGAGGTTAAGGATAGTTATGATATCTTTGTGCTCCAGAGCTATAAAATAACTCAATCTGTGTAAAAAATCCAACAGATTTACAGATTTGTCCCCCACCAAAAACTAAAAAAAACATGCTACAAACAGAAACTAGATAGTTGCAAGAATTGAAATAATACTGAGGCCTGATCAATAAATCAGCAAACATTAGGTCACGATGTCAAATAACTTATTGAACCATACATTCCCCTGTTCAACTTATACTAACAGATCAATATAGAACTATCTACAGTGCCACAATAATGAAAGTTATTAATAAATATCTGTCTCTAGAAAGACTCATCTTCATTCTGGTTTTCAGCTGTCTGCAGTACACTATGGGTTAAATGTATGGGTACTTCAGTTTTTTACTTGCCGTAAATCACTTGAGCACAACAACAGAACAAACAAGTTAGAACGGACTGAAGCTCAGATCTCTTTACCTTTTTATCTTTTACCTTCAGCAATAGGTAGTATATAAATGTGGGTATAACTGAGTAAACCTGTAGGTTTAATAGGGTGACTTTTCACCTGTTAACAGAAAACTGTGAGAATATGAGCTTGTTGCTTACTTCAGTAAACACTTTCCCGTAGAGTTTAACGTCTTATGCATTAAAGTTTTGTTTAATACAACACAATGATGTAAACAGTCCTAGCCTTTAGTCTGCAGAAGGATGATAAATGTAGGGTATGCTTTAGGGCAGGCCTGCTTTGTCGCATATGAGCGTGCAGCATTCTTCGGTGTCTCAGTCAGATCTGCCTGTTTCTCATCTCATCTAAGATTGAATGAAGATATGTTTATCTTTTAGACACACACACACACACACACACACACACACACACACACACACACACACACACACACACGAGTTCTACACAGAAGTATTATCTACAAAAATTACCTCTGCATACAATAGATGAACTAAAAGGTTTAGCTCAAAGCCTCATCAACAGAGCTGACGTCAGTGTGGACATGATTTTTGAAAAAAGGGGATTTTGGACTTCCATCAATTGTGTTTGTGCATATCTCCATTTTGGATAACAAAAGAAAGTGAGAAACAATGTGTGAGAGCTTTGTGAGAAAACACAGATGTCTGTCATAAACACTGAGTCAACTGTAGGATCTGTCAAAGAAATACATGTGTTCAGTTGTTGTCTCTGTGAGCTTTTTGTTTTCTGCTGTGGTGATTATCTCACAAATGAATCACTGGGCTGTTATTTCATATTTGGGTGCTTTATTAGTTGGAGTATTGAGAGTTGAAAACAGTGAAAAGCTCCAAGTCATACAAGTCATATACAGTGCGTAGGAACGTCGGTTCCAAAGTGCAGCAAGTATCTTGGGTAACAGACTCATATCTGCAGTCACAATATAACAATATAAGTCTGAATATTAATAATATTTCATATTAATGCATGACTTTATATTTGCTGTGGATGAACCACTTCTGCAAGGAGGCAACATAACATTTGTGAAGAGTATTGGAGAGACCTTACAGTTTTCAGGGAACCCTACTATGGTCGGGCTTGGTGGAGCATTTCCGGAGCACAAAGAGCTGACTGTCATCTCTTTGCCATTTTCTGTTTTGCCTGTGTGTGCGTCTTGCTTATCACAGGAAGCAGTACGAACGAACTCTCAGACCTGCTGCTGTTCCCTTGAGATCAAGTATTACTGTGATAAATGCATATCCGTGTTGGACTGCTGGATGATTATTTCTCCATGAGGAAAACCAACTCGGGCTCGCAAAATTTCCCTTTTCCATCTGATATCGGTGCTGCGAGGCTGAAGTGGATTGATCTCACATATGTGCAGAATAAGGCACATATGGCAGAAACAATCAGAGATGAATACACTGTTAATCCATACTTTCTTTGTGTTCAGTCTCAACATTAAATGTATGAGGTGGCCGTTTACTGGTGCTCATCCTTTACAGACAACACACTCTGTTAAAGTGACTGTTGGCCGTTCCTTTTTAGCTGTCGCTGAAACTGTAGAGCTGGAATTTATCACCTGAACAGCTTTAAACAAAGCTGCAAAAACTGCCAAATTGCCCGTGCTTATGCCACCTGGTTAAACATCTAATACTATTGCAACTCCTAACAGCCCAAGACAAATTGGATCTTTGAGGCGTCACAGGGTACGTGTCATACTCCCTGCCTGCTCCCTTGATCTGCTACAATATATTGCACCATGCATTCTTGTTTAATTTATCACAGACCGTCATATGAGTCATGTTGGCTCATCATTGTTGTCCAAGCACACCCTCACCATATTGCATGAAGTAGGCCATATATGCTTGGGGAATTCTCTCAATCGGCTTACTGGAGGTCTGCACCAGTTAAGTTATCTTCAGAGTGGAGCATATGCTTCCTTTTTTTCTGTGATCTTGCAGTGTGAGAGGCACATCTGGCAGTGCAGTCATCTCAACAGTAATTTGCCTCGCAATATGGTGTTCACGGGCTGGTTAGGACCACGTCTATTTATTATTTTTTTTCTGACATTCCTATTATTATCTGGCCCGATTTTCATTTTATCGCCAGTTTGGAAAATGATCGACTTGTCAGTTGTGTTGCCAAAATAAAATGTAAAAAAATGCCCTTTTCGTACGTGTTCTCATTCTACGCCAACGGACGTGAACCCCGGCTGAAAGTGAAAGCGGAAAATGTTTTGGCTTATTTAAGTAGTGGTTCAAAGCTATATACTTTTTGCACTTAGTGCCAAGAGGTGCCACAGGGCAAAATGTCAACGAGCTCATTAGCCTTACTCGGAGTGCGGATGTAGATATCATCCCTCTTCAAAGGGACCGCTGGATTGTGAAGAACCTACCATTTCACTGTTCTTTTTAGGTCATTGTATCAGTCCACTGTGAAAGGTATCAGAAGTGACCACTGTCCCCAAATTTTAAAGGCAAGTGCTTTACTTACTTGAATGTCTTCTCTGAATCACCTTCTGACACTCTCAGTTGAAGCAAGTAAAAGGGCAGGCAGGGATTCGTGCCTGCCTTTAGTGCTCCTGCCATTGTAGAGAGTGTGTGAGGTGTCCATTGATCATGCTCTTTAATTAACTCACACAAATAATATTTCTCCTGCTGTCCCCACCGCCGCTGTTAACCGCCAAGCTGCCGATGACTCACTGTGTCATTTTGAGCGACCGGCCGCTGCAATATCAGCTAACCTTTTCTTCATAATCGCTGCTTTGTAGCTGAATGTCATGCCTGTAACCTTCATTTGAACATGGCTACTTACAGCAAAAGCTGACAATTAAAAATTCTGTTTTGGATCGGAGCCAACTACCTCATCTCCAAATGCGATGTCTCGGGGACAGTTTGGACAGGGGTCGACCCACCGGATGAATAATTTATTGCTACTTAATCTGTATGTGATTAAAAAAAATTTCATCACTTACTTACTGAATTTGGCTTTGATTTGTTGTGCTCTTTGCCATATTGATTAAACTGAGTTACTGCACATAAAAGATGCAGAACAATGGAAATGAGGGAAATGCAAGCAAGCGCTGCACTGATACATCACTGGACAAATTAGGGTGCAGAATTTATGTTTAAAACTTCTCGGGAACTTGGCATTACTTCATTGATTTCAGCATTCAAGTGAGGAACTTTTTGCTTCGATGGTTTTCATTTCCTACAGTACAAGTAGAACAAAAATAGACTCCAAATTGCTTCATAATTTATTTATACTGTAAAAACAGCCCTCATTTCCCAGAGCTTTCCCTGTGCTGGTTTTGTCCCTCTCGAATGCATACCATTGTTGTTCTCTATAGGGAATCCACTGCAGACTCATACTTGTTTAGCTTTTTTTCCGCTCTTTACTTGAAAACTGTCCAATAAAAGCCAAATAACAAAATCATTCTTAAAATACACTTTAATTATAAATTGAAAATCTGTAGTTGAGTTCACAAACACATCAAAATATCATTTGTGGTAATGATTGCGGACAGGAAGGTCAGGATATTGCTTCAGCTCAACTTCTAAAGCGGTTGGCTTTTTTTCTCTGTGCGTGTGGCTTTGCAGTGCTCCCTCCTCCTGCAGTCTGGGGAATCGCTGCCACCTTCAAGTGCAGCAAATCCTCAGACGTAAGTGTGTTAAGCCCCGTGCGCTTTGCCGAGGGTGGAAATGAAGACAGGCTACCCCTATGAAGAATGATGGCTCCTTCAAGAGGCAGCTGTCCTATTTTAAGCAGGCGACACTCAGCACAATGTGCTGTCTGTCTCTGCCTTTCCCTCCCTCTGTTTCCTTTTGGTCTTCTTTCTCTTTCTCTCTATCTCCATCTCTGGCATAGCGAGGAAGGACCTTTGAGATTGGGGTAAATAAAAGTCTCAGGAAGTGAGCAGAGCCTCAAAGTCTGTGGGAAGATTATGTGTAGTCCCCCTCAAACATCTTCAAGGATGGAAATGTTATTGATGCATGTTAAGTCCTCTGGGGCTTTCACTCAAAGGACATTTGGGGCCTTTCATCCTTGACATGAAGGTGGAGGGAAACATTATTGAGGCTCCAAAACATGACAGAGGTTTCTCCTTTCAGTGGGAGGCTTGAAAGAGAAGAGTCATCTTTCTTCACCCTTTGAGAGAGAAACCTCATAATTGGCTGAAATGGCTGCTCTTTTCTTTATGCCCACTTCTTGAGGTAATTGGTGTTTATGAACTATTTATGGCCCATCTTTGCTAGTGTCAGCCCCACACAAAGTAGAAATATATATTTTTGGACTGAGGAAAAATTTTCCACCTCCTGCTTTTCTTTCCCTAGACGAAAATTGTCTATTTTTGTTTGGACCATTTTACATAATATAAATTCAGCGGAGATATGGTTTGTTGCACTTATTTTACCGTCTGAGGAGGACCGAGGGGTTGTTGTTAGTTTGTGGTTTTGACCCAGACTGCCATCCAATCTGTGATGGTGATTTGAGCAATGTAGACGGTGTTTCTGCCAATAAAAAAAATGTTATCATGCTGTTAAACCACATAGGCTATAAAAATAAATCAGCTAGTGTTTATGGATCTGTCCAGCAAGGAGCTCCCTCAGCCCAAAATACGGCCCATACCTTTAGTCTTTTAGGATGGGAACTTTCAGAAGATACATAGTTGAAGTACAGTGTTGTGTAAAAGTCTTGAGTCGGGTTTTATTTCTTTATATTTTGCTTCCAATGAGCCAGACTTGCTTCAATGTTTTAAAATGATCTTGAGCAATAGTTCTCCAGTATTTCTGATGGTCTTTCAAAGTTTTTTTCTTTGAACATTGGCACAAACTTACCCATGAGCCATTCATACATGAAAAAGTCACCTAACTCAAGGGATCAAGCAGTACTGTATCTACACGTAACAGACAACAAAGAACCAGCAGCCTGTTGTAAAAACAAGTTAATCTATGAAAAATACAAAGAAAAAATACAAAGACAATACGGTTTGACACACATAAAATGGGACTTTTAAACCAACAATGTGATTCCCAAAAGGGTATAAAGATGTGACAAAGGACCTGGGCCTGAAGTTGACCCATCTACTATTCACTGAAGCCTCATCAGAAATGTTTTCAGTGGAAGTGTGTCTGCAACAAAGCCATTGTTAGGGAAGGAAAACAGAGAAAACATGCTGAGATGTGCCAAATTACACCAAAACTCTGAGGCAACAGGTGTTAGGGAATGATCAGCAAAATTTGGGCCGGATTTCATCCAGTGGTGTCGGGGAACTTGTAAAAAAATGGTGAATTTATAAGTCAGGTAATATTATCATGTCATCATGTGACTGATTGGGAGAAACTTCATTTTTCAGCTTGACAGTCAGTCATGACTGACCTCCCCAGAGCTTGGACCTCAACATTACTGATGCAGTGTGGAATCAAACGTAGGGCAGGGCGATATGACCAAAAATATTTATCACAATATATATTTGAAAATTTGCGATAACGATATAACTGACGATATAATTGACGCGAGACAAAATACTTTACAACTCCACAACTTTATTTGTGCAAAAAAAACCCATCAATGTATTTTCACTTGAACAAGCAGCTGTTTTTTATGTGCATTAAAGCTATATACAAATTTAACCGTGCAAATGCTGACAGTTTAACCAAAAGGCATTTCCAGTGGAAATTGGCCGACATATCCTCAGCATAACCATGTATAATATCCACATACTTAAAAAGAGGTTATACACACACAATATGGTAATATTATGTTGAAGCACAGTATGTATCACTCCGCGAGGCTCCTGACGACGGTAGCCGTAATGCTCCGACAATCCATCAAGCGGTGCAGCTTCGTAGCTTAGCAAAGTCGTACTAAAACATTTTTTGACAGATTTTTGTATTGCATAAAATCGGTTCGAGGTCAGTAAGCACAACCAGAATTCATACATAAGGCGCACCGGATTATAAGGGGCACTGTCGATTTTTGAGCAAATCAAAGGATGGATTTTAAGTGTTTGTTATTTCCCGAAAAACACGGTATTAACAACGGCCCGCTTGCCCGTGCCATTGCCTACTGTGAATGGTATGATATGGCCCAGCCCTAATCAAAAGGCAGCCAACATTCAAAGAAGAGCTTTGAATCTCCTGCAAGAATCCTGGAGAAGTATTTCTGAGATCTACTTCAAGAAATTACAACTCTGTTTTTTCTGTTATATAAAGTATTTTTATATTGCATTTTCATATATTTACAGGTTTCAATAAGTTTTTGCACCATTTCTCGTTTCCCCTGCCCAATTAAAGGTTGTTCAAGACTTTTTCATGGTACCTTATAAGATATAAAAAACTTTTATTATTACATTATTACATTTATTATTAACCTTTATATATTTTTTTGAATATTTGATACCAAGGAAAAAGATGGTATATGATCAGCTGTCATCATAGATATGACCATCGCCTTTCTGAAGCTAATGAAGGTTTTCTTTAAACCCCTTCATACACATCTATTTGTCCTTCCAGATTCAGGAACAAAGTAACTTTCTGCAGTATTAACAAGCAGTCAGGCAGACTTGAGGTTTGCATAGTGACAGAACAGAAGTCGACAAAGTGAAGACAGTCAGGTCAGTCTTGCTGAATATAGTAAAAACTAGCCAAATAGAGGGTCAGCGCTTTGAAAATCAATCACATTATGAATTGCGGTATTATTCACTCAGTCTATCACTTTATCCCAAATGCAATCTAATGTCTGTGGTATCTCTTTATTTGGCACTATCAGGCGAATGACTGAGTGAACTGTTTCATCTTTTAGGGGATTTTCCATCAAAATGTTAAAATTGAGCGTTATAGTGTCAGAGCCACCAACAAGGTGTTTACCCCCCTGAACAACTCTTACATGGCACTTTCTCTCCTACAATTTTACTTCCGCTTCACACCAACGAACAAACATGAGATCAGTAATTTGAAGAGTTTCACGACATAGTGGTCATGTGCTTGGTAAGCAGGACAGTATGTCTGTAAAGACCACGCAAGCGATGCAAAATGAAATTATCCCATCTTTGTCAGCCGATGGTGGGAGCAAAATTGCGTGTACTTTGCAAGCTATGTGTTTCCCTTTGTTCTGGCGCCCATAGAGTTCAGGCTTATCTTCCGGCTTTCTATCCTTTTTTATTATTCTGTTTATCCTACTGTACAGCTATATCCACATTCTGAGTGACTGAGCTAATTGTTCCTGCTCATGCATTCTCTGCAGATTCAATTATACGCCACTCTGGGCATCCTGAAAAAAAATGAGGGTGGGAAAAGATGGATGTTAGCTGAAAGTGTGGGAAAGTGAAAAATGAAAAGGTAAAAACCAAAAAAAAAGAGGAAGCTTCAGAAGGTCATAGATAAGAGAGGAAAGTTGAGAGAGAGAAAAAGGGAGGATGATAGAAAAGTAGAAGCAGCAGGGATAAATTAGAGAGGGGAATAAGAGCAGTCCCTTGAGTCATATATTTATGTAAGGGGAAAATCAGCTCACTGGAGTGTACACTGTAATGGCACCCCTCTGTATAATGATTGGCGCTGACCTCCCAAATAAGAGGATTACTTTGTGCCTGAGCTGGCCAGAAATAATGGACCTCACCTTAGCTTAGCTGCAGTTTGACACAGCAGAAAATGGGTTGGGAAATAAGAATACCTCAGCAGCAAGGGGCCTGCCTGGACCTCATTCATCTGCATCAACATTGTGTCAAATTGGACATGCATTCCTGTGTATGTGCCAGGTTCATGAACAGATGGTGTAAATGCACTGCTTCTGGACCCCCGTGGGCTCGTAAACTACTGTAGCAGACATCATGGAAATAAGGTGCTGCAAAGTGTAAAGTGTTGCAGTAATTTATTTCTTTTCCCATTTAACAAGCAGCGGAATGAGCTACAGTTTCTGTTATTTACATGGTACGTTGTCTGCAGGAAATGAGCTGTTGTTATTGTAGCTTTCGGTCAGACGGTGACAGGGCAAGTCTTCTGCTCGGAAGAATATTGTGGCTCAGCAGTGAATGTTGTGGCTAATGTCTGACTGCAGGGCATGCTCTCCTTTTGTGTGCTCTGAACCAGCAGGATTAAAGCATCCATCTTGCTCTCCCACTTCCCCTAATGGTATTAGGAAAAGGGTGGATAGGTTTCAGTATTCCGTTAAGGAATATCTGATATGGGGACTGGCCGATTCAATTAAGTAAAAAGCAAGGTAGGAGGGAATGAGCACTGCTGTAATAGCCTTTGAGCTGCATACCTCAAAGTGGTGCCTGTTAATCTGGAAAAATACTACGTTACTACCTCCCGCTTACAAAAACACATATATTATATGCCCATTACAAAAGGACTTGTCATTCAGCGATATAAAAATGAATAGAAACCACAAATCAGACTAGACACATGGGATTCCACCTTTCATGCAGTGACTGGTGGGGCAGGCTTCAGGCCAGGACAAGCTGCCTCATCCTGGATCTGAAATAGGATGCAGTGAAACATAGACATAATGAATGGACTTTTGCAGTCTTTAATATATGATGTCACGTCTATAAATCAAATTATAATAAGAATTAGGAGACGATGCTTTGGTGTTCTCGAAGAAAATACCACAAAGTTATCCAGATCCAGAAAAGGAAAAAAAGGAAGTGCTACAAGGCTCTAAAGGCTTCAGGGTTCAATATTTAAAAAAAGAGGTCTGCTGAGGCACTCTGTTAGGGATAAAATCATACAACAAATTTATTCTTGAAAGGATTTGAGCAAGCAAAACAGACCGATACGTATCGACTCCAAGTCTTCATCGGGGTTCAGCCTTAATCCAGATCCAGATATCCTTCTGGAGAATGTGTTGATTTAAGATGCGCAGAAACAATACATTAAACAGCTCTTTCTTTTATTTGCCTCCAGTTATGCACATAGTGGTAAAACTAGTGGAAAGTTTGCATTTATGTGCTCTTATAGAACAAATAAACGAGCAGCACATCATTAAGTATCAAACCGCTCAATGCCTACGCTCTTTACCATTTAATATCAAAAGCTGTAGTGGCATCCATCTCCAAAACTAATCTGGATTTTTTTTTTCCTTTCTTTTGGATGGATATCAAAACAATGCATCAGAAATGTCTGTAATAACAGGCTGCCTTATGGTGGCATATGCAAAATATGCAACACTTATTTTCAGTGTGTTTTGTTACATTCACAGTTTGCAGGCTGGGAACAAGCTGCATGTTTTCTGACATTGTAAGTCTACAAAATAATAGAGCGAACAAAACCATTTTTTTCACACGGTGGAAGCTGACAGTAACATTTATGAGCTCCACAGTATTCTGGTAACAAAAAAACCCAATGTTATGTTTGGGGCTACTTTGTCACACCCTGTCTAAACACATAAGTTTGAGCAGGTTTAACATCAGGAATAGGTTTTATTCCAACCCTCAGGTATGAGAAGTCAGCGTCCTCCATACCAAAGCATCTGACAACTTTGATTCTAACTTGATTGATTAATATACTAATAAGGTTACATTTTTTTTAACCGTCTAAGAAAAAGAGCCTTAAATTAGAAGGAGAACATTTTGACCAAAAGCCAGAGTTTACCTGACATCTTCGGCGCTGTTACGCTCGAATGCCTCCAAATAGATTTCTAATGCATTACAGTATCTCCTAAGACTTTCATAGTGCACGGGGAGCAGAAAACCCAAATCAGTTTCTTGACTTCCTCCACTTCATACAGCTCAGTGGTTAAGTTATCACACTGCCGTTTGGTGGTCTTCACACCACAAAGTCCCAGCGCTGTCTGGAGCCACTGGGTTTCGATTACCACAAATCCATTCCACTCATTTAAAATTAATGGCCGTGGACCTCCACTGACCCCAGAGATAAGCAAGGGCAAGTCTTTTTCTTTAGAACACCTTGAGGATTAGATTTTGCTCTCCGCATCAATCCATCAGGAAATATTACTTGGTTATGGTAATATTTTGGTGGTCACTGGAAAATTACTTCTTCAGTTTTGAATCATTCTTCTGCTTAAATTTGTTTAAGCATTTTTAACCTGTCCTTATAGATGTTGGACTTTAGAATTCAATTAAAGTTGCACTACCTTTACAAATTTTTGTTGGCTGTTGGTTTTGTTTTGTAAGATTGCTTCACATTTTTTGGTAAATTGTCGAAATGCATTTTCTGTTTGTAGTGCTTTGGAAGGAACTACACAGAAGGGCGTATCAAATGTCAGGGTCAGCGTTGATCTATGATAGACTAGTGGCCTATCCAGCCCCACTGCAACCACAGTAAGGTAGAGACCCTACAATAATAGAGAGAAAACCCTGGAAGACATCCCCCTTTGAGCAAGCATTTGGTAACTGTGGTAAGAAAAAACTCCCTTTTAGCAGGAAGAAGCTTCTGGCAGAATCAGGCTTAGGGAAGGGGGAGCCATCTGCCATTCTGACCACTTGCATTTTGCATCTGTGACACTTATTCTCTCCCAGTATGTTAAAATAGTTACCATTCAATTTGCATTCATTTGAGAGAAGATGATGATGAAGCTGTTGGGAACCAAGTCAAGAGCACGCACCAGAGTTTAGATTATTTTTCATTGACAGTTCTCCCTCAGATGCCTTTGGACCCTCCACTGTACCCCATTGTAGGATTACAGTGGTCCCTGGTTTATCGCGGTAGTTACGTTCTAAAAATAACCCGCAATAGGTGAAATAAGCGAAGTAGCTAACTTTATTTTTTACAATTATTATAAATGTTTTAAGGCTGTAAAACCCCTCACTGCACACTTTATACACTTTTCTCTGATAGGCATGAACATTTTCACACTTTTTTCTCTTGATCGTGATCGTGGCTCAAGAATTGGCAGTTTGCCTTGTAATTGGAAGGTTGCCGGTTCGAGCACCGGCACCGACAGTCTTGGTCGCCTACTGGTTGCCTATTGGTGGTGATCAGAGGGCCTGGTGGCGCCAGTGTCTGGCAGCCTCACCTCTCCTCAGTGTGCCCCAGGGCAGCTGTGGCTACAATGTAGCTTGCTATCACGAGTGTGTGAATGGGTGTATGACTGAATGTAGTGTAAAGCGCTATACAAATACAGGCCATTTACCATTTGTTTCAACACTCTCAAAGTTCAAACCTTCGTAGAAAAATAAGTCCAGTATTATAGAATGAAACCAAAGGCACCCGCGGTTGCCTTTGATGGTGCAAAATGTTTCATCGACATTTTTGTGTTTGTTGGAGAAAACTTACAAACATACAGTACAGCACTTCAGAGTCACACTGCTAGCGATAGAAAATTTAGATAAATTTGACAAGCTGGAGACAGGAGACATGGCACGAGATTGACTGACAATGGTCTACAGCCAATCAGAACGTAGAACACAATGCGCTGTAAAAAAAGGAAAAAAAAACATGCAAAATTGCACAAAACAAATCTGCGAACTGCGTTATAGCGAGGGACCACTGTACTCTGACCTGATTCACTGCTTTCAGGTTTCTAAGCTGCAGCTCTTTAACTAAAACCTTCTTTTTGAACTCCAAGTCATACTTTGAGAGACAGCTCTAATCACCAGTGATAATCCTCGGCACAAAGTTGGGACTGCTTGACACAGAAGTTGATGATGTGATCAAAAACAAGTTCTCTGAGCAGATCCAACCCTTCATAGAATAACTTCAGCCTTTGGCATTCAGTCCCAAACGCATTGGCAACTGTATCAAATTCTTTGTTGACAAAAGAACGGTTTCTGAAATTCAGCTGTAGGTACCTGGCATGAAAAGGCAAGGGTTAATGTAACATTAGAAAGCTATAGTTTTCAGAAACTTGCAATTACATCATACTCTCAGTGTGAATCACCTGCGCTATATTATTATCCATTTTATGGCAGCTGGGTGGATATTGAGACAATAGCAGCTCTCATGAAATGAAGCTTATCCACATTTGAGCGCTGCTTTTGTCCTACATTCCCAGTGCTAAGTGTACACAATTTACCAGATGGTACTGTAAACACACACTTCACAATGTAAAATTTCTCTCATAAAAAGGGCCCTTGATGCATAATGTTACACTCTTAAACACTAAGCTGTATTACTTTTCCTCATTTTTCTGGCTGCTCTTATCGTTCATGAAAATGCAGGCCTATCTATTCAAAGTCATACGATGCACAAGGCTGCGCATTCATCCACCACCCATGACTTGGTGAATGGCGAGAAACCATAAGGATTGGGGGGAGTTGGGGACATTACCCTAGGCTTCCTTTTTTCCCCCCTGCACCCTGAGGACACAGCCATTGGTAGTGGAGGGAGGGAGGTTTCTCAGCCTTATCAGCAGGACAGCACCCAGTGCTCTAATCACCAGGTCCCAGAGACAGCCGGAGGTAAAGGGTGAGTGGATGGATGAGCAACATCCAAGGAGAGAAAAAAAAGGGTGGAAGGAGAGAAGGGAAGGGGAGGAAAAAAAAGCTATGTTTATACCTCTTAGGTTACAGCAAATGACAGCTGCTTTCCAGTTCAATGCATAACTGAGTAGAAATCCTTTTGGTGAGAAGAGACAAGTGCAGATTTTGTCCCACAGCACAATGTCAGCAGTGAAATATAGACACTTTGCAGTTGCATCACAAGTCTCTTTGCAAAGATTGCAGGTGCCATCTTGAAAGCATTACAAAAAGAAGGGCCCTAAAACGATGACTGCTGTATGAGTCAACGTCAATTATATCATGTTAGTTTGAGCTTATAATCTTTGCCTGCCATCGACTCTTACTTTCCTTACTTGTATGTGAGACAGACAGCCTGTGGGTTATTTTACAGGTTGTGTTCCAAATGGGGTGAACAGGGTATGAAATTGCAAACCAAGATGTTCAGGTTGATAAATGGCTTTTCAGAGACCTAGGCAATGCACGGTGTCCTGTAAGGTGTAGTGCATTTGACAGTTATCTGTCGCTGTCAGTCCACTTCCATCATTGTATCTGTTTATCTTAGCACCATTCTGCTCAGAGTCAAGTGTTGGCATGATATGTCTTGTCTTGTTGCTAGCTTATGTTGTGTGAGTGGATCTGCAGTGCTGGATTTTCGTGTTTCAAGTGATTATTTGAACCAGATGAATTGAGAGTCACGCAATGCATCACACGTTGTAAAACAGCAAATGAATTTGCCCTGTGAGAAACTTTTGGTGAAAAGGACGCTATCTTTGAATGTGGTATTCAGTTAATTAATCTGTCCTTGGAGTCTAAATTGAACACAGACAAAAGCCCAGCTTCCGGGCTTGCCGCAATTGTACAATCTCTGATGGAGTTGCTGCTGAGACTGTACAAAAGCTACAGACCTATACTGTATATCTGAACTGATGTGTATGCCACTGTGTGAACAAGTACTCTAAATTAAGTCTTCAGTATCTGTTTGGAACTGGCCTTCAGATTAAGTCATAGAAGTGCGATATGGTCCCTCTATCTATAAGATAGTATAATATCTTTCAAGCTTCCAAAACTGATAGAAATCACAGTGTTCAGTTTAAACTCTGGTCACACTTTGACACATTTGGGATTGTGGTTTGGGTTTGTTAAGCACTCCTTGGTGAATGAGAATAGTCTTAACTTCTTTTGATTGTTCATTAGTATTTTTTCCTGTCTCTTGCTTCTTGTGGATTGGCTGTGGAGGAAATGTTGTTTTATGAACCACAAAGGCTTTGGGGACCGTAACATATCTGGGCACTCACTGAGCCCTAGAACCTCTCTCACCCTGAGTGAGAGTCACACCCCAGACCAAAACAATTTAAAATTATGTAAAATGATTACAGTGCTATCATAGAAACAGTTAAAGAAACCATGACTATCAGTATTGAGTGGGGAGCAGGTCATGAAGACCTCAAATTAAAGGAAAGTGGTCATGGAGATTTAAAACAAATGTAAAACTTTGAATTGCAGCCCTACAACACTTCTGAAGGACAAAATTAGGTAATGTTCTTCAATTTTACTTCATCAGCAGAATTCCTTCTGGTAGCATACTTTGCCAAGTCTCACTGAGTGTGAAATACAATAAGGAAGTGCTATAGGCAGTAAATTACACTTTAATATTTGATCAAAAAGCTTTGAAGGCACTCGAGTCCAGGTGTGGTTGCAACCCCTAAACTCATTGTGATAGAGCACATAGTGTTCCATTCTCCACACTTGATTTAGTGCTGTGACTGGTTTAAAAGAAAGACAATAGGATTGGTGGTATTGATAATTAGTTTTTAATGTGGCACACTCATCATGTCCAATTTCATGCCCCTTAGGCAGCTGATCGCAGATTTAATCAACACATTATTGCTTGCTATACTGACTGGAGGGAAGGTTTCTCCCTGTATGTGTGTGTGTGTATGTGTTTAGATGGTGGTAGGAGTGTGAAGGGGATAGAGCATTAGTATGTTTGTGTGATTGAGGAGCGAGCGAGGGAGGTTGTCAGCATGTGCATCCATCCCAGCAACGTCCCTCTTTGATAGACATTGAATGTGTGTTCCAGGCCATTAACCAAGAGCCACGTTTGAAGATGACGGGGTTGGAAGCTTGCGGTTGTGCTGCGTTGAAGGAAACTGTTGTTATTTTGTTTCCAGTGAACAGTAGAGTGTCCAGGCCTCCCTCACTTGGTGAATGCAGATAAAAGCCTGCCTGTTACAGTTTTGGTTTTTAGGGTTTTTTTAGACTACTCTTATAACACCTAGGATTTTATCTTTTACTTGCTTTACAACTGCAGCGTACAGTGTATATACGTTATATGGTATTTTTAGAGGCACCCACATTGTGTATTCTGCATTAAAATTGTATTTTAATGGCAACAATTGTATTTTTTTTCTTTTGATTATGAAATTGTGATATCAGTTTTTTGGGCAGTTGATCAGATGTATGGACAAACCAAAGTTTTTTGTGTGGAATATATTGTGACATTTTTGTGAGATTATTAAAGATATCACAGATTTAATTCCTAAAAATCCTGGTGATACTTCACCCTTTTTCCTGACATTGTCAGGTTTTTTTCCCCCCTGACCATCCTATTAGAACGCTCCTTGTTACGTTCCATAAATTGGTCTACAGCATGAGTGGTGTAGCACTTAAAGGGTCCCGGTAAAACTAAGAGTCAGAAAGACACATTCTTGACAGAAATTTGATTACCGTAAATAGTCAGTTAAGCCAGTAGACACATCAAAAACTGAAACAAAAGAACAGCAAATCCCCCAACATTGGTCAAGAAAAATGGCTGAATTTAAAGATCACCCCTGTAGCTCACAACTTTGCCAAGCTGGTATTGGGGAGGTCTTTTCTGGAGCTTTTTGAGTGAGGAGTAACATGTAAGTAGGAAGAAGTAAAAAAGGACACTCTAGAGCTAGACCTTTTAATGTGGCACACCCACTGAGAAGTCAGAGTCGGATATATATCCTTGCTAAAGCCAGCTACTATTTGACCAGTAAGATACCAGTGATGGTAACTGATAGGCTGGTGGTGGGAAATGAAGATACTGACCACTGGATGACCTGTGGACTTGGTTGAACATGATTTTTTCACTAACATGAAGGCTAGTGACTTGTTGCAGGTGACTTCAATACTACAGCGATGCTAATTACATTAGCTAAAAAAAAAGTGACAGGTGCTCTTCTTCTTTTGTATTCGACTGGCAGAATAAAAACAAATGTGGCACAGTTCTGCCATCAGCTGTCCTTTGTGTTTCCACATAGTCATTGTATGTACCATGTCTATTTTACATTTTTACATAGAATTTAGTTTTCAATGTTTAAACTTGAAACTCTTCTCACCCTCAGCTGGTCATGGCACATTGCTGCCACTCCCTGAGCCTGCTTCTGCCGGAGCCTTCTTCAGATGGGAGTTTTTCCTTCCCACTCTTGCCAAGTGCTTCCTCAAAGGGGGTCGATGTTTGTTTGGGTTTCTCACTATTATTGTAGGGTCTTCCTCTCAATATATAAAGCAGCTTAAGGGGACAGTTGTTATTGTTATGTTGTGCTGTATTGGAAAAACAAAAGAAAAATATTTGTTGATTGTGCTCATCCAATGGATAGCTGGCTAGTCATTTCCCACCTCTGGCCTATCAGTTATTAGCACTTCTCATTGGTAACGTTAGTAACTGGCTTTAGCAAAGATACTGCCTCTTTTCAACACTTGTTGCTGCTCCATATTTTAGAGTCATAACACTCTTGGTGACTAATTTACTTGTCAGTTTGATGAGAGAAAATATCAGGTTAGTCTGCATTTTCTTAATGAATTGACATTTAGACTAGTAGTCTAAATGTCAGTTCATTAAGAAAATGCATTTTACAACTACCTGCAACTAAGATTGGTGCTGCAACTGCAGCTAGTGGTATCTTAGCATGCTACAAACAATGTTAACTGGTTGTATTATTAGCAGAGATGGGATTCCTTTTTTTGAGTAAAGTAAGGGATTACTATTGCAATAAAGGTAATTAGATTACTGTTACTTTCCCGTAAGCACACTGCGTTACTAAAACCATGATTTTTTTGCGAGAGTGTCTCATGACAATGACGTAAGCGAGCGCGACGTTCGTGGCAGCAGCTGTGTGCAGATCAAAAATGGATACTATAACGAGTGCGGGAGAGAGTATGAGCGTGCAGCGTTTAACGCGTGGAAGTACTGACCTTACTTTGAGTTTGATTCTGTAAAAAGTGACAAAAACATTAGCGTCTGCTGCTCACTGCATGGGAAGAAAACTTCTTTTTACAGCGAAAAACCCCCTAAACGTCCGAGCAAGCACCGAGTGCGCTGCCGCTGGAATGTGAAATTCACAGAGAAACTGCCGTATCCTTCCACTGACCGCTGCAGCACACCTGCACCAGGGCAAACCTCCGCCTGCCCCACTCCTGCTATACAGGTGAAAATAGAGCAACAGGACCGCTAGTCTTTGATTTTATTTATTTTCTGCTGTGTTTTACGTGCATCTATTTGAAAGAGTGAGTGTAAACACAAAAACCTATTTTATTTTATGTGCTGGAATGTGCAGAAAATAGGTTTAAATGTTAAACAAATTTCTTCCAGTCAGAGAATGTTGCATATAATTTAATGTTTGCTTGATGCATAAAGTTAAAAGATTAAAACTAATAAAACAAGTTTTAAACAGAGACTTTTCCATTTGATTACATTTTATATGATGGATTATGCAGAAAAAGTAGAATTGGGCTGAAAGATCTGTTGCTTTATTACCTATTTAGGGGATAAATCATGTTTTAAAAAGTAACTAAGTAACTAATTACTTTTGAAAATAAGTAATCAGTAAAGTAACGGGATTACTTTTTTCGGGAAGTAATCAGTAATTAGTTACTGATTACTTTTTTCAAGTAACTTGACCAACACTGATTATGAGAATGTAAATAATTAGCTTAACCAACTAGTGATGGTAGCTGTGTTTTCATAAAAACATTAGGAGTCTGTAGGCCTGTAAAATGTAGAAAGTAATCACAATGAAAACCCTGCATTTGATTGAAAATAGTATAAAGAAAAATATGTTAAAAATTGAAAAATGTTCAATCGTTTTTGAATTTTATTTTGATGAGCAGAACTATAAAAAAAATCACTTCTGTGTGACAGCTGCTGGCGTTATCTGTGATAAGAATTTCACAAGTTGCTCTTGACCACCACTCTCTGCAAGCAGACCATAATAAGTTGTCAGGCTGCACAGTGAGTACAGAGAAAGGGGAAGAGGCAGAAAATCAGACAACTGGAGCCAGAAAGAGTAGTGGCAGTGTTTATCTTGAACTACTTAACTCCCTGGCTCTGAGTCAAATGTAGAGAGAGACATTGGGAGATAGTGGAGGCCTTCATTAAATGCAGCTCAGGCCCTGGTGAAACCCTGGTTAATGTCCCTATCATCTCTGGAGTGGTCCAGCATCCAGCTCTCTGTCCAAATGACTCATGTTTAATGCATCTGTGCAGCGCTTGTCATTTAACCTCACCTCCGGAGGTTGTGGGTTGAGGTGGGACGGCAAAGGCTCCCGCAAGGCCCACAAGGGGCAAAGCGCCATGCAGTTATTCTTTACCCGCTCTCCATTTGCTTAACATGGGGAGAGCTGCTCCATGTCTCCCCTATTGCTGGGTAATCTCCCCAGAACTAACCCCCACCCCGTCGCACTGCATGAACCTGAACTCAAGGGTGGTCTGGCTTGAATATATGGCTCTCTGAAGAACTCTGTTACTCCCATCCTAGTGTGCTGAATGTTTAAACAGGACACACCTGAGACTTTAACTTAGCAGTCAGCTCTTTTGCTGGAGCATGTATAGCGTTGGTTAAACACTTTGATAAAAGCTACCAATGAGGAGTTTTTACTACCAATTTTACTAGTTTATGCAATTTATTACGCCGTTGCATGACACATCTTACTCCCTTTGTTTTTTTTTATCATCATGTTAAGCTTACAAATAAACCTGTCCAGATATTTACAGTCCACAAAAAGACTCACCAACATACATCTTTACCACCAGCAAAGCTGTGTAACAGGATATAAGAGAGCTGATTTTGTTTTTGAGCATTTTCCTCTTATTTTCCCCGCTTACATGCGAAGACAGGCTCTCCTTCTAAACACTCCTTCTCTCTCACTTGCACACACCCACTCAATCTCTGCCTCGCTTTCTTGATCTGGATAATGGTAATTAGAATATCACCATGATTGAAATTTGGCAAAAGTTGAAGAGGAAATAGGTTTTCTAATCAAAAGCTGCCTCATAGCTGGAATCCTGATGCTTACTTGGCTGAAAAATGTTCCTCAACGATGGGGGCCTAAACGGATGCCAGACTGTATACTGATGGCCAACTCGGCTCTTTTTCTACCGATGTCCCCACTGAGGCTGATATAGCTGATCATGCTGGTTTACATTTATTTATTTTAAAAGTGGGTGTTTTTCTCTAATCTTTGAACTGGCCCACCATAAGTGACATATTTATTTTCTTAGCTGAATGAGAGCAATAGCCTTTATTATAAAATTATGTTTTTGGCACAGTCTTTGGCGGTTAAAAAGTACATGCATCAAAATACATGCATATGTGCATAAATAAACGTACCGCAATACAGCAAAAGTCTTAAGCCACCCTTCTTTGCTTTATTGGAAAGAGGAAAAATGCATGCAAAACTGTATTGAAAGGTGCAAACATACAGTGAAACACAGTATACAAGGCAAAATCAGAGTTTTTACAATTGTAACAAGCTTGAAAGTCAATATTTGATGTGACACCTTTATTCTTCAACGCAGCCTGAATTCTCTTAGCCAAGCTTTCGTTTCTTTAAATAGTCTTCAGGAATAGTTCTGCAAGTTTCTTAAAGGACATTCAAAGCTCTTCTTTGGATGTTGCTGCACTTTGAGTGACTGATAGTGTTCCATCATTGTCATGCTGAAGAATTAAGCCATTGCCAATCAGACACTTTCCAAATTATATTATTTATTATTTTCCATATTATATGATGGATAGAATCTAATGGTTCTTTTCTGTGTTCATAGTTGCATAAATATTTACAAACTCCCCATCACCACTGGCTGAAATGCAACCCCAAACCTCGGCCGTGCTTTGCAGATGGCTGTGGGCACTCACTGATGTACCTCTCTCCTGACCTCGTCCTTCATTTCTGTATTGGCAGTGATTTGAACCAACAAATTCAGATTCATTACTCCATACGACTGATTTTAGTCCAGTTCTTGTGTAATTTGGCATACCTCTACCTTTTCTCCCTGTTTCCTTTGCTTAAGAATCGCTTCTTGAAAACCATCCTTGCACTGAGGTTTCAGTGAGCAGTAGTTGGATTAACTGAAGGTCCAGATGTATCTCTCAGGTTCTGTGTCAGGTCTTCATTGGATTTTTTTTTTTAAATTTCTTAAGGACATGACTTTCAGGTACTGTTTGTAAGCTGTGTTCTTTTAGGCTTGCTAATTCTTCTTTTACATCTACTTATCTAGCTTTTTCTTGTGCACACCTATGCCAGGTTTTCAGGTAATAACTCTTTAGGAATTACCTCGTTGTTGCAAAAATACAATTGTATGCCTGTCAAACTGTGTTACCTTTGCCATTTTCCATACATTCAGTTGAGGACATTGGTGTTATTTCACATTATTTGCAGAAGTGTCTGTTATTTACAGGCACTGGTTGGGTGCATTTTTAATGTTTGAATGACCATTAAAAATACAAGAAAGCCTGATTCCTTGGAAGTGAAATATAAAGAAACAGGGTTCTCAAACATGCACTGTAGTAGATCTAGTTTTTATGAGAATCTCTTTTTCTCTCCATAGAACAAAAAATAAGAACCTAGCATGTTATAAAATGATATAGTTTGGTTAATTTGTAGAAAAGACAAAAAAATGTGTTTGTGCATGGGATTATGTGCTCGACTGTTTCTTGGCTGGGAGCTGGAGCTTCCTGGATGTTCTGCCGGTTGCTTGGCAAACTCACACCGTTGCCTATGATGTAATTCCTTTCTAAATACGGTATTATTCTAATCTGATTCAATCCATATTTCAGTCCTTTAAACAGTAAAAGGTAAAAGCTGTGCTATTTGTGTGGCATAGCGAAGAGCTTTGTTCAGTGACTGTATAATGTTTTTAAAAATGCTATTTTTCATTTTTAATTTTCTTCTTAAAAAGCTGAAAAAGCATGATTGTTGTTTCCCTTTGGATTCTTACCTGATTTGTCCTGTACTGTACTTGCATGCACCTTTATGCACTGGCAAATTAACTTTGAATGGGGTTTTGAACGCTAATCTCCCTTTCTGTTTTTCCCCACTGCTTCTCCTCTTCCCACCTACTGTACCCTCCTCCACAAACACAGGAGCTGCACAGGACCCAGGTAAGCCTCCCCCACGTCTCCTTTCCTTCTCCTGACCACAACCTCCCACCATATTCGAGCTTTTGTTTCATTTCAATACATGCTTCCTCTTTCATCTAGTATTTTTGCACTGTGTCAAATCTGCAGTCTTTCTCTCAGCATCTCTCAAGCTCACATTTTGATTTTTGTCTACCTCACCCTTGCGAACGCCACACACCATTCCTTCCTGAACCCATACTGCTGTCATTGATGCTGATGTGTTCTGTCACTTACCAGCATTCTAAGTAGCGCTAGCTTGAGCAACTTAGTACACACTGCACAAAGAGAGAGTTCAATGATCTGAAGGGTCTTATTTCAAAAAAATATTTTTTTTAAATGAAAGAAAAAACATTTAAAATTAAAGCTTCTGGGAGGGAAAAAATTGGACTTTGCAGTTTTTCTGTTCTACATGTGTACACACAGACAGTGCATTTATGTCGCAGACTTGTTGCTAGTGGCAGTGATTTAAAAATGATAACAGGATATAGCTTTCACTACTTTGGTATTACATTTCATTGTTGCATTGTCGTAATTACCTATTAAGCTTTCATTCAGGAGATAATGATGTTGCCTTTCAAATCAAATGTGTGTAATCATATTCTTATTAATTTTACATGCGAGCTGGAGTGTTACAATTATTTTGGGAGAGAAAGAGATGAGTACAGAAGGTGAAAGGTGTGGCTGTTGACAGCAAACCACAACCACAGCGCGTGTTTGTCTGTGTGTGTGTCTTTGTCAGTAGAGATTTGATAGTTTCTTCCAAACTGAAAAATCCAGAAAGGAGTTGTTTTTGGAAAACATGCTCAGAGGTGCATGTTACGCTGTTTTAGAACAACATGTGTGATCTGTTTTTCCTCTGTAGCCTCTGGTAATGACATCTTAACCCTGTATATCGTGGTAAGGTCTGCGGTAAGTCTTCGAGATGATAATGATGATGATTATGGGAGGGTTTTTTGTGCTGTTTGTTTGTCTGCATTTCCGTCATCAGCAAGACTGTACAAAAACTCAGCCTGGATTTTATGAGGTGGAATATGGGCAAAAGAAGAACCCATTAAATTCTAATGATCCGGCTCACACTCTTGAAACTTGCAAAAAAGGCAATAAGCATTAGCTTTACTGGATCATGTGCTCGCTAGGATCTCTTGTAGTTATTATTATGATTGTGATTTCAAATGCCTTGAGCTGTGAAAAACAGGTATTTCCATCCTATTATGTTTACTACCATTTTTTTCTTCATCTATACATTTCTTTAATTTCATTAAATACAAACCTGTTTCTTTCTTTCTTCTCATTTTGTAGCCAAAAACCTTAGAATGTAATTAGGTTCACCCATTGGCACAGACTGACTCACACAGATTGCGATATGCCTACAGTCTGTCTGTATTTGTAAATCAAACAGTAATTATTTGCAACCCTTCACCAGGCCTCGATTACTTGGAGACAGTTTGTCTCCAACCAGGTGACCTGTCCAATCACCTTGTGATCTAAAATGGATATCCAGAGGTTGAGATTGTTGCCTTCCCAACCTCTAGGAAACCAGCTGGTTGCTGCAAGCTCTTGCAATCAGTCATCGGGCGCAAAAATTAAATGCACCGATTTTTCGTAGTTCCATCCAAGTCAAATTGTGCCACCAGTTAATATACAGATTTCAAAATGCTGTGGACAAAAACTCCAGCAACAACTATCTGATGTACAAGCAAATAATTTAACAGCTGCTCCGCTGAATGAGAAAAGTGAGTAATGTTGGGTATTAAGGCAAACCTGCAGAGCTCCATCCGGCGTTACTTATTGTTGTTTAAGGTCTCTGAGTGATTTAGGCGGCTTAGACTGCAACTGGACGGTGATACTTTTCAGACAACATCTAGCTTTCTTTGACATTTTAATGTCCCCGACTTGCTTTCTTACAAAGTGTTTATGTATTATGTATTACACCATCATATCGACACACTGTGCTATATAATCATTTTGGTGTCCTGACTTATCAGGGCATGAAAGCTGCTCCAACTAATACTGTAAGGCTAAAAGAATATACTACATTATGATATGAGGATGAACTGTCCTCTGTTCCTTCCTTGCTTTGCTTCAGCTATTCCTTTTAAAACATAGTGGCTTTTACTCAGCAATAATTGGGGTTTAGTGCAAAAATCGCCACCTTTCCAACAAAAAATTACGCTGTGAATCATGCCATGCTGCCTCTCTTAACGTCTTCACTCCTCCTCTCACCATCTCTCCTCTACCAAGCCTTTTAATCCAATTAGCAGTGCCAGTGACAGTTATTTATATGTACATGAATTAGAATTGAAGAGCAGGAGTCCTCCCTAGGGGCTGATTGGACGGAGCCCAGTCCTTCACAGGCCTGTTCTCGGTCACAAACCTGTCCGGTTGCCACCAAGCAGTGTTGGTCTCTCAGCTTATCACATACAAAGCAGCGACAAAAACTCATTGCAACATGCATTGCAAATGACAGTCACCCGTTACCTTGGACTCTATTGTGAAAACCAAATCAGTGGGTACTTTTTATCCCCAGCACAGAAATACTTTGACCGTGTTGTTTCATCTTTTTTAGTGTTTTCTAAAACCGTCACAATTTAAGAAATATTTGACACATTCAAATTGGGACACTCTAATAAGCTGTCTTCTCGGTGTTCAGGTTCATCTTAGATCTATGTTTCTGTTGCATTCCATTGCGTGGACTGAAATAGTGGGAGTGCCAAATGAGTGTGTAAGCTGCCAAATCTGGCTCGCTTACCCTTTTGAACTATTTGCCAATGATTGCAGTACTTCAGAGGGGTAGAAAAAGGCATGTCACAGTGCTGCCAGCCTTATCCTTTAAAGATTTTAAGGTTTTAACAACACGTTTGAAATACAGTTTTAGAAATTTCTAAATTTACATTCATTAGCAATGCCACTTTAAGTCCAGCAGTACAAACATTAATGTTTGCAGTTATAAATTGAGAGTTGTTGGCCTGCAAAGTCACTTTAACATTCCATTTGTAAAATTATTCACTTTTGGTTAATTATGAGTCTATTAAAGAACTCAATAAATGTGCCAGATGGCTTTTTTTTGGCTTAAATTAATATAAATTAACTCTAGGATTGCTTTATTTTATCTTTTGGAATAAGTGCTCTCATTGTGCTTCTGTTTTCTACAACAAATTATACTGAAATAAAATGTAAAAGGAGCAACAAGATGGAAAATGGGTGACTAAAAATAGAGGACTGGATTTATTTTAGGCTTGTATGATTAAGCCGGTGTTTAAGGCATGTGATTAAATTCAAGATGTCTGTGAAGTAAAATAATATAGCTTAGTTCACAACCCAAGAATAAATATCAAATTCAAAAAAGAAAGAAGGAAAAAAGAGATAACACAAGTTCAGACAGTTGAAACACTATTAATAATAGCTCATCGAGACGTGCTCTACTGCCTTTCTCAAACGAAGCATGCGGATTACGTTCAGCTCAAAGTTGTCATCATGTCGAGGTGCTTTAATTTTGTTGATTTTATACAAACTAAAATATGAATCAGTCAGTAGAGAACTTCCCATCTGCATTCAACATGGCTACAATCTTAAGTCTATAAAAAAATTGACATAATTTCAAGGTTAGAAAAAACAATGACAACAAGCCTTAAACTTACAAATGGCCAGTAGGGGAAAATCCCCTGGTTGGGAAAATGTAATCTGGTTACACTGAAGTAAAAAAAAAATCATTTGAAGTTTTTTTAAATGATCTCAGTTATTAGTTTAATTTCTTGTTGAATTCTAGGTAATGTTCATGTTGTAAATTATATCCCATTAAAGGATCATAAAGTAGGGTTTGCTATAGCCTACCATTGTGACCACACATCTCTCAGATGGTCACACAGGCCTAGAGACTGGTCAGTGAGAAAAAATGTGTTTTCCCCTGACAGTTAGATGTGGTTGCTGGTAGTTGCTAGGAGAAATTAGTACCCTCCCAAATATTGGCCATTGTTTGCATGAAAGGCACTGACTTGTCTGCCAACACTCGCCTTTTACTCTCTGAGCTATAGTGAACCTCGAGCAAAGTGTGCCACAAATGGGAAATTGAGGCTGCTTGCCTTTTACGTTCTGTTTTAGGTTTGTGTTTGACTATAGCTCGGATAGTATGGGTGAGTGTTTGCATACAAGTCGGCGTCTTTCATGCAAACTATAAGTGGCCAACTCTAGTGACCAAAGCAATCATGAGGAAGTTTTTGGTACATTACCATATACCATTTAACCTAGCAACCCCCAGCAACCATTTGCCAATGGGTCAGGGAACACCTGTGGTTTAACCAATCTCTTGTGCTGGGTGACTTAGACCTAAGTAACTGGGTCAAACATGAGCATGTTTTTCCATTCAAGAGTTGATTCAACTGCTAAAGTACTTCTCAGCTTTTCAAAATATTCTCAACCAAAGAAGGAGGAGAAATAATAGTAGTATCAGCTAAATCACTGACACATTTCTATTTTAGTTTACTGGAGTAAACCAGTACTAAAAAGAATAACCTTTTCACAGACTTGAGAACAAGAAAAACATTTCTTGTTGTCAGAGGTCATGGTGTTTTCTTAGTTTACCCACCACTACAGACAAGAGTTCTTTTTACCTGCAATGGGGACTCGCGTATTTGTTCTGTACGCCAATCAATAGAATGGAAGACGTGTGAGGACAGAGGTGGGCTGAGGGACAGCAGTTAAACAGAAGGAGTCTTATCCATGTGTGCACAGACGGGCTCTTTGAACACATACAAGCATGCATTTGTACCTTTGCAGCCCCATATACACACAAACACGCCGAGTACAGCTCAGATTAATGACTGAATCAATCACACGCATACAGTGTTTGCTTGTCATCCTGTATGCTTTCTTTTTATAAGACAAGTTCAATTTCCCAGGCTACTGAAGCTCTATCAGCGTTTCCACAGAATATGTATTCAGCAAGGTCATCTCTCACTGCACCAAGAAATTTCCCAGCCACAAGGATGTGTCTTTGCTGTTGAAATGTCAATAGTCCCCCAGTCGGATGCATTGCAATCTACATTTGTCAATACATGCTGCTTAGAGCCATACCGTGAGCAAAGCATGCAGCTCGTTCATTAAGTAAACCTTTTTTTTTTCTTTTACTCAGGTTGATTCCTGTTGGCTCGGATTTATTAAGTTAATAAGCACATGAGGTCTGCATTTTATTCAAATGCTCAAGTGGTAATTTAAACAAGTTATGATTTAAAAACCGGATTACAATTTTCAGCGCTACAGAATGTCATATTTTTACCGTATAGGTTTTCCTAATTTAGAAGAGTAAAAATATAAGAATTTACCAGTGTATACGAGGATTCAGTAGACATCATGCTGACTGCCATCTCTTGCCTTTTGGTAAATAAAATGACACCGACTCACTGATGCCAGTGGCCAGTATTTCTCTTCTGTGTCACTTTCAGTTTTGCGGTCGTTAAATGTTCAAAGATTGTGTGATGAAGGACAGAAGAACTTTGAAACAGCCTTGTTACTTTTTACAACAAAGATTTGTTTGTTCCCTTGGCACAAACTGGGTTATAAAGAACCACAATAAAAACAAAAAATACCACTGATACATTGTCGCACAAGTAATTGGTCAATTTATTAATACAATTCGTCTATTCAGCCGACAACAGTCCTCTCGGGGCAAACCAGAAACCAAATGATTCCCTCTGCGCCAGCATTTGGTGACAGGGGAGGGAAAAAAAAAAGTCTTTTAACAGGAACAAACTGAACAGCAGAACCAGGCTCGGGGAGGGTGACCATCTGCCACAGCCAGTTGGGGTGAGGGTGAAGCAAAGAGAGGGAAAAGAAGAGCACAGAGAGACAACAAACGATACAATAGGAAGCACTCTGCAGGTTGGCGGGACCAGTAACAAGCTCTGGAGCCGGTATCATCCCAGATTATCACTGTTGGTGCATCCTTGCAAAAATATATCATTCAGACCTTTCAATTATAGATCCTAACACTGCCTCTGCATTATGCCAGGGAGAAGAGAATGTAATAAGATGTAAAGGGTAAGGGAACTGCATCCCATAAAAAAATTACAGCTCACACTGAGCATAGGTTAGACCCCCTGCTCTTGCCTGTACGGCGAGTAGGCACAGAGCTCAGTAAAACAGCTTTTATGGAGGCAGCTCCTTCTACTTGGAATAAACTAAAAAAGTTGAAGTTAAAAGTATAGGTTTCAACTTGCTGATGAATGTTGTTATTCTTTAAAGATGGAGCTACAGTAGAGCAAGCAAAACAGCCAACAGTATGTCTGTATTGTTGTTCTGACCTTGTCTGTCTTTAATCTTAAATATCCAAAGTTATTGGGCCAGTCGATTTGATCATCTGCAGGATTGTGACCTTTATTACCTTTGAGGAAAACCTACAGATAAAGCAGTAGCTCCCAAAGTTAACATCAGAGATTTTGCACTTTGAGGTTTTAATAATAAATAATAATAATAATAATACTACATTTTATTTATAGGCGCCTTTAAGACCCTCAAGGTCACCTTACAATAGCACAAGAACAATAGCAACAATACAATATAATAAAACATAGCAAAATATAATTTAGACAAAAAAACAAGCATGAAAGTATAAAAGCTGAGCAAGGTCAAAATGGACTAAAAGAATCAGTTGTATACAATTCTGAATAGATGGGTTTTGAGAGCTGATTTAAAAGTGGTGAGAGAGTAGAGTTTTGCAAGTATAACGCAAGCCAACGCTCCAGCATGGCTGCAACTAAAAAATTATTCATATATGACACACGTCTCAAACGTCAGAATGATAACAATGCATGCTTCCAGTGTTTTAGATGTCTGCTTGCTTTCTCTCCTCCCGCTTTATTCAGACAACCCTTGCAGGGCTTTATTGTGATGTGATCTGATGTACTGAGAGCGTAATAAAATCTAAATGGTTGAACTTTGACCAGAAACACGTCTTGATCGTTAAGGAAAATGGCACAGCTGTTTCAACTGTTTCATCTCCTAATTAATCTGTCATAATGCAGATACAATATCATGGCAGTGGCTGTTTAAAGTAATTATCTTTGACATTTTCAGATAAATAGACATTTGCCTTGTTGCTCACTATCACTACCTGATAAAAGAAACCGGTGATTGAACTTTAAGTTAGACAAATTGTGTGTAAAAAAAAAAATCATGTGAGCAATATAACTGTCATAACCTCATCACTAAGGTAGTTCAAGGTAATTCAAAAAAGATTTAAACTGAAATAGATGCTTATGAGCTTTATGTTGCTATGCTTTATATTATTTTCAGTATAAAACTGGTGCTGATGTTGTCATCATCTTGAAGTTAAATTGAGTTAATTTCGAGCTTTTTGTTGTTGCAAAAACAGAAAATAAGTAGTAGAAACTGTTAGGCTTTTTCCTTGAAGCAAGAAAAACCTAGGCTGCTTTTTGTCCACTGAGAGGAGACGATTAAGCGTGCATACATCAAATCAGATTTCAGGAATTATAATCAAATTTTTTTAAATAATTCAGCTACAGCTTGATATTTGTATTAGATATTCATTCTTTGATTAGTGGATGTAATAATGTGTACTGTCTCAGTAGTAGCTTTTATTGACATTTTACTTTGATTAAAACCAATTATCTTAATGAAATCAACATAAAATAATAAATGACTGTATGCAATATTTGATAGTTGCACAACAAACACAGCACAGCACAGCACGAATACTATAGCATCAGTTCTGTAGGAAATGTTTATGAACTGGTAAACAACCATGTGAATGGTTTAAAACTGTACATATATTGTAAAAAAAGAATTAAGGAATATGAATAACAGCAACTACTGTGCTGATATGTATCTATCTTCAGGGAACTGATCAAATACACGTCAAAGAGAAGATAACCATTGAGGAAGATGAATGCATGACAGATTAAATGTGTTGGCAGATGTAAACACCAGACTGTATTAAGTCAAACATCATGTTCATTTCAAGCAGTCAGAATCAATCAGAAACAATCGGGATAAAAGAAATGTTTGTATTCAACTGCAGCCAGTGAGTCTAAGAACTTGGGTAAATAAATAGATGATGAAGAAAGAAATGTTGGTGTACAAATATTGCAACTTGCTTCAAATTCAGCTTATTTCAAGAATATCCTAGAATGCTAAAGTGAATGTTAATATCTGAAATCAACAGAAACTGAATCATAATTTTAGGGTCTGAATGGTGTTATTACAGAAAAAATCGACTTTCTCAACATATAAATATAGCTAAGTACAATAGTGTAATCAATGTTACAAAAATACAAGACAAGTCCAACTGCAACGAGATGTGAGATCTCTAGTGAGCAAATGATTAACATTTAAAAATATTCCAAATGACAACAAACCATATAATATAAACCTATTTCATAGCTGCTAAAGTAAGACACAAGGGAAGAAGTAAAACAAAAGGTGTTTGCGTAATTTATTTAATGGTTGTAAAATAGTTACTGTGGCAGCATTGTAGCATTACGGCCAGTGCTGCGGAGGCTTCTCAGCAAAGTGTGGTTTCACGAGCTATTTGTTTTATAATGGAGGAAGTAAAACTAGAACAAAGAAACCCTCAAGAGAAGCACAAGTTTTAGTAAATGTACTTACAAAAGGGTAGCAAACAAAACTTATAGTGCTAGAGTATTGACTGTTTTTCACAGATGCCTGCCAAAAAGAAGAAACAAAAACAGAAAACCCAACGGACATCAAAGTTTCTGCGTCGTGGTATATTCACAATGCCTGCATTTACACTACATTTAGCCTGTAATAAACTTTGGTTCTCAGAACTACATTTATCTCTTTTGTTTTGTTTTTTGCATAAACACCGAATAAATTACAATGCAATTACAATTACAATGCATGTAACTTGGAAAGAATCCCTCGATGCTGACCACAAAGAGAGCTACCATGGGATTAACACAGGCTTTTGCCTTTTTAACCCATTGTTTGGGTGCAATGCCGAAATAATGGCTTTATGAATTCAGCCTAGTACTTTAAACAATGCTGTTGCTGAGTAGGTTCTCAGTCCTCCAGGACATGGGAATCTTGGGAGCTTGAAAAAGACAACTGGACTTCTTTAGGCTTGCAAAGGCTTCTCTCCCAGAGGCTTCTTGAGTTCTGAAAAGGCTTGAGAGTCCCAGGCATTTAACCCCTAGTGAGGGCTGTGCTCTTTGGAAGTGGCTCTAAAGATCGCTGACCCACTATTGATCCTGTTAGTCGTCACATGTGTTAAGGTGTGAAGAAAAGCGTAGGTCATTACCATAGTGGGATCAACTATCCTTAGGACTACTTCCAAAAGGGCAACAACCACCAGGTGTTAAATACCTCAGACTCTCCTCTATTTTTTTTAGAACTGAAGGAGACTTTTTGAATGAGAGGTGAAATGTCTTCGCAAACTTAAAAAAAGTCAAGTTGCTTTCTTTTTTAGGCTCTCAAGACGATCCTGATGATAGATTCTGAGAGTACCGGTGGTAACAGCAGACATTAAAAAGTTGGACAACCCCTGCTCTAAAGCTTTGTGTATTGTCTGGTATTTACAACAGATTGAGCTCTAAACACCTGTCACTTTCACTTACAACTACAAGTGCAAAATAACAGCAAGTTTGTTCACACACCGCATCTAATCAATTTCTTTCATTTGTAGACCAGCAGTAGACCCTCTGAAATTTTTCACCCCTCATTAACACTGCTATAAAAGTGAGTGTTTAATCAAGAATATTGTTTTTTTATTTGGTTGTTGCTCATTGTGCTTACTGTATTTATAAGTGGAGCAGCCACAGAGGATTGTGGGAGTTTCCCAGCAACAAATGTCCCTGCGGCTGCTTTTCAGTATGGCTGAGATACTTGCACTAAGTCATGCCATCAGCAACTGCAGTCACAGCTGTGATGTATGCATAGCAAGCAGTGTTTTGCCAATAACAGACTGAAGGTGCGTGAAATCTGCAGATAATGTATGTTGCCTTAGCGCGTCATCTAACAGTTCACTATGGGGTCTTTCTCTTATGGGAAGAAAGACTGGCGTACTGTCTGCTACTCTGAGTCCTTGTCCAAAACCATGTTCATTCTCCATTTTTGTCCATAATGCTTCTGCCAACAGGTAACAGTTTTTCCGCCTGCTGATGAATAACTGCTTGGATGTTGATGGCAATATTGTGTGGATATAGGACATAGTCAGACAACAGTTGTGTCTCTAATACGATGTTCTAACGTAAGTCTGAAATGATTAATCTTTAGTCTGTCATAGAGCTGGGCGATATAAGATTTTTTCATATCACGATATGTTTTTTTCATTTCAGGCGATAACGATATATGTCATGATATAAGCCAAATTATAACGGCGCTGGCACGGCTGGCAGCCTTAACCCAATTTCCCTCGGGATGAATAAAGTATAATCAATCAAATAACTATATTTGTAAGATTTAAATGTGCCGTTGCTCACGAGTAAAATCTGAAATAATCTGCAGCTTGTTTTGATTTAAATATTTATTTCCCATAATAAGTTCAACAGGGTAGATGCACTTAAGGAACATGAGACTTCAGTTTCAGATAAATAAAGGCAAATATTGCAAACTACACAAAAGGCAGCCGCTAAAGCATTTAAGTTTCAAAATAGAACAAACAAAACAGACTACTAAATTGTCAATTCCCTGAAGGAGAGAATTCTTCAGATTGCAGATGAATATCCAACTGTGACAAATATTGTTCTGCATACAGGGTCAAACGATGTGTCCAAACAACAGTCGGAGGTTCTGAAACGGGACTTTACTGGATTATTAAATACTGTAAACTCTCTGAATGCAGCTGTATTCATCAGTGGGCCTGTACCGCCCGTCAGAGGAGGAGACGAGAGATTCAGCAGATTGTTTGCACTGAATAAATGGCTTATATCAGCATGTACTGACCACTCAGTGCATTTTATCAACAACTTTAATATTTTTTGGGAACGCAGGCATCTGTTTAAAGCAAATGGATTTAATTTTAACAAGTCAGGGGTGAAACTGTTCACCTCCAACTTGTTTTATTCCATACGTCATCCATCTGTGCTTGGTGCCAAGGCTGAGATAAACGAGGAGTTATCTCATAAAGAGGAACAAACAGTACTCCAAGAACAAACAAAGCCCAGCAGAAACCTTGAGGAGGAGCTCCATCTGCCCCCACCCGGGAAGAGCCTCAGAAAGGAGAGACATCTGAGGCAAGAAGAGGGGTCCCTATTTGCCTCCACCTCTCTCAACAACACCAACGACCAGGACCAGGGACCACGACCTTCCCCAGTCCCCCAAACCCCTGACAGGCCATCACCCTCCTCCCCCTCCCTTTCTCCCTCCTCCCCACACCTGAAATTCACTGAGGAGATGATGGAGCGGGTCAATGCTGGGCTCAGATCTACCCCCCGGCCCAATCCCTTTTTGTCCCCCATTAACCCCCCACCAGAGCAGCCAAAGGTTCGCCATCGAGCCCCGCCCTCAACAGAGCAACCAAAGTTACACTGCGCAGCCTCGCCGCCCTTAGTTCCTCCTTACCACCTTCATGCTCTGTCTCCGCAGTCTGATGTGTGATGTGTGGAGGGTCCGGGCTGCGAGGATTATGACAGTGGTGACTTTTCCCAGGAGAAGCTGGGACCCTGTTTATTAGAAGGTTTCAAAATTTCTGTACTTTTAGGTGACAGAAGGAGACATGTGGCCTGGTCAAAACACAAAGAGCTGCACTCTAAAAGATCTTTAAATGTAGTAAACATACCTTGTGTGCCACAGACTGCTCCCAAACACGAGGGGGCAAATAATACCTCTAAAACACTTAAGTTGGCTTTATTAAACGTTAGATCTTTAGCTGGGAAAACATTTTTAATTAATGATTTAATCACTGAGCACAGCCTTGATTTTATGTTTTTAACTGAAACTTGGTTGGACCAAAGTAACAGTGGAGCTGTTCTCATCGAGACGACCCCTCCTAACTACAGTTTTATCAGTGAGGCCAGGGTGAGCAGGAGAGGAGGAGGGGTTGCCGTCTTATTTAATGAATCATTTCAATGTAAGCAGCTATCTCCTGGAAGTTTTCAGTCTTTTGAATATGTGGCGTTACAGCTGAAGGCCCCATCCAAAGTTGTGTTTCTTAATGTTTACAGGCCTCCCAAATACTGCACAGACTTTTTTAATGACCTCAGTGAACTGCTGTCTGTGATCTGTGTTGATTTCGACTGTGTAATTATTGTTGGGGATTTTAACATCCATGTGGACAACCCTCAGGACAAAGGGACTAAAGACCTGAGTAACACTCTGGGCAACTTTGGGCTGACTCAGCATGTAACAGAGGCCACACATAATAGAGGACACACTCTTGACCTACTGATCTCCAAGGGCCTGAGCATTTCAAAGGTTACTGTGTCTGATGTGGGCCTGTCTGATCATTACTGTGTTTTCTTTGAAAGTAAAATCTCAGCCCACACAACTATATCAACAGCAGTGATCACAAAACGGTGTATAACTGAACACAGTAGTGAGATCTTTAACCAGGTCTTCCCATTAACACCTGACCTGTCCAGAGGTTCAGTCAATGAGCTCGTCACTAGCTTCAATGCTAAAATGTTAAATGTAATGGACACTATTGCTCCCATTAAGGTGAAGGTTATCTCTGGAAGGAAGAAGTCTCCATGGAGAAACTCCACACTGGTGAAATATGAAAAAAGAGAGTGTAGGAAAGCTGAGCGCAGATGGAGAAAAACAAACCTCCAGGTTCATTATGACATCTATAAAGAGAAACTTCACAATTATAATTTACAACTGAGGAGTGCAAGGAGGTCCTACTTCTCTGACATCATCACCAAAAACAGTCATAACGCTCGGGTCCTATTTTCTACAGTTGACAGGCTAACAAACCCTCCTGTGTCAGTGGCAGCTGAACTTCATTCGACCATGGCCTGCAATGACTTTGCCAAATTCTTCACAGAAAAAATCCAAAAGATTAGACAAGCAATTGGTACATCAACAGCAGATCCAGGACATGTACTGTGTCCACCAAAAAACTGTTTAAACACCATCAAACAGTTTCACCCTATTAACAACAAAGACCTGGAGGACATCTTAGGTCAACTGAACTCCTCCTCTTGCTGTTTAGATGTCCTGCCAACGAGTTTTTTCAAAAAGGTCTCAAAGACTTTGGAGTCAGACCTGTTACAGATCATAAACTTTTCTTTAACGTCAGGTGTGTTTCCAGAATCACTAAAAACTGCTGTAATTAAACCTATACTGAAAAAGGACAATCTTGACAAGACACAAATGAATAACTACAGGCCGATCTCAAACCTCCCATTTTTAAGTAAGATCATTGAAAAAGCAGTTTCTCAACAGCTCAATTACTTCTTAACACAGAATAACTGCTATGATGCCTTCCAGTCAGGTTTTAGACAGAACCACAGCACTGAAACCGCTCTGACCAAAGTGTTTAATGACATATGTCTGAATACAGACAGTGGAAAAATGTCAGTCTTAGTTTTACTGGATCTCAGTGCAGCATTTGATACAGTTGACCACAACATATTACTCAAACGACTGGAGAACTGGGCAGGTCTTTCAGGAACTGTACTAAACTGGTTCAAAACATACTTAGAAAACAGGAAATACTTTGTATCAATAGGTAACTTCACATCTGAGCAGACAAGTATCACATGTGGAGTTCCCCAAGGTTCCATCTTGGGACCCCTTCTGTTTAACATCTACATGCTCCCACTGGCACAGATTATAAAGAACAACAAAATAAACTATCATAGCTATGCAGATGACACACAAATATATATCACAATGTCACCAGGAGACCAAGGCCCTGTACAGGCTCTTGGTAAATGCATTGAGGAAACTAATGACTGGTTGTGCCACAATTTTCTCCAGCTAAACAAAAACAAAACTGAAGTAATAGTCTTTGGTGCCAAAGAAAAACGATTACAGGTCACCAGAGAACTTCAATCTATACACCTAAAAACCACCAACCAGGCGAGAAATTTGGGTGTAGTGATGGATGCAGACCTAAACTTAGAAAAACACATTAAGACAATAACAAAATCGGCTTACTATCACCTCAAGAATATTTCAAGGATAAAAGATCTGATGTCTCAACACGACCTGGAAAAACTAGTCCATGCATTCATCTTTAGCAGGCTTGATTACTGTAACAGCATCTTTACAGGTCTACCTAAAAAATCAGTCAGACAACTACAGCTCATTCAGAACTCTGCTGCTAGAGTCCTCACTAAGACCAAAAAAGTGGACCACATCAGTCCAGCTCTGAGGTCTTTACACTGGCTGCCTGTCCGTCAGAGGATAGACTTTAAAGTTCTGATGCTGGTTTATAAAGCTCTGAATGGTTTAGGACCAAAATACATCAGTGACCTCCTGACCCAGTATGAACCTTCCAGATCCCTCAGGTCATCTGGATCCGGTTTTTTATCAGTTCCCAGAGTCAGAACCAGACACGGAGAAGCTGCATTCAGCTTTTATGCTCCATATATCTGGAACAAACTCCCAGAAAGCCTCAGATCAGCTGAAACACTCAGTTTATTTAAATCCAGGTTGAAGACTCACCTGTTCTCAGCTGCTTTTGAATAAAGCACCAAATCCACACTTTTAAGCTTAAATTTCAAAACTTACATTTTAACTACTGACTTTATCTACTGTTCTGATTTTATCTACTGTTCTGATTTTATCTACTGTTTTGATTTTTGATTTTAAATACTGTTTTGTTTGTTTGTTTGTTTGTTTGTTTGTTTGTTTGTTTGTTTGTTTGCTTGTCTTAATCAATTTTAAATCGTGCTTTTTATTTGTTTTTGTTTTTAATGTCTCTGTAAAGCACTTTGAATCACCTTGTTGTTGAATTGTGCTATATAAATAATCTTGCCTTGCCTTGCCTTGCCTTAGAAACAAAATTTTAATTCTAAAAATAAATCTTAGTCAATTTTGTCTGTTCTTCTGTAAAACGAACTAACTTTTGTCAATATCAAATAAACTGAGAACTAAAAGGAAATTCTCAATCTCTCCTTGTTGTATAGCTTAGCTTTTCAAACAGTTTTAACAGTTACTTTAGTCTGACAAAAGCCGAATGACGAATTAGCGCTTTCAGTCAGAGATTGAGCATGCACCGGTTTATTGTATTTCCAGACTTGCTTTCGGCACAATTTACAGTGCGCTACTCTGTTTTTTGTAAGACTTGAAATAGCCGAAATACCTTCACACTACGGAACTTCTATGGCCCTTCCGTTCGACAAGCTCTCCAGCATTGGAACCATCATCGTTTTTTTCTTCGGTAACCTTCGCTCACGCTCTCGGTTGATTTTTCTCTAGTCGGCAAACTCATTTCCTTCATTACCTGGGCAGCCCGGCTGCAAAAACAAATACACGTGCGCCTTGGCACTTGTGCTGTACGTAACAAGTCACGTGACGTGACGCTGCGGCTGTGATTGGTTCGGCTCTGCGCTACTTAATTTGGATTGGCTGTTCTTTTTTTTTTCTTTTTTTTAAGAGGACAAGAGAGATGAGGCCTATCGCAATAGTTTAATTTTTCTATCGAGAAAAAGTTATTTCGCAATACATATCGTTATCGTTTTATCGCCCAGCTCTAGTCTGTCATTACCTCAATTATAATTGATTTCCATAGGGGAGGGGATTTTATTTTCTCAAAGCAATCACTAGAGACCATTGTTGTCAGAGTGTAACATAATTTTAAGTCGACACTGGTATACAGCCATCCCACCAAACTGGGTGGAGTGAAATGAAGTTGAAACAATTCAGCCTTTCTTTAATTTGTTGTGGAGTAGCACATGTCTCACAGTATATATGGCTGTGGAAATACACCACCTGTCATTGCTTTAAGCTTGACAAAGGTGTCAGTCCTACCCATGTCATCATCTTCCCATCTGTCCAATTCTCCAATAACTAGGACAGTCCTCGCAGTGTCCAGTGCCCACCAGGAATGACTGACTTTTTGACGGCTGTGTCAACCAAGAGCTCGTGAATTTTTTAAAGGGATCGAAAAGCTCATACCAGTAGATGATGTGCCCAAATCTCCTCTCTCCGTCTCCAAGCCCATGAACATTTAGACTTGTGAGGAAACCCATGTAGCCCTTCAGGAATCTATGAGAAGGTAAAGAGCTTGTGCGGTGTTTCATGACTAAGGTGCTATTCCATATTTTCAAAGCCAGTTTAAGTAGTTGGGAATCAAAGCCTCTGGATCTTCTATGTGTATCCTGTAGTATATGCTGCTGGGTCACCGGTGAATCTTCTGGCACTTGCAGGTTGTTGGTGTGGGCCTCTGTGGATTCACCGCATCCTGCAAATGCTTATGGAACTTGGTAATCTCCTAAGGTTGCAGGCTGGGGCGATGCCTTGGGCAGTTTGATGTGTACCTCAGGCCATTCCTGTGCAGTTTTTTGCAGGCATTTAGTCCTGTTATATTTTAATGAGATTATCACTGTTGTTTCCTTAACCTGTCATTTTAAATTTTATTCATCTTACTAAAAGAATTATATTCAGTTCCATTTCCGTTATGCTTTGTATTAATTATAGTGCCTGCTAGTCTTATTTTTGTGGCAGGGCACTTCTTGATGTGTTGTTTACTTGACAGAAAATTGCACTGCTGAACATTTTAGAGATTATTCTTAGGAAGACACCTTTGTCATCAGTTGTTTGTCACTTGTCACGGGGTCTGAAGAGTAAACCTGCTTCACCCAGCGTGTGTCAGAAGCTGATGGTGAGATATCCCTGTTCTGCTTTCTCACGCTTTTCTACAGCTGCCTGACTCAACATAATATCCACATGACTGGCTGCACATTTAAAATGGTTCAGTCAGTATACACAGTAGGTCTACAGTACAAGCTGTTTTCTGTCTGCATTCTGTCTTAGTTTGGAGGTGACCTTACTGCAGTATACATATGTTCAAATAAACATTCTGTGCAGTTTCCCAAAAAGAAAATGCTTCACATGGTCTTGGAGAATTATATTGGATGCTTGCATTATCTTTTTTATGTCATATCAGGTAAACAGTTGGGTTATGGTTAATGTCATTTTTGAATATATTTCAGAGTGGCTGAAATTATAGTTACATTCATGAAAACAATAACTTTTCACATGGCTTTATTCAGTCCTCCATTTCCATTGCAATTAAGTGGGTAACCAAATTAATAAATTCACTCAATTAACTTATCATTAGCAGAAAAGGTTGCACCTCTATAAAAGCAGAAGTTTTAATAAATTGCTGGTCTGGAGCATTCAGGTGTGTTATTAACACAATGCCACAATCTTCCCAGGAGTGGACGTTTCATTAAAATCACCCCAGGGTCAGACCGGGCAATGCTCAGAGAATTTGTATAAAACCCAAGACTTTAACATTTAACATGCTAACTGAGACCTGTAAAGTTCATGAGAGTACAGTTAGAAAAGATTAAATAAGACTGCCGACTACAGTGCTAGAGGGATGGTGATTTGTAGTTGCTTCATATCCAAAGGACCTGGGAACTTTGCAGTCATTTAGTCAACCCTGAACGCCTCAGTATCTGGCCGCTTCAGGTCCCAAAGTCAAACGAACACTGCAGCATCATTGAGAGTTATAAACTGTTTAAATTCTTTCATTTTTAATAAAATGATCAGTGTGGCTGCTCTACCAGGTGTAACAATTAAGTTTAACATCCAGGCATCCATAAAACAGAATTTATTAAATTTAACAGAGTTAGAAGTTAGCAGGAAGTTAGCTTGCTAGTTTCCACCTAAACATGATATACCATGTTCTGACTGAGAGATTTCAGAAGAAATTAAAACGTACAGCTCTGCTGTCACTTCCGGCATGAATGAAGACAGAAAACTAAACAGCAGTGACGTTTGTAGGATCACTGAAGTTGGACTAGCTGGTATATAATGATGTGATCGCTAGCGGCACAGCTATGTTAGCATAATAGAAACTCATTAGCCCAGTGAAGCTGGAGGATGAACGCTAACTTGTTTCCAGTGATAAAATTTAACTTGAAGGTTCCGGGTTGTTTGGGACAAATGGGACCAAACTTCAGTCAGGAAAAGAACTGAGATAATCCATCCATAATACAAGGTTAGTCCTTAATATACTGCTGCATGGGCTGGGCTGTAGTTACATCGTAAGGTTTTAAAACCTGAGCTTTAAAATGAAAAGTGGTAATAAAAATCGAGAGAGGCCAAAAGTATGATCGCTGCCTTTTTAGGGGCTTGTTTAGATTAAATAAAACAAGATACAAAGCATTAAAACATGTTAAAAACACAACAGCCTTAATAAACGCAGAGTAGTTTGGACTCTGAAGCAGGGTTCATTTGTCATCACCTAAAAACCGGATACCAAAAGATTCTAGAATCTAATGTGATGCCATCTGTCTGACAAAGCTTGGCTGAAACTGAGTCATGGAACAGGACAATGATTGCGAGCACAGAAGCAAATGAACAACAGAATGACTGAAAAACAGGTGCCGTAATGGCCCAGTCAAAGTCCAAACCTCAATCTGATCTAACCTGAAGAGAGCTGTGTATTAATTAATGTATTAATGTAATGTAATGTAATGTATAAATGCCCACAAAAAGAAGAGTAGGGAAAAAATTCCCAATAACGATGTGAGAGACTTATTTTCCTATAGAAAATGATTACTTCATGTTCTTGCTACTAAACAAGGTTTTACAAACTACGGAATCATGGGTGTTTTTCTTTTTTTCATGACTCTAGAGCAGGGGTCGGCAACCTGCGGCTCCGGAGCCGCATGCGGCTCTTTAGTCCTTATAGTGCGGCTCCGCGTGGTTTGGGAAAATAAATCATAAGTATTGTGATATTGAAATATAAAAATAAAATTATATTTTATTATTTTTTCACTGTTCAAAATATGCGTCACACTCGCGGAAACCGGTGTATTTATCGAGTTTTCAACCCCAGATACGCCAATTATGGATCTTCGGATCCACATTATATCAGCAGCTATTCTCCATCGTGAACTATGTTAAAAACAAACACCGCTCACGCCTCACAGATGACAGCTTACAGTCCTGCGTAAAGATGAAAGTGACTTCGTACAGCCCCGATTTGCAGACGCTGTGCGCAGAGGTTCAGGAGCAGAAGTCCCATTGTAAACATATCACGGCACACCCGACAATGTTTCCATGAACATGCTTTTCAACATCTCTTTACTGACCACTTTTCACACACGATTGCTGTACGCATACAGCCGGCTGTAGCTTTTCAGCTCACAGCCCCACACATACCAACAACAGCAGAGAGAGTACAGACTTTAAGGCGGCGGGGCGTGATTGCGGGTGCCGCTCAGGTGCATCCCCCTCCCCTGCAGCGGCGCTGCAGACCACGCCCCGCCACACACATTAACCAGGTAAAATACATATTTAAGCAGAATTTTGCAAATATCTATTTTTCATTTTTCAGCAGCATAGTGCTTTTTTTCCAATTATTTTTTAAAGTCAGGTCAAGGCTCCAAAAGCCCAAAGGCGATATGAGGGTGGCAGCTCACAACAGTTTTTCTTTGCTACATGGATCATTTTAGTTCATGTTGGTGTCTTTCCTTTTGTTATATTTCTTTAAGAGTTCAAAATGTGTTCATTACATAAATAAAATGTAATTTTCTCTGTAGCACTTCATGGATTTCATAAGCAACACACCTTAGTTGTTTACACAAAGCATAAAGGTAAAAAACAATATATACAGTGTTATCTTCATTTTAGATGTCAAAAAGTATTTGCGGCTCCCAGTGTTTTCTTTTACGTGGAAACCAGGTCCAAATGGCTCTTTGGGTCTTAAAGGTTGCTGACCCCTGCTCTAGAGAGTCATGGGCCTGGAAGAGTACTTGGTCATAGGGGGATTGTCTGATTTTTGGGGTTTGTGTGGGGTTTTCTTTGTATTATTGTGGGATGTTTAGCTTACAATATAAAACACTTTGAGGCAGCTGTTGTTGCGATTTGACGATGTATGAAATTGAAAAGATTTTTCTTCAGTTTTTAATAATGTATAACTTAACTAATCATTTCTGCTTCCCTTCTACCTCCTCAGTGTGCCATTTTTTATTGTGACTTTCTTGTTCTTCACTGTAAACTTCAGTTTACCCTATTTTATTTAGTAAGCTCCTCCACGAGTAATGAAGTACTGACTGTGGTTTGTGAAATTGGCAGGGTAATCCATTTTGAGTAAGAAAAGAGAATAAAATATTGATATTTAGCACCGCTCTATCAGTATCTGTCACAAGTGGAAGCACAGTGATATTGTGATACAATATTTTGTTCCACCCCTAGTCCCAGTCATTATTTCATTCACAAAACATTAGCTATAGAAGCACTGATGCTTAAAGCAGACACCAATGAATCATGATATGATAGACAGAAGGAAGCTGCAGTGCCCTCTACTTCCTTCCCCTATTCTGTAATTCTGTCTCTCCTTCGCTGACCCCGGTAAAGGCTCTCAGCTTACTTTTGTTTATCTTTCAGGGGATATAGAAGCGTCTCCTCCTCCCTCTTCCCCACTGCTCTTCTGTTCTGTCTTTCTTCCTTGAAAGATATTTCCAAATGAGTGAGCCCAGACCACAGCTGCCTCTCTGACGCATTAATCACTTGGCTGACGCTCCCTCCACTCCCACGTGCACGTAGACATTGCTTGCGCACACACTTCGACAGGCACACGGGCTCTTGCTCATGGATAGCCTGGTTTGACTCACATAAGTAAAGGCATGTACTGCCACAGAGTAATATAAACACGTGTCAGCGCACACGACTTGAGACATAGACAGAAAACATTCTGGGATTATACACAAAAGCATCCACCCACCCCTCAGATGGTCTTGACTTCCCATTCTACACCACCTCCCTCTCTCTCCATCCAGCCATGGCTCCCACATGACCCTCCATTTTCCTCATCATTAGTGACACCAACAAGCAGCCGCATTCCATCCATCCCTCCCTGCTACCCTTCCTGCCTCCCTCGCCATTCCTCTGTTTACTTCTTGATTTCTTTATTTGATTCCCGTACAATCCCTCCCCTTTGTGTCCTCTGTGCAAAGAGGGGCATGAGAGGCGAGAGGGAAAAGGAAGAGATGGTGGAAATAGAAGGGAGGGAAGCCTGTTTAAGCTTTTTAATTTGTAGGAAATCCTATTCTAAAGTGGCACACCTGCTTTATGGTTTCTGCGCTGTCAGAGATGGGTAGAGAATGGTGCGCATCCTCATAGTGAAACCTACCTTAATGAGGCCATAAGGGCCAAAATGGGTCCCTTCAGGTAAAAGCAATATAATGTTATGGACTAAAACTATCCATATTCTGTAATTAGACTGCACTTTAACTTTCAGGAATACCTACAGCTGCATTTTTTTCTACTTTTGCTCTTTATAGAACTGAGTCTTGCATTACACTACGGTGACGCTAGGGAAAACACTAGTTGGAGACAGCAACGTGATCAAGATTATTGCAACTGTGTGCAATAAATACTCATTGCCTTTGAAGTGATTGCTTTAAAGACAGGGAGCAGGTCTTCGACCCCTCACGGTCGGTTGCCGTCTTTAAAGCTTTGGTGCATAAAATGGCAAAAAGGTGGAGACTGAATGTTATCAGTCTATTGTCAGTTTGCAATTTATTGGTCAAGTTCGCAATTACATGTAATCTGTTTGTGATAATATAGCGATTAACTGTGATAAATCATCAACAAAAGAACAAAATCAGACATTTGTTGCTGTCTGTTGGAAAAGAGTCCTGTCTACAAACACAGAAATTCAGTCCAGTCAGAACTTCATATAGTTCCACATATTTACAACAATTTAATTGCAAAATCACACACTTGGGGACTTTCTTTACACAGGGTTGCAACCAGAAAAACAACCAGTTGAGAACCAGTTGAGTCAAATCCCAGAGTTTCTAACAGTCAAACTGCAGACAAGTTGTACTCATCAGCGACGTCTTTATAATCTGCCTGTGTTTATGAGCTACATAACAGTTGTTTGCAACTCTTCAATAATCTTTCTGAGAGTGATAAAAGTTGAGCCGCGATTGTTTGGAGACAGGTTGCAGGTTTGGGGACAGGTCCCAGCAGGTGCTTACTCACTGGACACCACCAACTTCTTTCCTAGTTGCAAGGAGATTACCATCCTATTTTTACTATGGTGTGATTGAGTCATTAATGGTCCATTATTTGCTACCTAATGAATGAACCTTGGTTCCAGTTAGATTAGTTCTTGGTTTTAAAAGTAATTAACTTGAGTTTTAGACAGATTTCATGATGTAAAGTTGTGAGAGATGATAATGATATCAGTGTATTGGCAGTTATTTGTTACTTCTTTATACAAAAGAATATTTTCTTAAAGTAAATCTATTTTTTGCCAAGTGTCCAGACAAAAATGATCAAAACATTTTCTCGCTGTATCAGGAGACTTCAGTGGAAAGCTTTTTGAGTTGTAGCTTTGGCCTCTGTATTTCAAACATGCACTCGATGTACTCTTGATGTTAAGTGGCCTTTAGTGAGCAAAAGAGCATGAAAATTAATGTGAAAAAGCAGCTAAAGCAGCATCAGCTTAGATTTCACTGAAAATATTACACTAAACACATTAAAAATGTGAAAAAATATTGCACATCACGTTAAAAAAGTTTGAAGAAAACACCATTAAAGAAGATCAGTTCATCACCAATATACTTTCAGACTTATTAGGTACTTTCTAGTACTGGGTTGGATCACATTTTATCAGCAGAACTGCATTAAGTCTTTATGGCATAGATTCAACGAGGCGCTAGAAACATTCCTCGGAGATTCTGGTACATGACGTTGACATGACAGCATCTCACAGTTACTGCAGATTTATCAGCTGCATGTCCGTAATGAGAATCTCCTGTTCCGCCACATCCCAGAGGTGCTCTAATGGACTGAGATCTGGTTACTGCAATACAGTGAACTCATTGTCATCTTCAAGAAACAAGTTTCAGATGATTTGTGGCTTTGTGTTATCCTGTTGGAAGCAACTATCAGAAAAATGTATACACTGTGCTCATAGAAAGATGGACACAGTCAGCAACAATACTCAGGTAGGCTTTGGTGTTTAAACAATGCACAGCTGGTACTAAGGGGCCAAAGTATGCCAAAAAAAAAAAAAAAGATATCCCGAACTCTATTACACCATCACTGCCACTCTGAACCACTGGTGCAAGGCAGGATGGATGTGTTCATGTTGTTTAGGCCAAATTATGACCCTACCATCCTTATTAAGCAGCAGAAATCCAGACCAATATCTTCTTTCATCTGTCTTGTCTATGAGACAAGACAGGCGCCCAGTGTGGTCTGGCATGTTGTGTGTTTAGAGATGCTGTTCTGCATACCTCGCTTGTAATGACAGGTTATTTAAGTTACTGTTGCCATCCTATCAGCTCAAAGCAGTCTGGCCATTCTCCTCTAACCTCTGGCATCAACAAATAGTGACAGTTGCTCACAGAACTGCTGCTCACTGGGTATTTTATCTTTTTTTGGAAAATTCTGTGTAAGAGACAGTTGTGTGGATCAGCAAATTCTGAAATACTCATACCAGCCCCCCTGGCACCAACAACCATGTCACATTCAAATTCCCTTAAATCACCTTTTTTCTCCAAGCTGATGCTCAGCTCCAACTTCAGGAAGTCATCTTGACCATGTATACCAGCCTAAATGCATTGAGCTGCTGCCATGAGATTGGTTGATTAGAGATTTGCGAACAAGCAGCTGAACACATGTACCTAATAAAAAGGCTGGTAACTGCAATTCAACTGAAGTTAGTGCGAGGAGAAAGCTTCCTTCTCAAGCTGAGATGATCACTTAATTTGATGATCACGTTATCAACTCTTTCACATCAAGGCATAGATACTGTCACAGAGTCTGCCATGAAATTTCATATGAATATTCATGGTCTCCAGAGGATGACATTTTTCAGTTGTGTCTTTTGATCTCAGACAAAAAGATTATTTTGACTAATATTATCTTGAATATTATTTTAAATTATTATTATCTATGTATCCCAAGGGGGGAAACTTACTTAGCCTTTTATTTAGTCCCACTGTAATAATGCATTATCTTCTTTTAAATTCAAATTGAGAAATTGTGCTTAAAATGTAGCGGTCTCACGGCAAGCTGTCAAATAGTGACCATATGTATTAGTTTGCTTATGTGCACATCTTTTGAGACTTTCCTTTGTTAAGAATTTTCACATATGTAAATTATGACAGTAGAGCTCTTAGATTTGTGATAAATGCGGTCATAGTGATAAGATACGTCCTTTTTTTGAGATAAAGGTCAGTTGTGGAGAAAATTGTGGCCTTTGGATGATGCAAAGGAGGAGGATTTTGATGTAACCTAGAGTCTTTGTTGAAGTCTTCAGAAAATTCATTTAGTTACATATTGACAACAACAGTCAAAGAGCCGTTGTGTAACAGCTGTTGCATATTCATCAATAATTACTCTATAATTTCCGAATTTCCCCAACGACCGTAATTTTCATTACTGTTACAGCGTATCGAACTGACATACATTTAGGCTCCATCGGGCTGCAGCTTCCCTATTCTTGTGAGATGAAGCAGTACTTGTATTATAACTCCCATATATCTGCTTCCAAATAGCTGCAAAGTCTGGTGAACAAAAGCAAGAGAAAAAATATAAACTTACAAGTAGCGGTTGGACACGAGATAACAGAAAGTAAATGAAGAGAATAAATACGAGTGTAGACTGTCCTGTGTACAAAAAACAAATCACAATGCAGCGGTACACTTAGAGCTTTAGAATACTTTCTTTTTATTTCCATTGCATTGTTATAACTTGAGTTGCACTCATTAGGCTTAGCAGAGAGATAAAGGCATTATGTGTGGCATACAGCATACAGCAGCAGTGGCTGCACAAAAGCCACTTACATGCTCACTGCAAGCATGTAACACCCTACAAAGCTCTTCACACCCGGTTCTTACGTAATGTGTCACAAATCCAGTGTTCCACAAAAATGTGTGTGTGTGTGTGTGTGTGTGTGTGTGTGTGTGTGTGTGTGTGTGTGTGTGTGTGTGTGTGTGTATATAAGTACATAGCTGTGTCATAATGTCCTACATTTTAAGTAAAATTATATACAAGTATGCCTTATTAGTTATCAGCAGCTACACTAATTGTGGGGTAGGTTCCAAAATGGTCCTCTTCCTTTTGCAGAGGATTTGTAAACACAGTGTTGTTCTTGATCCCCTGACTTTCCATCTTAAGCCATCATCTCGTCAAAATTTAATGCTACTTAAATATTTGATTATTTGTAGCACAGTGAATATAATTTTACAATTTTATATACCTCTGCCTTAACTGTGACACCTCTAGCTTTTGAGGCTTTTCAGTGTGTGTGTGTGTGCGCGTGCGTGTTTGGCACTTTAAAGCAAGGCGATTTATTAGCAATTCACTCAGATGCATTATCTTACATTTGAATGAATCTCAAAGGGCCTTTCTGCTATCACCAGTTTTTGCTTTGGTCTATTATGGATTACATGGTTGAATAACGCAATGTCAGGCTGGAAAGGAATATATTGGCAATGAAAAAGAATCTCGATTATAGCTTTGCAACAACAAACACTGGTAGATTTTAAAGTAAAAAGTTCAAGTGACACTCATATAGAAACAAATATTTTCTGGATGTCTTTGACATATAGGAGTATTCATTCATTCATTCATTCATTCACTTTTTTGTGTCTACTGTAGTAAGACGCTTACAGTGCTGTGAAAAAATACTTTTTCCCCCCCCATTTAAAAAAGGGTTTTTTTTTAAGGATTATTCATTCCCTCAGAGAGGGCATGATGGCATGACAAAGTTAAGTAAGCTGAAAGTTCTCAAAAAGCACCATATCATCCAACAACCTAGAGAATCAGCTGAGAAACAAAGTTTATTCACATCTTTCAGTCTTGAAAGGGTTACAAAGCCATTTCTCAGGCTTTGGGACTCCATTGAACCACAGTGAGAGCCATTATCCACAAACGGAGAAAACTCAGAGCAGTGGTGAGCCTTCCCAGGAGTGGCTGACCTACTAAAATTAAACAACAGCTGAAAAACTGCAGGCCTCAGTTAAAGTCAGAGCTCATGGTTCAAGAGTAAGAAAGAAACTGGACAAAAATGGCATTCAAGGGAGAGGTCCATGGAGAAACCCACCCAACTTGATTTAAATCTGGTTGCCATTTAATGGCATTAAACAGGCCATAAAGGCTTGAAATCTCCCCAGCTTGGCTAAATTAAAACGATAATAATAATAATAATAATAATAATAATAATAATAATAATAATAATAATAATACATTTTATTTGAGGGCGCCTTTCTAAAACCCAAAGTCACCTTACAAGAGAAAAAGACATCAAATAAAACAGTAGATTAAAATAGATTCTAATAAATTAAAATACAGAAACCAGCAAAATACAACCACAAACAACAAATTAAAAACAAAACAAAACAAAACAAAAAAGAAAAACAGCAAGTAAAATCTGTATTAAAGCGAGTAAGCCAGTTTAAACAAGTAGGGTTTGAGTTATGATTTAAATAAGGGAAGGGAATCTATATTTCTTAAGGCTGAAGGAAGTGAGTTCCAGAGCCGAGGAGCAGAAAGCTGAAAGCTCTGTGCCCCTTAGTGGTAAGGCGAGAAGAATTACATTCTGCAAAAAAGAGTGGGTGAAAGTCTCACTCTTCCGCTACGACTGGCAACAAGGCCAAAGTCCTAGTTGCCAGTTCTTGCTGCCAATTGCCCCCCATACCATTAGGTTTGGTGGGCAATTACATTTTCTCTTTGGACCAGGTAGGTTTGGATAACTTTTATTGTTGAACATATTTAAATGGTCAGAAACAGACCCACGTGAAAATGAACATTCCCCTTTTTCTTTCCCTTCTCCATTTATTAGTACCTAAACAGATATTCAGATTTGCAGCCTGCTCTAATGTCAGCAGAGACTAAGCAAAGCCACTGCTTGAGTAGCACAAATTCGAATTCTTAAACTCCAAATGTTTAGCTGCAGTCCGCCATTGTTATTTCTTTGGAGCAGCTTTTGCTATTAAAATGTCTTGACACAAGCAAAGCATGCCCAGTTATCTGATGTTGCCAACAAGAAGAAAGCACTCCGTTTCAAAAACTGAAGACTTGATGGGTTATTTATACACAACAGCATTCAAATCCTTGGTGTTAGAAATAAATAGCCGCCACTGTCAAGATCTGTGGCTGCAGATTGTGTGGAGCAGTGAGACGACCTGAATGCAGATGAACAGAGAACCTAAACTGTGAAATGCTAAAAACCCATGAAACCATGAAGGGAAGACGAGCAGAGACTCCGACCAGGGACAAGGGGAGACTGAGACAATATATACACAAGAGGAAGATTAGTGGAGTGGAGACAGCTGGGAAACACAGCAGGAACAAATTAGACATAATGAGGTAGGAAGCAAAGTGAACATAATACACAAGAAATAAGAGACTATCAAAGTAAAACAGGAAACCCAACAAACACAGAGAACTCAAAACTGTGGATACTTTACAAAACTCAACACTTTAAACACAAAAACAATGAGTCAAGACACAGACCCCGACAGACATGCCAGTATGTTTTTTGCTTGTATGGTTGCAGACAAGATCTAAGACATTGTAATCATAAAGTGTAATCAGTCAGAAAGTGTGAAAACTTTAAGACTAATCTGGAACCAGTAATCAAAGACTGGTGTGGATTACTGTGTTTTCATGTCGCCTTTTGTGCTACAGTGCAGCCTAAACCCAGGTGGCGTTCTTGTCAGCCTTTTACCTCAAAGAAAATTATAGTTTTCTCTTTATAATATTGTAAGGTACTTAGAATGTAAAATGCCCTGAGGTGGCTGTTGTTGTGAATTTGAGCTATATAAATGAAACTGAATCGAACTGTCTTGAATTGCATTAAAGTAAACTGAATTTTCTGTGCTGTGCTCACATACTGTATTTTATTACAGCTGAATTCCCAGTAGGGCTGTTCTCATTGCAAGAGTTTCTGTTTCTGTTGTCAAACAATAAAATGGCTAAGAAAGTGTGACATAAATGTGGATGATTACGACTAGTTGTTATCCTAGACACTTTCAGCCTGCTACTGTAAACTGCTAAAATGCTGATTTAATAAACCATGACATCATCTGACCAGATCGCCTATATTATTTGTAAAATTATTGCTTGGAAGTGACAGAATGTGGTCAAGTGTGTCAGCTGTGCCGCATTAGCTGATCCTCTCGGTCACTCAGTCCTCTCTTTCTGAAAGTGGTAAGGGAAGCTGCAACAGTGAATCTGCACATTTGGAGCAGGCGTTAACACCTTGCCCACACTTCAGGGGAAAGTAATTTGTGCTTTTCCATCGACTTTGCATTGCATAAAGCTACATCCTTGTTAGAAAGCTACATTATCAGCAGGGATGGGAACCCAGAACTAAGGTCTCTGGCACACAGACCTAGTCACTAGAGAAAATGTGTATTCCCTGACCAGTTGGCAAGTGTTTGCTGCCAGTTGTTTTCTTTCTCCAGGTAAAATCAGTTGCATAGAAGGTACCAACAAAAATCTCCTTGTGGTTGCTCTGATTAGACTACTAGTTTGCCACTGTTGCCTGTAGCTGGCATTAAAGATGCTGACTTGACTGCAAACCCTTTCTAACTGACCACCACTGGGTAAAAATGTGACGGAAATGGAAATCGTTTGCCTCCAGAGAAAATTTATGCTTTACTTGAAACCATTTTAGAAACAATTTTGCTTTGTTTCACTCTTCACCGTTTCATACAAACTATGCAACCAACACAATCGCAAAGAGATTTTCGGTGCAGTTTTATCTTTGCAATCATTTTCACCTAGCAACAGCCTGCAGCATTTAGCAACCACTAACCAACTGGAAAGGGAATACTCAATTTTCTCTTGTGACCAGTGGTTGCCAGTCAGTCTCTTGGCCTGTGTAAGTGAGGCCTAAATTATTATAACCTGCTGAACTGCAAAAATGAGCCTTTAATGAAAGAAATTTGGATGCTGGCAAAATGATGTGATTCATGAACAGGAGGAAAATATGAACCAAGATCCTGAAACTCGAAAGCCTAAGCCTACATATAAGTCAGGTGGCACGTGATGTATTTCTTCTTCTTGAAAAAGTGCTTGTAGTAATTTCAAAGATACATGATTCAAAAAGCCAGAAGCAGCTTAATTATGTTTGCCAATGACTTAGCACGCTGTTTTTAAACAGTCATTTAAAATGAAAGATCTGTTCTGATGATCTGATCTTCCGATAAAACCTGAAATACACATTTTGGAAACGAGTGACACTTGCAATAACTTGCACAATACACTACGCCCACCTTAAATCTTGCACAAATTCAGGACCGTGGCAGTATGAAAATATTCATTCACCTCTGTAATGGTCCCATTGCTGTTAGGATTAATTTACTCCACTCAGGATTGTGAATTTGAGAAACTGCAGCTGTTTATTTTCAGTTAATGACATTCATGTTGGTGCTGCATCGTAATGTGCCACCCACTAGGGCTCTATAAAACCGTTCACTGCTCAGTATAACCCATAAACAAATAATAAGATAGCAAAAAAGCCTCGCTAATAGAACAATACAAATTTGTGAACACCTCACAAATATGATATATAATAAAAAGAATTATTTTAAATGGAAAGCACACACACAAACATATATTCTGTGCTGATTTCTTCAGTTGTAAACATCATGCCCACCTGCATTTAGGCAGAAGTGTGTTTTCTATACACTCAAAATCAATCTATTTTATTTTTATCCAACATGTCTTTCTTTTAAAAATGACAGATTACCTTGTTATAGCTTATTTTGGGGCAGTGACCATTACATACAATCTCTGTGTCTGCTGCATGCTGTTAACAATTCGCAACAGTGTTCTGATAGTTAAGTCTCATCTCTAAACTGACCAATGGGATCGTCTCCCATAAATTCTGTATGTCATATATTTGAAATTCCCTCTGAACAGCCGTGGTTTACAGACAGATTAAGTGAACTGCCTCCTTCAAATCCTTGCCAAGAGGGATTCCACTGTTTGAAGTGGTCAGGCTGTACAAGGATCTTGACCTTTTCTCGGCTGCCTCTAGCCGTCAGTCGGCTGTACTAACACAGCATTCACACAGTAAGTGCTGGTTGGAATGACAAGCTCCAAACTCAACTCACTTCAAATATGAAAAGCAAAGTCGTAGCTTTTTTTTTTTTTTTTTTGTCTCTTGTAACTATCGTGCCACAAAGTAATTACACGGTCTGGGAACACTGAGAACATTGTCTTTACAAAGATGTCTGAAAAGCAGGAGGTCAAAAGAACAAACCTCCAGTGTGGACAAAGTAGGTTATAAAAGAAAACAGATCAACAGAAAAATTATTACCCATAAGTATCCACTGCTGTCGCCGAGGAGATAGAGCGGGTCGACCACTAATTGGAATGCTGATGATTCGATCCCCAGCTCCTCTAGTCTGGATGTCAAAGTGTCCTTGGGCAAAGATACCTAACCCCAAAACACTCTCAGTGCAATAGCATTTGGAGTATGTGTGATAGTTACAAAGTGCTTTAAAGCATAGAAGCACTTTGAGTGCTCGGAGTAGAAAAATGCTACCTAAGTACCAGTCCATTTACCATACTGCAGTTATACACACATGAATGCTTTAATTTTTCTGAGCTATGGGGAATTGTTGGCTACTTTTTGCTTACAGTCTATTTTATTTCTTCCAAATGAACTGGTTTATATGAGCAAAATCACATCAGTATAGACATATAATCAGATTTAAAGTTGCAGAGCTTGGTTGCTTCTTGGTTTCTTCACGTTACAAAGGTGACTTGCTAATCATGTATTTGGGGCATTTAGAGCGCATACTGTTGAATTTCTGCATTTCCATCACTAAAAGCACTCTGGAGCGATTGCTGGTCATCATTTATAGCCACTCCTATATTAAAGTGGATTTATAATCCGTTATAGTCTTTAGAGAGTTTTTGCAAATGGCTAAAATTGATGTTTTCTACATTAAATTTACTAATTTCATACTGTGTCAAAAACCATTTACTCTTTGTTTTCTCCTTTATGTAAGTTGGGCTGTCCTGGTGCTTTTTTAAAACTTGAGTTTGAAGATCATTTAAGTAACCATGCGACATGACGAATGTGTAAACACACATCATAAGTAGTCCCTTAGGGCCACTTGTAAAAGATGCAAAAACATAAATAAATTACTGAATTTGCCTAATTACGTCCAGTAACTTAATAACAGGCAGTGGTGGGGAATTCTTTGGACTCACCACCTCATCATTTCCACAATGGCACTCTAGCTGGTCTTAATAACCCACTCCAGAGCCTTTTGGTCTTGGGTCATGCACTTTTCATGTTCTAGCATTTGCAGCTGGAGGGATTTAAACTGCAGTAACGAACAAAAATTATGGACCAAGCATCAGTAACGTAAAACACAGAAACCTCCCACTAGTGTCTTGTGTTATGACCGTGCAGATTCTTAATCTATCTAAAAGTGCATGAACAGTCTCTGATTTCCTATTTCTTAATTTTATTTTCCTATAATCCATTCATCCATTTTAACTGCCTATCCAGTAGTTTTTAATACAACAGGTCAATACCCAGAAGATGGCCAAGTAGAGGAAAAACCTTTAATCTAAGCTAACTTGGGTTGGCTCTTTTTCGTCTCTTCTGGTAGGATCACACCGTCTGCAGCGGTGTTTGGTCTGGCTGCTGGTCTGAAAGTAGAGGAGAGAGAATGTCTGAAAGTCTTCTTGTCTTAATCCAATTTCTCTGCTTCTTTTTCCAACATTGATTAATGTATTTCTGTCATCAGTGATAATAAATAATATGTGTTTCAGCAAAATGAGGCAAAAGGTAGCAATTCAAGCAGAAAAAATTAAAATGTCTGCATATCTGCATGCACCAAGGTGAACAATGAGCTGTTATATTTGTTTGAACATGGATGTGCCTCTATTTCTTGTCCTGCTGAGCATTTTCTTTTTTTGCATTTTTACTTGTGACAGGAGAAAAAAAAGCTATTAGAAAGTATATTCCATTTATCATTTATACATGGCAGGCCTCACAGAACGTACAAAGACCAAACTTAACCCGAGACTGCTCTGCAGTACTTCCTTGAGCATCATTAGCGTCTGTGATCTGTACTGATTATGGTCGTAAAGAATGACCTCAGAGCTGATATCGCTGTACTTATACACATGTTCAGAAATCATCTCTGTGCATTCAACACAGAGACTCATAATCAATCGTGCTCATGCGCATCTGTGGAAACATGTAATCAGACAGGACCGCTCGCATCGAGCAAGTGCAAAACACGAACACAGTCACTCTTTCTGCGCCTCGCACAAAAGCACACTCTCCCACACGCATATTGTATGGGCCAGTGCACAAAGATTTGTCATTTTATCAGCAGGAACCCCACCAAGAAAATAGAAGAAAATGATTGTATGCTGTTCACTAAGCATGTACTCAGATACACGCAGCCCTTCTGAATGTCAAAGGGAAATTAATATCTCTCGATTGGTTGCAGTGATCGCAAGCTGTGCTGAGAGCGTCACGGCACACAAATGTTAAATATATATAACTATATATAAAATGTACCGTGTTGTATAAGATTACTGTACGTTGCGTCATGTTCCTGACTAAAACAAGGCATTAATAAATGCATGTTTAATACCGGAGCTGATAAAAAATGCAACAGCAGTACTATTACTACTAATATCACCACAGGGAGAGCTGATATGTGGAAAAAAGATACATTGACAGACTGATTCTTGGATTAATATTTGATCTTTTCAGCAACCTTTTTATCTTTCAATCCAGTATACAAGTGTCATTATGTACAGAACAAAATCTACAAACCGATTCTCAGAGAGTGAATCAAAGAACATATCCAAGATCATTTTCCAATGCATTTTGATATCTGCATTACAGTGGGTTTAATTTTCCGTTGATAATCTTCATCACTGTCATGGTGGCCATCGCTGTGACCTAACTTAATATGCATACAATTCTTTCCGAATCAAATGGAAATATGCAGCTGTTAGCCTCGGCAAATGGAACATGACATTTTTTTCCCTCTTCCGTGGCAGTATTAGTGAATTTGGGCCTGAGGCTAGCTTTGCACAGTGAAGTGTGGAGTGTCATTGTCTGACAACTTTAATCTAGGATTGGCTGCTCTGACTTTTTGACATGGATGGCCATGGGCTTAAATCTTGTCCCCTCTCAGTGCCATGGGCCAAATATGTTGCTGGCTATTGACAAAGCAGCAAATGTTAGATGTACATGTTACTTAGTTCATGCTAGAGCTTAAAAGACACATTCCAACTATTTTAAATATATCTGTTTGCATTTGTCATATGTTATAATTTGCCTCTCTAGACCTTCTGGATAGTCACTGGTGTGATTTAATTTCTGTATGCTTTGCTGTTGTTGCTAAGATTTACCTGCTTATACTAGTTAACCCTGTGGAGCTATTAATATGCAGTTAAAACGCAACTACTGTGGTGGAATCTGTAATGTTTGAAGATTATTCAGGTAACAAGTAACCTGGGAATACATCAGAATACATCAAGGAGTTTTTTAGTTCATTAAGTAGTCATGATCAGGTGATTTGCCCTGCAGTCAGAATATTTTTTCTCCATCTTTTCTTATTTGCCCTCCTTTAAAAAAAGGACAAGCAATGAAAAAACATAAGTGTGGCCCATACTGAATTTGAAGTTTTTTCCTAGAGTGCTGATTAAAGGATGAAGTCTCGGTGTCCGAGCTGTACTTTGATAACCTCTGAAAGGGCACAGGGAAAATTTTCTGCATGTCCTCCCAGTAATTTTGGGGTTATCTCATGGTGTTCTTTTTTCCCCCATTCCTCCTCTTCCACATTTGCTCAATCCATTTATAATCCATTGACACGTTGAGGAAACACTCTTAGATGGTACAGAGGACAGATGATGTGACACTGATTTATTGTTCAGCTTTCATGTAGCAGCTTTGCATACTTGTGGTGTTTCAAGCTTTGGCTGAAGGTATAGTTATTGCTCAGACTACACATGCAGTAGTATCCAAATGCTACAGGTTTGACTTCTCTAATGAGACTGAGAAATAAAATAGCACAGACATTTATCAATACACATCCACATGCATTACCCTATATATCCCTTCCACTGCACAGGCTACCACAATCTTTACTAGAAACAACACTGTGCTCCAAATGTACTCCAAATAAGTATGTATCTCACATATTTGCAACATTAGTTAGCCGATAGAGCCAGGGGCGGGTAGTGGTAATGCCCTGTTTAGCACACAGTGGTCTAATACAATATCCAGTGTCCCAGTACCACACATTTGCCCTCCCAACTTGTCACATTTAGTAATTCTTGGTCAAGACCAGGATTGATCATATTTTGACACACTGAAGACCCTTTCACCAGTGCAGGTTGTGCTCTGGGATAGCTTATTGGTTGCAAAAATCTACAAAAAAAATCTGTATTATGTCTCAGTCACATTTGGCAAAAAATAGGACGCAAACCTCCTTGCGACCAGGAAAAATCAATGGTTTCCCAGTGATTGCTCTAGTTACAACCTGGCTCTGCTAGGCGACAGGGGAGGTAACATAAACGAGCCCAAAGCCAGGACGATCAGATTAAAAAACAAAGTTTATTGCCGAAACTGAAAACCGTTAGTGAAGCGACTCACTAGGCAAGTAAATAAAGCCAACGTACTCTCACACGTTCAAATAACACATTCAAATACCACGTTCAAATACAAAGAACACTAATCATAAGGGCAGCGACACATAGACAGAGGCGCAGAGGCAGGAGGGACAGCCTACACAGTCTGTTCACAACAAAGAGTCCCCCTCAAGTGAAGAATCCCTAGCCTTTTGTAGTCGCGGGATAATGCGGACAGCCACGTCATTGGTCCGCTGAATGCCGAGGATCCCCCAGCAGCCAATGGTCTGTGAGGTCTGGCACTCTTGAATTTCCTTACAGGAAGGCCGGCCCACTTCCTCCAAAGCCAGGGGCTGTAACAGCACTGGATCTTTTTTTTTTTTTACATTTTACAAATGATTGCATGCAGTTGCTGTAACTAACTTGTCTCTCACAGCCTGTGGCAACCACTTTTGATTGCAAGGTGTTTGCACAGGCTACCTTTCTCTGCACAGTTACGGTTCAGACTGACTGCAATCACTCTCAGACACACCGCCATCGCACTGCAATCAATCAGAGTCTGTGCTAACGAGCGCAACTTGCTCATGATGCATCTCTTTCGGTATGAGACTCAAAAAACGGGTTGCAACTGTTTGTTTTCTGGTTATGAAATAATAATAATACTTTCACTGTATAATTTCTGTAATTACCAACTTGAATTGGCAGTGACCAACAATGATTGGTCACTGCCAACGAGTCAAATTCATTGCATATTGTCACAGTCATTTTTGGTCGTGCTGTGGTTTCTGATCTGTGTTTTTCCTGTCGTGACACCAGCATTTGTAGCAGACATTGTGAGCATTAATCACAGTCTTGCTTTTTGACTTTTACGCTTTACAGTGGCAGAAAAAAATATAATGTTTTGGATTCAAAATGCCTCTTTTCACAACATTAAACACATAACCACAGCTTCTCGCCATTTTACTGCAGCAACAGTGATGACACCAGCTAAAAAACATTTGCCTCTGACTTCAGACACTGGCAGACTCTATCTCAGACACTGAGTGGTGTCTCTTGAAGTCTTTAGGAATGCTCTTTACATTTAAAATTACACAAAGTGGGTACAGAGTGCATTTATCGCCAGTATGTGATGAGCCAGCAGTGAAATTGCCCTCCTCAGTAATGCTGAAGCTGAAATTAAAGTTGCTTTTCTCAGATAGTTAAAGTTTTCATTTAAAATATTACTCTTAAGCAGCCTCTTGAAATATTTAATCATTTAGGAATGCACCAAAGGGATATTTAAGTAATTTCCATCAGTCCCCAAGAGAAAGGTACATTGTTAAAATGAAGCAGAATAAAGCTCATTTATATTTGTCATTCCAAAAAAGCCTTTAAGTAGATTTTTTGTTATTTTTTAATTATTAAAAGCCATTATCTTTTGGATGTTAAGGATAGCAGTCAACAAAAATCTACCATACAGTATTTCATCATTGTCAGTGAGCTCTCCAGTCATTATTATATGCTTTCCTATAATCATATTATACTTTCCAGCAGCTGCTGCAGACTGTGAAGCCTGAGAATATCAGGTCAATAAAGCAGTGATTTATGCCTATACAGTGGCAGTTCCCTGGTCTAGATTCATGCAGATTATTCTACTATTCCGAGTATATGTCATATATTGCATTGGAAATAGGAAAGATGTGCACTCGCAAGCTTTGCTGAATACTAACACAGCTGTGAAACTGACCAAGAAATGAGCCTTCCAACTTCCCCATGGTGCCTCTCAACTGCTTACTGCTAACCTGTGTTTGACTTCTCTCTGCTGTTTGCTCGGGTTCTGTCGTTACACTGTTGGTCTCTTCATCTGTCCGGCGGTCAAATGGATGGCAATAGTGCTTTTGTATTTGTGTCTAAACGCACGAGCTCCTTTTTTAATGGAAAAAGCAAATTAAGTGATAGATTTAAACATTTGGAGGAAATGCATTAAGTGCAGCTCAGGCTAGCAATTACATATCACTCCCACCATCTCTGATGTGCCATTATCATAATGTCTGTTTCAGTTATGAGAGTTTATCTCCTACTGTTGTCATACTGTGCTGCAGGACTGTCAGTGGTAGCTAAATGCACCTCGCTAAAAGCTTCAGTGTGAGACTTTTGTTTGAAGGCAGGGTATCATTAGTCCTTTACTCCTACCCCTCACTTGGTAATCGTGATGCTGCAACACTTGTCACACTTCTTGATGAGTTATCACACATCAAAAAGGGCTTACAGGCACATTATATAAATCCTTCACAGGTACTGAAGAAGCACACGGCCAATCTGCATATTTATTCCACGATCACCTGAAGATACTCTGATGCATATGTCACGGTGACATCCAAACAGCTGTTTTAGGCTCAAATGGGTGACACGGTTATGATAAAATGATCAAAACAGACAGACATTTTTTTCCCATTTCACAAAGAAGTAAATACTTTCCACAGGACAAATCACTTCAAGTTAGGACTCAGAAGAGCAGGGAACCAGAAAACTTTAAGCACCTGAGAATAACTTATAGATTTGAAAGTTATTATTATTTCTCCTTGGTTCTTCACGGTGACCTTCTGACACACTTCCCTCTCTAAACATTAGAGCAAAAAAGAAAAAAACCCGTCACGTTCTAGATTTTTACAGCCGTTGTCCACTCCAATGTCAGGACTACTTTTCTAAAGCTCCTCTGGCGGTGTCGTAGGTGGCTGTGGCACATGGTTGTTGTTGGCCATTAATTAGTGTAAAGCTCCTCCACCTCCCTGCACCGTTTTCCAGCATGTCAGACTTGTTTATTTTGCACAACAGGAACAATTAAGCAGCTGACAAGACAGCCACCGTTTGAAGTCCTTCCTGCTACTTCCAGTGACTTACAACGCAAGTTAGCAGGCACCTTGCAGCACCCTGCTGCTGCCTTGTAACCTTCAGCGGATGTCTTGAAATGCATTTTGTAGTACGCAAGTAGTAGTAGTATTATCATAACCAGATGCCCACCCTACCACCCACCCCTGCAACATCTTTGAAAAATGAGGTTCGGTCTTGAATATTAAAGACAGTGCGGTTCATTTATTTAGGGCTGCGTTCAGGCCACCGAGGGATGCTGATTTGAATCTCGTTTGTTAAGCTGTCTATCCTTATCTGTCAGCATCAGAGGATGCAATTTCTCTCTTCCCACCTCATCCTCCTTGTCTTCTAAATGGCAGGGATATTTAGAGGTGCTTGACAACTGAGGCATGCAAATTAGCAGTTGATGTTTCCTGTGTTCTTTCAGTTTCCTTCACTGTTCACCCCCCCTCTCCACCCCTGAGTCGGCCCTTTTAGCCTAACTGAGAAGATATATTCGTGATTCTATTTTCGTCACCATGTAGGAGGGAAGTATGGGCTGGTGGTGGCGATGGTGGTGGTGGTGGGGGGGTTCAAACACTTTATCCATAGTTTCTCGAACTGCAATCAGGGTAATGGCAAAACAGCAGCCTCCTTTGTATGGCGAGTAATGGAGGAGCAACAATAGCAGCGTTCATTTATTCGTGCATTTTACATTTGTTTAGCCCCGCATATCGATGTGATGTATTCATATACAGCAGCAACTTAGCACATTATCAGCAGCTCTCATTTTGAATTAAGCATAAATTCAATAATTATAAAAATAATTTATTAGAAACTCCCAACCCCATTAGGAAGTTGTAGCCTCTTATTAAACTGTTTATAATAGCTGTCATATTTATTAGGTGCGATGCTGCTGCAGTGTGATCCTTCATTATATTAAATTAAAACTAATCAAAAGCAGCATTGGCCAGCAGAGACTGGTGATGATGGTCTCAGATTGCACAATATCAGGCTGAAAATAGTCCGGTCTGACATATGTTGGGCGTCAGGCTTGACAGTTTATTGTTTTATCTGGTCTAGTGTGTCCCAGTGGAAGAAAACCATGGATCTTGTATCCTTGCTGACACTCAGGTGATGTTTACCGTGCCAACACGAATTCAGATATTCTGTGGAATGGTATACATAACAGAGTAATGTCTAAGGAGATGTATGCAGTGCCGTATAGCAGCAAATGTTCCATGCATGCACACCCTCTGCAGTGTGAATCTATAAGTAAACATTGATCAGTTATTGCACTTTCCCCAAAGGCCTTCAATCATGGCGTGTCTGCACTGAGTTCATCAGAGTTCACCAGTGTACAGTAGCAACTTTACAAAGAGGCTACCCACAGCTACTCTGCAGAAAGATGCATGAAATATTTATTGTTCTGTCCTTAACCGTGTCAGCACAGAAAAAGTTTGGGCCGTGTTTTTTCAGTCTTACATCTCCTGTGTGTCTGATATATATATTTATTAAAAAAAAGGCCTCACTCCTCTGTTCCAGCAGAGTACAGGTAACGTTTGAGGTGCAGGCTTCAAGCTTGTCACTCCCCACACATATATGACATATAGAAATTTGAGAGTATTGAGTAAATAACCACCCGGTTACAGGTGGATTCTGTTGGCATAGAGGGGTCAAAAACAGGAGACAAAAATTCAGTGTATGTCAGTTTTGCAGTTCCAGTATAAACCACCATATAAGAGGATGTGTTGGGTATATGATGTGAAAGGAGTGGGTGTGTATTAAATAGTGCAGTTCGAGTTGAACTAACTGAACTACCTCACAGGCTTCACTTCATTTTTCTACTCCACTTTCTACTTTTGCACAAGTACTACATTTGGCTTCGAGCACTTCCAAAATGCAGGTGACCTACAGTCAACACTCTGCCTTAATGCCCCTTGTATAAACACAGAGATGGAGTCATCAGCACTCGCTGCTGCTCATGATATGCTTCCTACTGTATATAGATCCAGTGTTCGTGGTCCTGTTATAAAGGAAGGGATGTAGATGTAATGCCTTCGAGTGTCCTGAAGGCTTTTTTGCTCAATCTCAATGAAGGCCATCATTAAACTTTCAAAGGTAACCAGCTGGAAAAGTCAGCACAAAGAGCAAACCTTCTGCTCAAAATTTGGTTAAGTAAGGTGCGGTTGCACTTACCTTTAATACACATCATGCTGTTCACTGTCCAACAAGACAATTTGTCTTGTTGGCCACATTCCTATTCTCACAAGCTGATGACTTTAGTCATGGTGTTTGAATGGGTAAGCAGGTTGATAGCCATGTGTAACAACAGAATAATACACTTAATAAGACTAAAGCTAAATATACCTGTAAACTGGTCGGCACAGGCCCGTAATCCATCAGGTCCTTGTACTTGGTCAAGCCCAGTTGGCTTCTGTATTGTCCTTTGCAAACCAGGCAAAGAAGCTGCTGAGATTTTCAGCCAGCCTTGCATTGTTGCTGGTGGTTTCAGGCTGTAAATTTCTGCTTTACTATTGATAGACTGTAATGAACTGGAACTCTGTCTCCGTCTGCTGTGGATGGGAGTTGAAATTGAATATGTACTCTGTCTGAAGTTTGTGGTTATAGCCCTTATGTGCTTCTTTAAGTTGCCTTTAGCTATACTGCCAGTTATAGCTGACTCAAAGCCACAATGCATAATGGAGATATGCAGGATATATACCACATGAACAAAGCCATCTACACATTACATCTACAAGAGCTTCTCAGCAATGGAAACCCCTCTCATGAAGCCGTGGTGCACAGTTTTTGTGCTGCTCTTAGTATCAGCAGAGTTTTGTCAACTTTTACACACTATATACTTCAGCACTCAGCAACCCCACTCTGTAACTTTACATGGTTGGCCTCTTAATTGCTGAGCTATCTAAATGCTTCCACTTTGCAATAATACCACTTACAGTTGATCGTGGAATATGTAAGAGGTGACTCGTAGCTGTGTCGGGATCCTGTTACGACACTCAAATTCAGTGTTTGATTTTGTACACTAGCAGGGATCGGACTGAAAACAGCTGAATCCAAAGATTAAGAGCTGTGGCCCAGTATTTTTGTCTATAAAGCATAGCTAAAATGTTTGACCATTACCTTCCTTTTTGCCACTTCCCAGTTTTAATCAGAGGCATTTTTTTTTTAAAATTAACGACTGATATTTATAAACCTTATCATACTTGCTTGGAGGTGTTGCATGAACCCTGTACAGTGGTGACAGCAAAGCCTGTATGTGGAGTTAGAAATAAAATCCCTTAACGTAGGTAGGAGTCAGCAGCTGCAATTAAATCTGTGAATCTATGTTTTCAGATGCACTGCTGTCTTTTAAGGGCTTTAAGTTTAACAATTGCATATTTACTGTAACCGGATATTGTAATGCAAGAAATGACATTTCGGGGGGAAGCAAAAATATTGTCAGAGAATATTCACTATCAACATTTTTTTTCCCATTTGCCAGATGTCTTAATTAAAAACATTTCCTCATTATGCTAATGAAAAACTAATTTGATTACAATTATGCTTCCTTAAAAATGCAGCTACTGTTGCAGTACAACGTAATTTCTAGGAAACAGGTTTGATAGAAGTACATTAATGTGTGCTCCTGCAGACCCTTCCACACCTCTACTTGACAGTGCTTCATTCTCTTACAGAAACATGACTATCATATTGAAAAAGTTAGTTATCCGTTTTCTTAATTTGTTGAATTCTTCTGTGCTTTGACTTCCTGTTATTGTTTGTCCATGGTTCCATTTAGCCTGGAGCATCCAGTCGTGTGTGTGTGTGTGTGTGTGTGTGTGTGTGTGTGTGTGTGTGTGTGTGTTTGTATCTCACCAAATAAAAATATTGCGGGGATGAACATAACTAGCACCCACCACTGACAAGCTGCCAAGTGTTGGTTTTGTAGTAATCATTTAGAAATAAACCAAAGCCACTCAAGGTCCACCATCAGCCACAACAATAGATGCTACCCCACAGCAAAGTCTGGGACATTATTACTGTAGTTTTTCAAACCAAGTAGCTACAAAGAATCCATTTTTCATTCTTCAGGCAGAGATATTGCTTGTGAAACAAGGAAGTGCAGAAGTCTAACTGGCTACTGATGACCAATGATGGCTGTGACCAATTTTTCACAGCCCGTGGGCTTGCTGAGCGGTTTCCCAGCTTTCTCAGTTCTGTTTATTGGACACATATTAAGCTGGCTTGGTCCACCACCTGCTGAATGTTGACTCATTAAATATTGCATTACACTAAAACAGTTGGTCAAAAAAAGTAGAATTACATATCATCTGTTCGATATTTGAAGATCTATATATATGTACATATGCTAACGTAATTTCTGTGTCTGTGTCTTTGTTTTGTCCAGTGGTGAGTCAGAACCTGGTGACAGACAACGTGACCGTGGTGGAGGGAGAGATGGCGATCATCAGCTGCCGGGTGAAGAACAATGACGACTCTGTTATCCAGCTGCTCAACCCCAACAGACAGACAATCTACTTCAGAGACATGAGGCGTGAGTGTTGTACAACCTTGAATGACTTCACTGCCATTCTTTATTAATTAGGCTATATTTTTGTGTGTTTGAGTGTGTTGATGTAAGAAAGTAAATTGACTTTTTTTTGTAAAAGAAAATCAATTAGTGAAGCAGCTGATGCCTATTTCAGTTTTAAATGTCAGCGTTTTTACATTACAATGCGACGTGCCGAAGAGAGTTGTCCATTCAGATAATGAGATACCAACATGAATTTAACAGGCTGATTGGACTTTATTGTTGCTTTTGGTTGCTAAGTATTCAAGCATTGGGTAGAATCAGGCTTTTAGTTTTTATAGGGTAGTTCATTGGAGATTTTAGATATTTAATAACTTACCTTTCTTTCCATTTTGTTTGAGCTAGCCGATTAGCCTTCATCAATACAACTAAATCCGGCACGACATGGAATAATCTTTTTTTACACAACCTCTCCATCAAAATAAAGGAATTTTAGTTTTACTTTGAAAAGGGAGCCTGTGTCACTTCCAAACAGTACCTCAAACAGAAGTGGGTCGAAATCCAGGAAGTGCTCCTTCTCAAAAGTAATTAAAGCTAGCTCATGGTTGATGGCAGATGATTTCAGCAGTAATGTTAGACTTAGTTGTGTGTTTTTCCTCAGGAAATAGAGATGCTAGGAGACAATCTTGTATATTGTGCGGTGTCGTATTGGAATAATGCAACAGCAGAAATATGAGGTTACAGGCACGGGACAGTCTGCGGTGTAATGATAAAAGGCACGGAGCTACAAACAAATTCTCCAAACCTCAAAGTGATGAAGGTATTAGGACAAGTGTAGTCATAGCAAAGTAAATGTCAGGTTGTCCATTTAAAGAGAACATTTATAAAAACAGCAGTATTTTACATTTTCTATGTGCATCAGATTTCATGCCAGAAGACTAGGGTGTATGACGCATGGGAAAATCAAAGATCATTCATTTTCTTTATGACTAAGATATACCATGGTTAGACAGCTTCTTGATTTTTAGTTATTTTGGAAGCCTTTATGTGGAACATACAATAGAACAATATTATTAAGATATTTTTTTTTATTTTTCAGAAAATTAAACAAAATAAAAATAATTCACATATGTTTGACCCTCAAAGTGATCCCCCTTCCCCAGTGTGGACCTCAGTGAAATTGAGTTCAGCACCCCTCCTTTAAACATTCCCGCTGCTGTGGGAAAAAGTCAGTGAACCTTCAGATTTAATAACTGGTCAAACCTCCTTTGAGAAGGAAACACCTCAAAAAAGTGTTTCCCATGGCAGCAGATCAGGCCGATACAAAGTTCAGGAACAATTCTTCTTCTGCTGTAGGATGTTTCGTGTGACTGGCTCTCTGGATTTCTGGTCTCTGACTGTGTTAGGACTCATGGACTACTCCCCCCCCAAATTTTTTCTTTCTATATTAGATTTACTAACATGTTTCGGGTCATTGGTGTCTGGTCGCTGCTGCATTACCCAACTTCACCCTTCACCCGAGTAAGCAATATTTTTAGATGAAGTTTCTTAAAGACAGGGTGTTTCTCAACCATTAGAAATGGTTGTCTGAAATCACATACCCCAATCACTTATCGAAGAGACGTCTAACAAACAGCAGCTTTAGCTGATGAAAGCTTGTTTGCGTTCTACAGATAATTTACTGCTTCTACAGCCTGGCATCATCCTGAAATATACCAGGATGCTTTGCTGTTAACTAGAGGAGATGCAAATTTGCTTAGATGAATTTAACTGGATTGCTATGTAACGTAACAGCACAGGATCAAGACCACAATCGACTGCTGACAACTGGCTGCACACATTTGCAGTCTGCTCTATGGGTGTTTGAATTCAAGGTGCCAAATAAAATTGAATTGAATTGCGTATCCAGTTGTAATATACAATCAATTGAGTGCTATAATAACAAAATAGATTGTTTGTTCATTATTGTAACTTATGATTATAACCGGGGTAAATTTGGCAGGTTGGATGTGGGGCGGGGGATTATCAGACAGATGACATCCTGCATGGGCAGGATAATCAGGAACGATTCTGTTCCAGCGTTTCAATATAGAAAAGAAATGCTGTGTGTCAACCAATCTCAGCAGTGGCATCAGAATTCTCTGCAAAAGTGAGATTTGCAGATGTGTCTTTCATCTTGTTGAACTGCAGCTAAGCACCTGACTGCTCTCTGCAACATTCTGCAGAAATTACACACATGGTTTGTTGGCTTTGCATACTAACGCAGCTGCTGTGATAGGCTGATGGAGAGGAGAAGACACACTCCGGTGTGAAAAGATTAACCCTAATCTGACCCTCTGACCCTTCACTGCATCATTCACAAGTTAGAGCCCACAGTTTGTGATGCATTTGGGTCATTTTCACCTGTTTATTACCTCTTTCAGAGAATGAATTGGGTCGAAAATTAACATCCTTCCCTGTACAAAGATTTACAGATGTGACTAAAAATGAGCGATGCATTGCAAACAGCACTCCATGGAAAAGTGGAAAAAGTCAGTTTTCAAAGCAGTTTGTATTTTCGTTTGATATGTAGGAATCTGCCACAGCGGAATATTTATTAATTAGTTAATTAATTAATTAGTATTTCTTAAAGATTAGGCACTTTGTGCCAAACTTTGTGCACTTTGTGCCTAATTTCATCAAGTCAGCAAAGTTGCAGAGAAAGGAAGATCAGACACCAACTAGGGAGGACCAGAAAGACAATCGCAACAACATTGTCATCCCCTATGTAGCCAGTGTATTGGAAAAACTCAGGAAGTCTTCTCCAAGCACGACATCCCAGTGTACTTCAGGCCCAGCAACACACTCAGACAAAAACTGGTTCATCCCAAACACAAAACTCCTAAACACAAACTTAACGATGTAGTGTATGCTGTACAGTGTAGCGAGGAATACCCAGACCTTTACATTGGAGAAACCAAGCAGCCACTTCATAAACGCATGGCACAACATAGAAGAGCCACCTCCACGGGACAAGACTCAGCAGTCCATCTGCATCGAAAAGACAAAGGTCACTCTTTCAAGGATGCCAATGTTCACATTTTGGACAGAGAAGACAGATGGTTTGAAAGAGGAGTGAAAGAAGCCATCTATGTCCACTGTGAGCGACCATCTTTGAACAGAGGGCGGGGCTACGACACCAATTGTCTGCCATCTATAATCCAGTTTTGAGATCCCTTCCCAGACACCTTAACGCCCACTCACATCCTGGGCCATCTGACCTCAGGAAATCGCATGATAAGGTGGGGCCAGGTTTCACAATGAGCTCACCCGGAACCTGGCTGATTGTGACCTACACCCATTTTCACACCTGGGCTCGTGTGATTAGGTAGAGGATCATCAGGGGGTCCATGTCCCTCTTGAGGGGGATACTCTCACAGGGTTTAAATCTGGGACTCTCCACCATTTGACCCTAGAACTGAAGAAGCTTCTTGGATGAGAGGTGAAACGTCTTCAAGCAACTTAGAGACGTCCAGACGCTTTTCTTTCCAAGCTCCTTAGAGTAGGCACTTTGTGCTGGTGAAATTTGAGCTTATTTCATATTAATATGTTACTTCTCATTGGCTCTTCTGACACAGAGAACAGTATCAATAACATGCTCTTTTATTTCATTTATATTGCATGTGATGTACTAAACTGCACAAAAAGCATCCAGCGATGACGTCGCGTGTCATTAATTAATATTCTTCTTTCATTATTTGCATTTCCGGGCAGCTACTTTAAGTTTGACCCACATGTCTGCAGCCAGATTAATAGAGAACGAAGTTAATATAATCCACCATGTTTAGCTCTCAGCATGTCTGCTACAATAAAAGCAGCTCATACCCCTAAACATTTAATGACCTGTGTGTTTATTCTTATCCTCCCCAATTATCGTGTCACAGCTCTAATTAGCCGTGTTTAGCTGGACATATTCTGTTCTCTCCTCTGTTGTGCCAGTTTCTTTGTGTTTTTTTAAGCTGCCATGCAAAATGGTGACCTGCTCTTAAAATACACATTGCTCTTAGCAGTTTTCATAGTTTTCAAGCTGTATCTTGGAAATGACTGTTAATCTGCATGTAATTTTATTAGCAGTTTACATTTAAAAAGAAAAAAGGATGACGTGGACCATATCTGGTAGAATTTTCATGTTAGCAGCAATAGGATGTTTTGTATGGTTACACTGAGGTCACTTAATAAAGTCGCAAAATTAGATTTAGCATTCATCATGTTGGTTAGTCTGCTCTAAAAGCAGGCTACATGCTCCACTTTGTACAGCTGTGACACCACAGACTCTGGATGGCAATAGATCAAATGGCTGCTACCACCTGAGGGAATTTGCCCCTCTTAAATCATTACAGTTGGTCCGGCCCATGCAGCTTAGTCGTTCTATCACAGACACTTGTTCAGGAGAACAAATGAGCACGCAGCTACTGGTGAGGGACAATGACGTCTGGTAATTATTATTAAATATGGTGTTGTCAAACTGTCACCGAGAAAAATGCCCGGTTGAGTCAAATGGCCTATTAATTATGCAGCTAACTATTGCATAGAATTTGCCTTAAATGTAATTTCAAAGGAAAAAAGTGATCTCCAGAGAAATCTTAAAGAACAATCTGTGCGTGAAGTAAAATGTCTCGCTCATTAAATAGTTTTGTAGCCTCTGAACAAATGCAGTCCCCTGCTGAGAGCGATGATGGCAAAGCAATTAGCCGTGGAGGACAGGTAGAATACCAGCGCAAGCGGTATATATGAAATGATGTCGTTTACTAAACACACACACAGGGATGATAGATAGTTTGGTGTTTACATTAAAAAAAATCAAACCAAAACAGATAAATCGTGCTAGAAAAATAAGTCTAGTCATATCAGTTTTATACTGTATGTATGGCCCTTTTAAACCCAGTGAGCTCCATATAAAATCACTTTAAAATCTAATTATTACATAAATAATGGAATAAAGTTGTTTAATCAATAGCTGCCCTGACTGACTGCTTATTAATTACTGCTTTTTTCCCCCTTTTACTATCAAACACACGCTGAGGGAAGGGACAAAGAGAAAGGGGCACAGATAGTGAGCGGTTACGCTAGAGCATACCAAACGTGGACTTTGCTGAGAAAACTGAGAAGAAACACATCAGTAAGAAAAAACTACAGGATAGTAAGAACTGAACTGTAACCTCTAATTGCCTTCACTGCTTTAAGCCTGAACTGAAAATTAGCTTCCCTCCAGCCCTGGGCGAAGCAGTTAAGTTTAGGAAAAGATTCTGATCTGGACTCCAACCTATTTCAGTTTAACTCCAATGTATTTTTAAAGTCTCTTCCCAACCTTAACCGAATGTTTTAGTACTTTTATAACCTTATGGTTTACAGACACTAGACTTGAACTTCTGGTGACAATTTTGGAAATTAGCAATTTCAAAAAAATGTTTATTCATACATGTAGCGTATAGGGGTGTTCAGTATAACGATATATATCGGATGACCATATGAAAGCGTCTATCGTTTCATATTATGCTATCTTTTTTTCGTGGTGTCGCAAAATAAACTGTTTATGGCAATATTTTTTCACCATTTTGATGGTCACTATAGTGGCTATATTAATTTCTTAAAGTTCTCTCTTTCTCATATATTTAAAATAACCACACTACGGATGGATAAGCGACTGTTTTTATGCGTTGTCGTTAGCAACAACGACAGTAAACCCAGCGTGTGCCTCCGCTGTCTGCTTATTTTCCACATAAACCTTTCACAATAAAGCTGAAGATTAGTGATGTGCGATACCACTGATTTCCTTTCCGATCCGATACCAAGTAAAATTCAGGGTGGTATCGACGATACTGATCCGATACCGATACTTTGTACAAAAACTTATTTTATTTATTGTATCTTTTATTGTATCTCAAATTATAGCGTCATAATGATTACAGGACATCAGATTACTTGTTCTTATTACTTAATAATGCAGAATTCATCATATAGAAATAAAAAAACTGAAGTTGTGCGCTATTCGAACACCTTGCCTGCCTGCAGCACTAAAGGACTCCGTGAGAGACGTCTGTCTCGCCCTAGCAGCACCTGTCCGTGTCCACTCCTCCTCTTCAGTTCGCCTCAACATACGCTCATCATATTCTGTGATATGATTTACTCTGAGGTGTTTGACAAATTTGTGGTGTTGCCACAAAACCTCACTTTCAAGCCGCGTGTATCGCAAACCACGTCTCGGCTGTTTGTGGATGTAAAATACGTAGACACATGACTCCAATTACGCTCAGCCATTGTTGTGAGTGCGCACGCCAAGGGGCTGCGACACATTTATACAGCCGTATTTCGCACATGACTATGAAAGGCGGAAGAGAAAGTAGTTCCTTCCAATGCAGACAATCCAAATGATATAGTTTCTTTCCACTGTGTTCCTGTTAATGATAAACTACAAATTTACCCTAAATTACTAAAATATCGATAGTTTAATGTGAGAATCGATTCTAGAACATAAATGACTGGTATCGAAGGAATCGATATTTCAGGATCGATCCGCACATCACTACTGAAGATCCTGTTGAGATTTTTCAAAATGAACCGAAATGATGACAAACAGAAGGACCAGTCAAAACCAATCGAGGACCTTATTTCTAAACGAGGGGCTACCTCTGTAGCATGGACATGGTTTGGTTATGAAAAGCCTGACACGGACCAGAAAACTGTACTATGCAAATTATGCAGGAAACCGGTCCCCACCTCAGACTGAAACACGGCAAACTACTTCTACCACCTATGCAAGATTCACGTGAAAGAGTATGGAGAGAGTTTACGGATGAGAAGCAAAAAAGAGCCGTCAGGTGCTCAAAATAAACCTTAGACTCAAACGTTAGAACAGGCTTTTCCCAGCAGCACGCCGTGTAATAAATACTCACAAAGAACTGGCGACCGTTACAACTTATGTCTAAAAATGTATAGTTTCACGCATCGGCCAAAACACTTGACTCCAGGTAACGCGAGCTGAAAACACTTAACGCAAGTCGAGTTGCCCAAGATTCACAGAATTTACAGAAATTTTTTTTTTTTTTTTGTGATATTTATCGTTGTTAGGACGATAAATTTCTTATGAGATTTTGGTCATATCGCACACCCCTAGAGCGTAGTCTCATAATATATTTACAGTTTGGTGCCACTGTGCTAACTTCTGCACCACCACGATGCTTAGACAGATACAGAAATGTCAACCAAATTTCTTTATGTAGTTGGTTGAACGCAGCCTGTCTAAGTAATGCAATATACTATACTTTTTTAGTCACTCTATAAGGCACACATTTGCTTTGAAGCCCAATAATTAGCCCTAAGGAGGGTATATTTATGTAAATTCTACTTGTGAGGACAGAAACTGATTTAGTTTTATTTCTGAGAGGATAAGGTCGCACGGATGACAGGACATGAGCTGTAGTTTCTGGTGTCAGAGTCCTCTGCTTTCCATGGACAGCCATCAGTGCTGACAGAGATGCATGGCTGTGTCGCACTCGAATCACTTTCAGAAACAAAGAGCGTACAGTGCAATCACAACAGTGCTTGTCGTCATACCTGAATAATCAGAGCAACAAGGTAAATGTGTCAGAGGACAACCATGAACATTGCTTCGCTCTAAATTACCTGAAAAACACAGTCAGTGGCTTCACCAGTGACATGGAGTTATTTTGGCAACTATTCCACTCACTTGCGCTCTCAGCCTGACCCATACAAGACCGGTTGTGTGTGTATCACTGTGTGTATCTAACCTTCCTCCTACACACTGGCACTGAACAAAGATGCATTCTCTAACATTTGAAGCAAAAGCTGAGTGAGCGTTTGAGCAGAGAAAGTAACGCTCTGTGTCTTTCTCACAGTTCGTATCATTGTTCCACCACATGATAATCTAATACTGTAATTAAAGACAAAAAAGAAAAACAGCTAACTTTGCGGTTGTTAATTTCCAAAAGGTTTGTGTATAAATAACTGCTGCTTCTCAAACAACAATATAATGCATTAATGCTAAGATTTATGTATTTATCACCTTGGTCGCTGTGGGATGCAACACAGTGATGTTGCCATGCTAACAGGAGACAAATGCAGTACCTAAAATTATCATAAAATAGTAAAGATGATGCACTGATGTGAGAATGATGCAGCACAGTGAGATAGTTAAGGCTTCTGTCACTCAGACATAGAGACCAGTCCCTGACCCCTGACAGCCTCTTGTTGCTAGGGAAAAATACGTTGCTAAGATGTTGCTGGAGGTTGTCGTCTTTCATCAGGTGGCATCAGTCACAAACCGGTACAGTACTACTACAGTACTACACCAAAACCTTGTCATTTTCTTCGTCACTAGCAGATTGTCGCAGTCACCTGTATTTATCAGAGAAGACTTGATTTATCTGCAAACACTCACAAACTTGAAAACCTGAAAAAGTGAAGTTTACACTGGAAACAAAGAACATTCACCTTCAAAGAAAAATTTGTGGCTCACCACCGTAACCAGTGCTTCAGAAAACACAACTTTTATTTTATAGGTGGCTGGTGTGCATTTCCACTTTGTGTCACATTTTTCACAGTTTCACAACCACTTGGCGAGTAGTTTGCAAGTGTTTGGAGTCAAGTTGGCGTGCAAACTGTCAGCTACTTCCTAAACTTTCTACCAACCAAACAATCACTTGGAGATATTTGGTGCCGCTCTGCATACCTTGATGCACCAACAGGCAGCAACTACTTGCCAACCAGTCAAGGAACACACATTTTCTCCTAGTGACCCATGGTTGCCAGGGGGGCCACCAACAAATCTCTAGGTCTGTGTGTGGCCCAATGAATGGGTAAATATAACATTTAGCAGCAAAAGGAATATAGCAGCTAAATAAGTCCAAGAAACAATGAAAGAGAGAATTAATTAATACATTGTGTGCACTGCCTTTTTGATATTAATTATAATAATAACTTTATTTGTACAGCACTTAAAAAACTGAGTTACAAAGTTCACCACAGTTTGAATAAAAGTCACCATTAAAGATAACTACGCGTGTTTGAACATACAGACAGTTTAATCAGGGACACCTGATTCCCAAGCTAGCTTCAGTCCAACACATCCTGGGTCTGACGTTACAGTTGGACATCTCTGAAACACCTCAGCTAGGAGGTGTTTAGGAGGCATCATAACCAGATACCCAGGAGGTGTAGTGACTACTCTGAGTCCCTCACAAATAAGCCCTTAGCCCAGCCACCATTCAGAAGATAGATAGATAGATAGATAGATAGATAGATAGATAGATAGAAAACAAAACTTAAAAATCATCAAGTTTTCATGTATATATCTATGTCTACAGAACATGTGTGCTCGAAAAGGAGTAGGATGAAGTTTACACTTTTCTTGTTCCTACCCCCTTATTTCAAATTTCATTGCTTACAAATCCATATCCAGGATTCAACATTATTTGATCATATATGTTTAACTATGTACAAGTCTAACACATTGAACACACACAAATAAAACCATTTTCAGCACGTAAACCAGAACAACAACAAACTACCTTTTTACATAAACTAATTAATTAGTTAAATTGCACCACATGTGTCCATGATCTCATTCTTTTGGCCACTACCCAGAGCTTGTAACCTTAGTGAGGATAGGGATGTACATCAACTAGCAAATAGTTTGTTAACAGTAAAATAACCCTTAATTATAGTTTAAGTAACAATTAAATTATAGTCTGTTAGGTTTTAGCCCTTTATTTTGGTCCATTTTTTGTTAAAGTTCCCCTTTCCTTATTTCAGTGTGAGCAGTCAGGGTGCTTTATACAACTTGCTTCATCGACCCATTTTTTAATGGTTTTTCTACAGAAGTGCTTACAAGTTCGAATATCAGTGACCTCGACTTCAAGCTCAGAGGTCAAGTTTTCAAATAGCCCTTTTCAAATTTATACTGTAGGTACATCTACAAAAAATCTCAGACGAGTTCGAATATAAGTGACCCTGGCCATGAGGTCAGAGTAACTTTTCTGAAAATCTTGTGAATGTGATAACTTGACAACATGTTGATTTTGAATGAACAATGTAGGATTTTGAAATCGATATCATAGGTTTATCTACTAGAAAGCTGAGGGGTAGCACTGGTGGTTGCCATTATTTTTTTTTCTGTCAGACACACAGAACATGAGCAGATTTATGTAGTTATGTAGTCCTAACTAAGATACTACAACAACGCAGTTTAAAAATAACCTTGTTTTACTGCCACGAGTCATCGATGAATCATTTACACCCTGCCCAGCTCTGCTCGGATCAGCCTGATGTTGTGTTTGTGGCTTTCTAAACATCTGCTACCAACAAGAAAATTGCACAGTGCCCTCTGGTGGGCAAACTGTTTAACATCAACATTCATAACACAGTTGAAGGGTGTTTCTTCCGGTTCTTTTTTTTTTTTTTTCTTTTTTTTACTGTTTCTATTGGCCTTCCGAAACCTACATATGTGCGAATGGGTAAGACTGGCTGATATATCAGTCCTGCAATATATTTAGATTTGACTTTAGTTACTTTTTGTAGTTATACATAAAGTTTCCCAGAGCCTTCACTATTTTATTTCAAAGTTGAAAAAAAAAGAAAGGTTCATACATCAGCTTTGCAAATCTAGTGCAAACCTGCATTTGCAGTGTGTAAATCCAGTTCTGTTCATTTTTTGGTGTTTGTCTTCAGTTAAGACTCTATGCATAAACACAAACACACTGTTTATATACACTCATTACTTAATGGGTTGTACTTTATGACTCACCAGAGACATCCAAGCACCCGGTGAGGTGGAGTGCCAGGCCCTCCTTCACATTTACTACCCCCTCCTCATTCATCGCCTTTCAAAATGCACCTTCTATATACTATACAAGGGCACGCTCGCAGAAAGCCCTAATGCGTATGCTAAAGCGAACTTGGTATTTATCTGCTGTTGTGCCGAGCCACGGTGAGCTGACTCCCACAAGCTGGCTGTCAAGGGCAAGGTGTTCGTCTTTGACGCAGGCTCCTTGATCTTCTGTGATCCCTCCCAGGCATCTTCGCTGCAGCTGCACTGCTTCATTATGACATAACCTCCACTAGGCAGCTTCCAAACAACATTGCCCCCTTCAAAATATCACATCTGCCATCGCAGTCTGAATTCGCAATGGTGGATTATCTTTGTGAGTGTGAGAGGGAAAGCAAGAAGGAGTAAAGAGACAGAAAAAGAAGAGCGCTTTGAAACTGGCTCCAGTTACTTTTAGCGAGGAGCCTGACTGTTGGTCATCCTTCAGTTACGCTTTATGTTCACCAAAAGCAGCTCTTATGCTTTCTGTAAACATTTTTACTCAGTTTAATCAATTTCATTCAAGTGGAATCGAGTGCCATGAGATGCAAGTATTGCGCTGCTTTTCATTTTACATCCCTGTCTCTGCAGCTCTGCAGAAAAACACTGTTTTGTACATTTTATGGGCTAATTCAGCAATTCAGTGTTACGCTTCTATAATACTGGGAGACACCAACAGGCCAGTGTCTTTTGGTTTCTTATTTTTGTCAAGCTTCAGAATATATCACATGAACTTAGACTTTCATGAAGCCTCCTCTCCTTGACAAAAGCAACCATTGTCATCAGGGGTCCTCTTAACCTCTGACGGTGATTACCTGAAGTCTATTCCCAGTGCTACTTTAAATAATAAAAACCAGTCTAAAGATGTTTCAAGAGTAGCATAAGAATGCTTGGTATTTGACTCAGTCTAATCTACAGTAGTTTAGTTCTGTGCAGAGTAAAACATACGACCCTTTAGTACAGACTGTTGTTAGCATCTAGCGTTTGCACAGATGGTGATATTTCAATGAAACAATGACATTTTTATTATGTGAGTGCTGCTGTGCTCCATTCGAAGTCAGCAGTAGTAAACACACAGCTGGCAGGTTTCTGCTCAAACTGCCTTATGTTTTATAGGAAAATATACATCGGCAACAGCTAATATCACACCTGAATTGGGACTTTTCAGCTCATCGAAAAGCTGTTATCAGTTATCAGTTCCACACATAAAAGAAGACAGCATGCTCTACGTTTTAGCCAGGCTGTTATCCATTTACTGTAATGAGTGATAAACATGCAATGCCATGATTATGTAGGAAAGCTAAATCTGGTGGTAAATGTTGGCGTAAGCTAGTGACTGTGACTTTATAAGATCTGCTTAAATAATGTATGTTTTTTCTCCTTTGTGCCTCAACCTATCCAAACTGTTAAAAAGATTAAAAAGAAAAGCCAAAAAAGTCATGTTAGAGCATTAGGCCATTGCCAGTTCTCTGCCGCCTCCCTCTTCTCCCAGTGCAGAATTGTGTTGCCGTTTTAACCTTGAAGCACGTTGTCCTTTTCTTTGGTTCAGCGGGGCAGAATGACTGATGCTGAATGAGGTAATAACTATCTACTAGGAGCCAGAGGAGGCCACTTATGGGTGATATCTGGGGCTGATAACAACTGGAAACTGCCATTCAGGTGGCTGATAAGATTTTAAATAGGTGATCACTGTGCCAGCAAGACTTAGATATTGCACCATTTTTGCATTATCTTATGAGAACTTCACCATTGTCAGAAAGAAAATGCACACTCCTTTAATTGGCTTTTAAAATTAAGAATTATTCCAGAATTGACACTGATATATTGATAATTAGGAGGTCTGCTAGGACCATTGGTGAATGTCTGGAGGGTAGCCCTGTAATGCATGTCAAAATTTTCCTTCCATGTTAACCAGATTCACTATTTCTTAGACTAATTAAACAGACATCTTACCCCTACCATAAAACTTACTGTCACAAGTGCATAGCTGTTTGGCTTGAGGAACAAAATCTAGTAATACATGTTGGGCTGCCTGTTCTTCCCTATTCTTTTCCCAAATGCTTATGTTCATGAATCTACTCATACATGCTTCCATTACCACTCACTAAAGCAAAGACAGTATGTTCTACTTCAAATATACACCTACCCAGCTACTTGTATAAAAGGGCTAAGAAGGGCGTTCACATACACATGGCCTTGTTCGCCCTTGGAGGATCGGTACAGTTGCAGCTTCTTGAGCAGTGGATGATTTTTCCACTGGAGGCGAGCAAGGTTCATGGTAGAAGGCTTTTGTGACAGCAGCTTAACAAGCCAGGTGAAAGTACAAAAATAAACCCAGAAATACCCCTATGCAGCTAAATTGTATTGTAAAGCTGAAGTGTTAGATATATACATAAAAAAGATATACGTATATACATAAATATAAAAAAAAATACACCTGCAATATATTAGCCAGGTAACAAAATTAATACTTAATGAAAAGTCAAGTACCGTGCTTCATTAATGCATTGAGTGTTGACTAATCTCAGTGTATAATTTCCAGCCCCAGCTCCACTTAATACAGTAAATGATATACTTTAACTCAAACTATTTGTATGTATTCCAAGAATGAACTAGAGAAAGAGGAATCAAGCCTATTATGTAGGGCTGCACGATTTTGCATAAAATGAGAATCAAGATTTTTTTTGCCTAGAACTGAGATCACGATTCTCTCACGATTTTCTTTTCCAATATAAATATTTATTGCACTTATTAACTGCACATCAACTTCGTAACAGTTGAGACTGAACATAAAAACAATAAATGTCTCACATTTTGTCGTTGCCGCAAAATGTTGTACTGCTTGAAATTCAGTCTCCACCGTTGCTCGACACTGCGTGTATAGAGCAGGTAGTGCAACAATAGAAAAATAGTTGCGGGACGGCACTGTGTAGCGTTTGTCTAGGGTGTTGATCATTTTCCTAAATCCCTCGTTTTGCACAGTGTTGATGGGAGCCATATCTTTAGCCAGGAGATAAGTGATAGCCTCTGTAATTTATTTGTGCCTGCGGGAGTTCGACGGGTATGGGGAAGCGCTGTATAAGGTTCCCGTTATTGATGTTTGGGTGGTTGACCGGGACGGATTTTCTCCTGTCATTTTCTCGTCATCTCTCACATGCTCGCCGTTGTTTTTTCCCCGCCAATTTTAGCAGCCAGCTGGCTTCTGTATCACGTGGTATAAGGCTCCGCCCTTGTCATTTGTTGAGCAGGAAGAGTGAGCGCTTGTTTTCATGCAGATTATGTCCCGGATCAAAATGCGGTACAATCGTCATTTTTTTTCTTTTTTTTTAAATCGTTGTCATTTGGAAATGAGATCGCACATAAGTATGAATTGAGATCGCGATTTTCTAACGATTAATTGTGCAGCCCTACTATTATGTATTACCTTACTGTTACTCTTACATAACATAAATACAGATGATCATTACTGTTTGGGGTTTTTTTTGTTTGTTTCTTTTTATTTTAGAGTCCAAAACAACACCTTTGAATTCTTTTAAGGTGGAAGCAAGAGTAACAAAACCCCTCCAGTAAAATGCAGCTCAGAGGTGAAGTCTGTGAGAAATGGCAACACTCCACAGATTTTTCAGCAGGACTCGTGTTAGTTATGACCAGGAGGATCAATTCAGTTCTTATGTAAAATTCAATATAAAATTGGAGGAAATCAGTTCAATGCAATGTACTGTAACTTTATTTGCAGATGGATTTTAAATATAAACATTTCATTATATTTAATTTACACATTCTGTTTTTTAAATTATTTCTTTTTTCATTCTTCTTTAACGGGTAGATTTGTAACCATTTAGCACATTAGTGATACTGACCCATGTGATACGCAGTTTTGTTTTATGTGATAAAAAATATACAGCAGAAAGCTACATTCGGCTGCTCCTTTATTCACAAGGGGTCACCGCAACAGGCAGCTCGGCTTGTTTGATTTTCTTCTTATGCCTGAGGCCCTTCCTGACACAACCCCAAAGGGATTTGTGTCTTTTCCCGGGATAAAACCAGGGAGCTTTTGCTCATTAGGCAGGCGTGTACGCTACAGTATAGAGCCTCTTCTGAGCACATGCAGTACAGCTGACAAATAACTATGTATACAGATACCACTGTTCATTTCAGTCCAAACTAATAACCTTGTTATTTCAACCCAGTCTAATTCCTAGAGAATCAGATACTGCTGTTTGTAAAAGATGTCCTTCAGTTGACAGTAAGACCTCGCTCTGCTTCAGAATGGTCAACATTTGCTTAAGGCGTGACAGCCCAGCCCTAAACCTGACTCTAGTTCTAGGCGAGTTCTAGTTCGAGTCTTGGCAATCAGGGATAAAATCCTAAATGACAACAAAAACTATTTTTTCACACAAAAAGTCAGTTTTGCTTCTTTTCTCCAAAATACAGGGTTAGTGTTACCAGGGTTAAGAAAAAGTAACTCATTATATTCATCTTTGACAGAAATACATTTAGAGTGTTAATTTCAAGGAGACACAGATGGATGGAGTCCAGCTGAGACAAGCTGCCTCACAAGTCTTTCAACACTCTGACGTTTTTTAAACAGCTCTTCACAAAGTGCATCTGTCTTCAAATATGAGGAGATCATTATATGTGCCTTGCTGTCTTTCCATTCTCTTAGAATGAACATGTTGCAAGGTGGGTTTCTTTTTAGACACGAGAGACTGAATAATTTGGGGCATTCCCAAAAAAATCAGTTTACAATATTGATACTCCACATTTCAAGTGAAGGTGGTGCGGTAATTTCAGCCAGTTTTCCCATTAAGTGGTTAAAGAAATAAAAGAATAAATGAAATGTATAATTAAGCTAGTCATTTACAACACCAGGTACAGTTATGTCCATATATATTTGGACACTTTTTTCATTTTTTTTCTACCAGTTTACTGAGACATGGACATAATGTGTAGACTCTCAGCTTTCATTTAAGGGTATCCACATTGAAATTTGATGAAGGGTTTGGAAGTTTCAGCTCATTAATAGGTGCTACCCTCTTTATAAAGGGAGCACAAGTAATTGGACAGTTGGTTCAAAGGCTATTTCATAGGTAGGTGTGGGCAATTCCTCTGTTATGTCATTATCAATTAAGCAGATAAAAGTCCTGGAGTTGATCTGAAGGGTTGTGTTTGCATTTGGAACATTTTGCTGTGAACAGACAAATGCAGCCAAAGGAGCCCTTTGACCACATGTGAAACGAGCCACCCTTAATCTGTGAAAAGAGAAAAATCTACCCAAGATACCGATACAAATGTAGGATTGGCAAAATCTACAGTTTAGTAAAACCTGAAAAAGAAAGAAAGTGCTGATGAACTTATTAAAGCAAAAAGAACTGGACGTCCTCGAAAGACAACAGTAGTGGATGATCGCAGATTTATTTCCATGGTGAAGCGAAATCCCTTAAAAGCAGCCAACCAAGTGAACAACACTGTCCTTGAGTGTAGGCGTATCAATATCCCTGTCTACCATAAAGAGAAGACTGCATGAAAGTAAACAGAGAGGGTTCACTGCACGATGTAGGCCACTCATAAGGCTCAAGAATAGAAACGTTAGATTGGACTTTGCTGGCTTTTCAGATGGATGTTTTTAGCACTGTTCTGGAAAAACATTCTTTGGACAGAAGAAACCAAGATCAACATCTACCAGAATGATGGCAAGAAAAAAGTACGGAGAAGCCGTGGAACAGCTCATGATCCAAAACATACCACATCATGTGTAAAACGCATGCAGTGGCTTGGGCGTGCATGGCTGCCAGTGGCACTGGGACACTAGTGTTTATTGATGATGGGACTCAGGACAGAAACAGCCGACTGAAGTCTGAGGTGTTTAGAGACATGCTGTCCGTTCAAATCCTGCTAAATGCAGATAGACAATTAGCCAAAAACATACAGCCAAAGCAACCCAGGAGCTTATTAAAGCAAAGAAGTGGAATAATCTTGAATGGCCAAGCCAGTCACCTGATCTTAACCCAGTTGAGCGTGCATTCCACTTGTTGAAGACTAAACTCTGGACAGAAAGGCCCACATACAAACAGTAACTAAAAGCCACTGCAGTAAAGGCCTGCCAGAGGATTACAAAGGAGGAAACCCAGCGTCTGGTAATGTTCATGAGTTCAAGACTTCAGGCTGTCATTGGCAGTAAAGGGTTTTCAGCTAACTATTAGAAATTAACATTTTATTTTCAGTTATTCAATTTATCCAATTACTTTTGAGCGCCTGAAATGAAGGGATTGTGTTTAAAAAATGCTCACAATTCAACCCACTTAATTAAAGCTGAAAGTCTGCCATTCAACTTGTTTCATTTTAAAAATAAAATTTGTGCTAATGTACAGAACCAAGATGATAAAAAAAAGATGTCTCTGTCCAAATATTAATGGACCTAACTGTGTTTATTTTTGTTAATAATAAAAACAATGTTTAAATCTTTAGGTATGCTAGCAAATAACTGCCAGCTAAGTATTTAACTTTGTTTTTAGCATAAATAAAAGTGTGGTTTGTGTAAAACAGATATAAAGAAGAGTGTTATAAACGTGAACGTGATTTTTAGCTTGATGGGAAGAAATATTTTAGTGGCACTGAAAAGCAGCGTCCTCTATTCAAAAGCAGACGTTACTAAAGTTCTTTACATGATATTGAGGTAAAGAAAAGACGATACCAATGAATTTAAAGCATAAATATATTAGTAAACTGAAAATAAGAATAAGGTCAGCAGCGTCACAGCGAGACTATGACTGTTAACAATTACTGAAGTAATAGACTGGATTTAGGTGGTGACAAAAGCTAGAAAGCGTGGACTTCACCTCCTAGAGTGGTGAGGAGGCTGGTTATAAGAGTGTAATTACCCCCGCCCCACCCCGTCTCGCCCACTCTGACACCCAATAATAAAACTTTGATGTGCTCCTCTCAAAAAGTAGCAGCAGCCACTAATCACAATTGATTGCAGCCACTTAGGCGAGGCACACTCATCATCTCCCGCTCTCTCTGGATGGGAGTCATCCTCGGCAAAGGCTGGAGAAGAAAAACTATTCAAATGAAATGCAGCAAAAGAATGAAGATTAATCAAGAGAGGGGAAAGAAAAAGCAAGATGAATTAAAATCACGCAGTCAGCAGAGGTGAAGAGGGGAGAAAGAGGCGGCAGAAGATATGTACAGCCCAGTCTTCTACTGCTTTGTATTAAAGTTTCTTTAAGTCTCATCCACTCTAATTTTATCTTTGCATTGAAGCGTAGCAGAAAGCAGAGATCACGGCTGCGTGAGGGATGACGTTTTACAGCCTTTTTCCACTTTTCCCCTATTTGAATATAATTTGCTGGCTGTTTGTAATAAATATAAAACATGAAGTTTATATGTTTTAATAACTGAAGATAACCATCTCAAAAACTAAAGAAAATTAAGGAGGAAGTTAGTGTCATGGTTCAGTTGTTAACAATGTAAATGCACATATTAGCAATTCTTTGCCTATGGCTGTTTATGTTTCTGTACATGCAAGTAGACAATAGAGATATAGCAGCAAAACAGACTCTGAGGTCACCAGAGTCCATTCATCACTTTACACTGTAGGTGTCACAATATGAGGAGTGCAAGATGCAGGACTCAGGAGGCCAACTCTCATCCACAAAGGTTGAGCCTTTAATATAGGCTATAGCAGAAAGTCCAAAATAACAAAGTCCAGAAGGTGAATAAACAATAATCCAAAAAGGAGTGAGGAATAACGCAGGGCTGGAAACAGGGAAGAAACACTGTGCACAAACACTGTGACAAAGAGTAAGGAGAAGACAGGGCTGTTACACAGAGGGCTGATTAGATGTAATGCCCAACGGGAGGGTAATGAGACACAGGAGAGAGTAATCACACACAGGTGAAGACAATCCGGGGAGACTCACAGCAAGCAAAAATAACACAGGAAACCAAGGAAATGAACCTTCAAAATAAAGCAAAAATGAAAAGTTGGATACAGGCATGATGTATGTAAACAACCCAACAGAAAATACACTGAAAATGAGTCAAGGAAACACTGAAGGACAAACACAATCATAGATAGACATGGAGGGGACTTGAGCTACTACTAACAGATACCAACACATGGACCAAAACACAGGGTGCAAAGTGGAGCTCATCATTAGAATAACTGTAAGGTAAAACAGAAATCAAAGGCTCAAATATGTCATAGCAAATAAAGCTTGCGGTCTATTAGAACAGAGAAATCAAAGCAGGAACCCAACAATACAACAAACACAGAAATAAGAACTATAAACACTTGCAGTAATCATAAAACCTCTGCAGAGGTTCAAATTACTCACCAGCAAATTCAAAACCACAAAACTAGACACATCCAAAGAATATCACAGCAGGGGTCTTAGGTCGGACCATCCCTCAGCTTACCGATTCTTCTGATTGTACAAGAAGCTCGCCTTTAAATGTATATTCATCCCTGCATAGAATAAAGGTCAAGTTTGTGATCAGTATCCAGAAAGAAATCTACTGAAAATCCCTGCCTGGTGTTTCAGCCTGAAAACAAAACCAGAGAAAAGCATCAGTGGTTCTTGAAAAGTCAACTTTTGTGGCAACAACAGTTAAGACGATGACGCATTGTAAAAACATTAGAAATCCCTTCCCATATGTCCTTGAATAACATCAAGTTCTCCATCACCATCAGTGTGTGAGAGGCATTTGAAAGGCACTTTGTCCTGTTCAGGTTAAAATGAGTGCTAAATGTACTGTGCCATACATGCACAGTACATTTAGCACTTAGAAAGTATAAGTGCTGAATGGTAATATGAGTCGAACTGAGGTTTCAGGAGTATGGGGTCTTATACGGACATTATGGAACAAGCTCAGACTTTTTCAACTCTATCTTCCAGTACTCGTGTTCCACATGTAGGTTGAAAGTTATTCTAATTATTCCTCCTCTGCACGGCGTCCACGAAGCAAAGCCTGTGTCTGCACCATAAAAGATGACGACAAAATCCAAAGTACAGCTGAAGAGTGGTGTTTTGCTTCACTCTGTGGTGGAGAGCTACAAAAGTGTTTTTAAATAGTAGTTTGGAGAAGAGTGATTTCGGGGACGACCTATCGATTTGGCTCCCTCAAAGACTGGTCAGTTCACCTACCTATAAATCTATCAATTTTGCCTTTACATTGCACCAGTGCAGCATTGTTTATTGCTTTAGCACTAACCATTTACACTGCTCTTTCTTTTTACTAGTTTCCCTTTATGTGGAGTAGAGAGGGGATCACACTAACAGTAGTATAAACATGATCTTTAATGAGAAGTGGTGCTATAAGGATTCTGGTTACTTCTTGTTGTTAGTTTGTAGACCAAGTGATATCCACCATTTGGAATTGAGGAGACTGGTTGCATGCAGGAAAGATTTAACTCCTTATTAGGTTTAAAAAACACCAAAAACATATACTTTAAAGATATACCAATTTTTTGAAAGAAAGCCAGATGTGATATGGAGGTCAGAGGTCAAATATGACATAATATTTGGTTTCACTAAAATGTGATATTTAGAATCCCCATATACCAGAATCATTTACTAATTATTGCCTATACAAAGAAAGGCAGTAGAGTTTTAAGCATAGTTTTAAAGATAAAATGTGTTTTATTCAAGTTTGATCTCATTTGACGCGAAGAAGAGGTCAAAGGTCAATTGTGGCATGATATTTTAAATACACATATATGGTATTTTCTATGTGTTGACAGTACACATCACTTGTAGGAGTCATAGTTTCTAAGCAATAAGGCTTTTTGTCCATTTTTCACTAAGTTGACCTTGAAGACATTGGTGCATGTGAGCCATTTTTGTCATGGTCCTGGGTCATTCGACACAGTGTTTTGCATTTTCCTGTGTTTGTGTCATTTTGTATTTGTATTATGATTTATGTATTAGTTCACTTTGTTAGTCTTAAGTTTATTCTATAGGGTCTAGTTATCCTGTTTTGAGTTTCTTGTATTCCCTGTTTAGTTCCTTTCATTATTTAGCAGTTTCCCCCTTGTGTCTTTGCCCTCTGTGTCTCCCTCTGTGTGTCGGTGGTGTGAGCTCATGTGCATCGTTCCCCCTCCTTGTGTTTTATTCCGTCTTGTTTATCTACGTTCCCCAGCTCGTCATGTCCTCTCTCTCCCTCCAGTCTTTGTCTCTGTGTACTTCCTGTTTTACTTTGATAGTCTCCCGTCAGTGTGCGTCATCTTGTGTTTGCTCGTCCACTGTCTCATCATGGTTATTCGTGTCAGCTGTGCTCCCCGTGTGTTCTCGCTTCCCTCATGATCCTTCTGTGTATTTATGTCCGTGTTGTGTCCTCCCTCATAGCTGTGCGACTCTCCCTATGTTTACCCATGTGAATGATCATTAGAATTTTCCAGTTTAGTTTTGTACCATTTTGCTTTTTTCCAGCAACAAAGCTGTGTTTTTTGAGTTCATGATGATGTACTTTGTTTGTGTTTAGCCTAGGTTTAGGGTCATCAGTGATGTTGACTTAGATCTCAAGGGATTATCTCAGGGTTGACTGAAACTGGTACAAGTATTTCACTCGTTTAGATTTCTAAATCTGGCCGGCTAATTGAACAGGATGTCAGTTTATACCGGAAGCCCCAACATATTGGCTGCCTATAGTAGCCTATAGTTTTTCATATTGCTATAAAATAAACTTAAAGTGGTGACAACATACTAATGAATGGGATTCATTTAAGCCACCATGCTGTTAGTTAGCTCTAATTAGCATGCCCAGTGGCACTGCACTCAGCAACTCTTAAGAGGGAGGTGGAAAGTCAGCTTCCTCTTAAAGTCTCCTTGGCTAAACTTCAGGACAGCTCTACTGTACAATCTTATCACTGCTTTTAAATTAGCTCAATCACCATAAACTGCAAAAACAGATACATCAGATAATTTACAGCCTTTCAGGGTCTGGACAGACATCTCTTATCCAAAGACCTGACTATCAATTACCTTTGTCGGGCATCTGTGATGTCCCTGCTATGCTATCAGATATGATAGAACAAGAGAAGGAGAACGGGACAAAAAGAGCATGAAGATAAAAGGTCACTCTCTTTTCTGCCTGGTACACAAAGAAAAGTGAAATATGTATTCCAGTTTGCTGTGATGTTACAATAAAAGGACCGTCTGCAGCGTTTCTTGGCTTGCCTTGTCTTATTTTTTTTTTTTTCCTGAAATGTACCACTGTGTTCAGTCCTGCTGTGTTAACCAGGCTGTTCTCCGTCATATGCCCTTGCATCTCTTTGAGCCTGCAGTATTGTTGTCCCAAACCTTGAGCATGGGGAGCTGTCCTTGCCAAAGTGCCTCCGTTTTTCTTTTCATTATTTTTTAGAAAGTATTTATTCAGTTCATGCTTACACGGCAACGCCTTAGTTAGAAGTGACACATAAGAGGATTAAGAGATCTTTGAGAAATGCTTTTATGGAATGGATTATATCTGATTGGCACGGGTTTTTAAAATTGTTGACGCACCAGATTTTTCATTAATTTATGGATGTTTCAAAGTATCCACAGCATAAGATGTTTAGGGTTTTAGCTAAGCTTGGGTTGCTTGATGGTGCAATTCTGAACCCAGGCATATATGTTTAGGGCTGGGTATTATTGTCTCGTTGCAGGATATATAAAATTTTCTGATGACATGTTTTTGTTTCATGGCTAATTACTAGCACCTCTTATTTGGTCAGATGGATTGGTGTTGTGCTTTCCGACCCTCTTTCTACGATTTGAGCTACAGTATGCAGCCAGTATAAAGATTAGCTAAATTAATTTGTTTGCATTTTTTTCTCCTATGTCATACACGTGTAATCACAGAAAATAACATCACGTGTGGGTATGACTGATCCATCTGAGCAGGCTCCCAACGAGTTTAACATTAAATGTCCTGCTGCACGGCACATAATCGTTCTGCTCTGGTATTGGTCATGTTCTGATCATAGACATGGATCTATGCATCCACCTCCCATCATGCACTGTGATTACTTTTACTGCTACAAAGCTTTGTCAAACTAAATTGGCGTTATCCCAAACCCAGCCGCCAACCACTGAACATTTGTGGTGTGTATTATCAATATATCGAAAGTACCAAATAGATATTTTAAATATCATTTCACATTTGACCTCCTTCAAAGTCAGTAGACCTTAAAGGTCAAAGTGATAATAATGCTATATCGAGTGATTTAAGATGACAACATGTTAGTATTTAAATACAAAAGAAATGGGATACACTTGTAAGTTTCCTTCAGTTTTTGCTAAACGGTGACATGAATGCTACATATGTACTGTGTACTCAAAATTATGTCAAGTAAATGTGTTTCAGCAGGTAAAATAACAAAAGCCTGCACTTTACATCTGCTTTTACTGCACTGAAATCTTCCTAAAGTACATTTAAAAGAAGATACAAACTACAACACTATTCCCTTAACAGTAACTCCTGCCCAGAAAGTGAGCAGCCATGATGAAGGTTTGCTGCTTCTTTTGTTTGTTTTTGTTCTCATAGCACAAAGTTAAGCCTATCAGTGATGATGACTTAGATCTCAGTGACACATATGTCACTCACTGCTGACCATAGCATTTAATGTATGTTGTGTAAAAAGTTCAAGGAAAGCATCTAGAGGACAAAATGTTCAGCTGACAGCTGAAATGCTGCTGAAGCTAAAATTGTTCTAAGGAGACTGCATGTTGCTGTTTGGAGGGATTTTTGACAAAGCAAAGGAAGACTGAGCAGACATCAAAAAACAAATGGCCTTATTAGTTTAATGCGACACTTGTTACACCATATCTCTTCTTTAAAGTTGCGCTGACACACTCGGTTGTCATTTGGACATTGAACTACTGCTCTTCCGTACGGCAAAATCCAGGTTTATACTGATGATATCGTGTTTTATATCCTCTTAAGATTTAACACTTCTTCAAATTCTATTTTTTATAGTTTTTTAGTGACCTCCAAAAACCTTTTACAGGTTTTTTGGATTATTCTAAGCTCCTTTAACAAATAAATTGTTGTGTTTCCTCAGTGAGATACATTACAGTGCCATAAATATTTGCAAGCTGGATTACACTGACTATTTTTCTTTTTGAAACACAAAACATTGGCTGTTAATACAAAAGTCGCTTCTTTAAAAAGGAAGAACATGTCTCGTCAGTAACAGCTTTGCTTCTTAGAGCCTTTCCAGGTGTTTTTTTTCCCTTTGCATCTCTTTATTGTAGCATGGGTGTGTTTGAATCTGGGAACATTTAATTCAATTAAATCGTTAGGATTAGATGCTGACCTCTCATTTTAATGAGGGCTAACAAGGCGTTTGAATGAGCAACACTAATTAGGGGCACATTATTCATCTCCTAGAATAAGGGTTTCATTGTAGTTAGACAAAAGAAACTAATAGCTGCGCTAATGGAACCAAGCATATAAGTTGCCTGTTTTTTTTTTTTTCTTTCTCTTTGGAAAAGGTGAGGAATATGTATTCAGACGAAATAAGAGCTTTTATGGAAAATAACTTTCTTGTATGCCACACTTTAACACTGCATCATTAAATCTTTTCTGGATTGTTTGCACTGCTTCTTAGCAATTTGTTGTAGTGTTGTGAGCAGAATTTTCTGGCAGAATAATCAAAGACTAAGAGAAGTACCGGGATAACAGCAGCATCTTAGTGATCTCTTGTTCAGATCATCCAACATCATGGCCAGCGTTTTTAGGCTTTCTTTTTCGGCCAAAGAAGAGCACAGATGCATATTTGGATGCAGATTTTTTTTCTAGTCAGCCTGGTGATATTATTTTAAATCTATCTGATACAAATAACGATGCACAAAATCAGTTTTAGCCTCTTGCTTTTTGCATGTCTACAATACCTCTCAGCTTTAAATCCTGATAGCGTATGGCCGCGGAAGCCGTGTAAAATTATAATGGACCCCGGAGGTTCTTCTATCTATTCATGTCTGTTTTGAGGTGTTTTGTGTCAGAAGTCTCCATGTTTAATACTTTAAGCTGTTAGGAAAAAAAAAGAGTGCCAGAGGATGAGTACACAGATCTAAGAGAGTGCAGAGTGCAGAGAACCTGGAGTTGCTGTCAGTCAGAGCAGAGTTTATCAGCACATCGAAGAGGGGATGGGTATGGGTAGGCTTTCATCTTAACCACATGTTGTCATTCTACATTAGAGCTGATAGAGTGTGCTTAGGTAGGTGGGCAAACAAGGTTAGGCAAGATGAAAGTGACTACAGATGAAGAAGAGACAGGATTTATGGAACTGCTCTCAATTGCTGTGTAGGCTCACTGAAGGACGGCCAAGGATGAGGCTTGTGTTAATACAAACATCGCTGTTAACAACCACAGTATGTCTGAATAAAACTGCATTTTGGATTGAATAGAAGCGAATAACAAAGTGCTTTATACAGAGTTGCACACTTAGCTCTGTGATTGATTGTTGACTAATTATATTGAGGGTTTTTTTTACCCATGTGAAAGCTCTTTGAGTACAGCTTGAGGTTGTGAAAGCAACAATGGCTGGCTCGTATTTGTCCATATAAATAAATTCAAATTTCTAAAATATTTTTTTTTTACCAGATTTACGCCTACTCCCAGAAAATGCTTGGACTGCTAAACGGCTCTTTGTTTTGCGCTAATATAGAACCAAAAGAACTCAAAGAATCTTCTTATGAAGAAAAAAGAAACAGAAAACACCAAAGTCCTGTCGTTTTTATTACAGTATTGTTTTTGTAAAGTACAATTAAAAATGAATGGCTTCTTTAATATTGTTTTTTTTCTCATGCTTATGATGGACAAAAAGCTATAGAAAGTTAAAATAGTAAGTAATTTTTCTCACTTGCTATTTGTCATAAGGAGCACACTTAAATTGTCATGTTTGAGTCTGTATTTAACAACTGGAGGTATGAGTTGGAGATGGTGGTGCTAACAACGCTGGAGGTGGCAGAATTTTATAGGCCCAGATTTTTGTTGGGAGTGACCAGAATGGAGAGCATTAGAATTTAGTATATCAGTGAAGCTGGATGAGTTTAAATACCTGGGGTCAACCGTCTAAAGCGATGGACGATGCTCAAGAGAGGTGAGAAAAAGTGCAGGCAGGGTGGAGTGGGTGCAGATGAAAAGTAGCAAGAGTGAAAGGGAAGGTTTACAAGATGTTAGTGAGTCTTACTGTGATGTATGGTTTGGTGATGGCAATGGCAAAAAGACAGGAGGTGAAGATGGAGAGCTGAAAGTCTAAAGATTTTCATTGGGAGCCACCAGGATGGACGAGATTAGAAAGGAGTCCATCAGAAGCACAGCTCAGGTTGAGCAGTTTGGGAATAAAGTTAGAGAGGGGAAGCGGAGATGGTTTGAACATGTGCAGAGGAAGGACAGTGGATACACTGGAGAAAGGATGTTGGAGATGGAGCTGCCAGGAAGGAGGAAAACAAGAAGAGCACAGAGTGGATGTAGTGAAGAAGGAGATGCAGAAGGTTGATGTAACACAAGAGGATGCTAGAGATAAAGTGAGGCGGAGGCAGATGGTCTGCTGTCGTGGCTCTTCATAGGAAGAAGTTACAGCTCTAGTGGAGTTGACATAAGGCAGTGGACAGCTTGATATATTTTGTGCTTTATACCCAGATTCTTTTGAGGCCAAAAAGAAATAAAATGCACATTTTACATTATGATCTAATGTTGTTGTTTGTTTAATGAAATAACAGGATATGTTTGTCTCACACCCTGCTCTATTGGATGCTGCAAAATCCTTTTTTTTTAACATGTAACAATAATCACAAGCTAATAATATGTCTCATTATTAGCTATAAGCCTCATTTGAAGACTACTGGTCAAATCACACTTAAAGGAGTATGGGATCACAAACAGCAGCATGAATGCAACTTCCCTTTTAAATTGCATGAACAATACTAACTTCATAAAGTCATATAAAGCAGACTTCTACATTTTTGAATATAAAGAAAACACAACAAAATTCTGTTACAGACTAAAAGTAACTTAAAGTAGGAAGCCACAATGACTCTTATATTGTGTGAGTGTATATATTTGATGTCACAGCCATCATTAAACTTATGATTGTCATAACACTGTCTGTATTGCCAGTATTTGTTAATGAGACATTAATGTTGTGTGTGTGTGTGTGTGTGTGTGTGTGTGTGTGTGTGTGTGTGTGTGTGTGTGTGTGTGTGTGTGTGTGTGTGTGTGTTATTTTTCTCTTTCAGCATTGAAAGACTCTCGCTTTCAGCTCGTGAACTTCTCAGACAACGAGCTGCGGGTGTCACTGTCTAATGTCTCGCTGTCAGACGAGGGTCGATATGTTTGCCAGCTGTACACAGACCCCCCGCAGGAGGCCTACGCTGAAATCACAGTGCTAAGTAACAAAGTGCACAAACATATACATACATGTGCAGACAAACGCTCAGTGTTATTGTTAGAATTGAGTGAGTTAAACAGCAATTAGTCTACACAAGGTCTTAACACATTAATAAACTGTATTTGTATAGATGTGTGAGACGTGAGATTGTTTTTGGCTTTTTATGGTGAGCTTAATGAGACGTAGCTTTAAAAAATAGAGAGGTGTTCAAATAATAAACAAAATATAACTTTTTCAATAATATTTTCACAGTTTTCCTTAAATTTAGAGACTAGCCCGACTTTATAAGTAGGCATACCTTTACTAGGATATTTTGGAAACAAAGCTTGAGACTTTTAACTATAACTGAACAATATTTGGCTATAAATGCTGTTGTGATAATAGCTGATAAATATGAACATAATAATATGACATCAGCATGCATTTTTTAAACTTTGTGTTTATTGTTTTATGTTTTCAGTGTTTCAAGCTCATGATTGTCAGATTTTTTTAAAATATTTGTCATCTATAACTGTAAAAACACTTACTGGCCACTTCATTAGATACACCTTGCTAGTACTGTGTTGGACCCATTTTGCCTTCAGAGCCGTCTTAATTATTCAGTGGTGGAAACACTCCTCAGCAACTTTGTTAAATATTGTCATGATGTAAATCTCCTGTTCCACCTCACCTCAGCCGTGCTCTATTGGACTGAGATCTACTGACTGTGGAGGAAATTTGAGTTGATTTGAATTTAGTGACATGGCGTGTTATTCTGGTAGAAGCAGCCATCAGCAGCCATCAGAAAATGGGCACACTGTGGTCATAAAGGTGTGGACATGGAACAGCAACAGTACTTAGGTAGGCTGTGGTGTTTAAATGATGATCAGTTGGCCCTAAAGGACCTCTAGTGTGCCATCCAGTGTGTCTGCTGCTGTAGCCCATCTGCTACAAGTGGTTGCTACAAGTAAGTGGTTGTTTGAGTTACTTTTGCTTTCCTGTCAGCTTGAAGCAATCTGGCCGTTGTTCTCTGACCTATGACAACAACATGGCCCAGAGAACTGCCACTTGCTGGATATTTTATCTTTTTCGGACCATTCTCTGTTTCCCTTGGAGGTCGTTGTGCAGAGAAATTCCAGTAAATTTGGTAGATTTTAAAACACCAGCAACCATGCCATGCTGGTGTTTGCTTTGGACCTCAGCAGGTTATTCCAGTCATGTCTACATGCCTAAATGCTGTCGTGTGATTGGCTGGCTAGTTAGTGTTATTATTAGTTGAACAGTTGTATCTAATAAAGTGGCTGGTGAGTATATACTGAATAATTAACTGCAAAATATGAGTTATTTAAACGAGATCTAACATGTTCACAGTATTGCAAATGATAATTCCTGAAGTAGATTTTTGCACTTTTCTAATTCTAATTCTAAAGAAAAGCCTTCTAATATCAGTCCTGTTTTCTTCTTAGCTTGTGGTTTTTAGGGTGTACTGCATTGCCTCAGTGTTTACACAGTTCTGTTTGTGTGTCCTGTCATAGTTCCTCCAGGTAACCCCATCATTGAGGCCCGGGATGAGGTCCTGAGCGAGGGCAACGAGACAGAGATGACCTGCACTGCCATGAGCAGTAAGCCTGCTGCCATCATCAGATGGATGAAAGGAGATAAAGAGCTTCCAGGTACTCTAGGCACTGTACACTGACTTTGAGAAAATCCCATCCAACAGTCAAGACCTTTCCTCTCTTACAGTTTTTCTCAGTCGCTTTGGTGCTTTTCTCACATCACTATTAACATTTGCACAGCAGTTAGTGTATTTCTCAAAACAATTAGTGCAAACTGCAAAACCTAGTGGATAACCTGCAAAAGCAGGTCACTTGCTCAAAATCGATAATCCATTCCTCAAAAGCAAGTATTCATGTCAATGAAACTGTCAGTGTCATCAAAATGAGAAGTCCTGACACCATCTTGATGAACAAGATAATCAAATGGCTTTGTCATGTTTTCATTATGACAGTGTACAGTATTCTCTCAGTGTCTTCCAATGCAAAAAAAGGTCAGAACTCGGTGACACTACCTGAAAATGCTCAAGACAGCACTATAGACTTTTTGCACAGCCATGTACAGTAAAATCTACAGTAAAGTTAGACATTCCTGTAGTTATGGAAGTAAGTGAGTACAAGACACTGAATACGTATGTTTCACATTTTTACTGTGTAGGATGTTTGTAATTCTACAACATTGTGCAAAAGAAAAATACTCTACAGTCACGTATTTAGAATAAACATGAGAAACACCCTTTTGGTAGAGCGGTGCACAAATGTGAACAATATAACAGTAGATATTGTAACTGAACATACGTAAATCATCCTGGCACATTCAGACGTTCCTGTCTGTCTGGCCACATATTCTCATCTACATCACAATGGATATCATCCCTTGCAATGCAGCAAGGAAAGTATCTCCTGGAGTGGCGAATCCACCCCTCTGCATGACTCTGCTGTAGTGATGGGATTTCCGGCTCTTTTTAGAGAACCGGCTCTTTTGGCTCGGCTCACTAAAAAGAGCCGGCTCTTTCGGCTCCGAACTGGCTCTTCAGGTTGTTTTGTTGCTTTAATTAATTTATTATTAACAATAATATAAAATTATGCACAAAAGGAATTACTAATGTAAAAAAAAATTAATATATGCGGTGACCCCTAGAGACAAAGCACGTACAAACTCCAAAACACATTCCTAGCATTACAGTTTTTCTCAGTTGCTTTGGTGCATTTCTCACAACAGAATTGATCTCTGCACCACTACTAAGGCTTTTCTCAAAACAATTAGTGCAAACTGCAAAACATGGTGGATAACTTGCAAAAGCAAGTCCCTTCATCAAAACAGATAATATATTCATCAAAAGCAAGTACTTATATCAATCAAAGTGTCAGGGCTGTCACAATTACAAGTCATTACACCAGCACCTTTGGTCACAAAATCAAATGGTTTGAACATGTTCTCATTGTGACGGATTTCTTTGTAGGTGCTTCCCAATGACATGTCAAGTCTGGACAGCATGCATGGCATGTTGAAAACCATAAATTGTAAAGGAAAATCAAGACACTTCATATGCACTCTTGATAATATTCAATTGAAACTGTGCACAGCATTGTGCAACTGGGGAAATACAGTAAATCAAACATTTTACAGCAAACATAAACTCACTTAGACAGTAAACCTTACTGCAGTAGTTATGAAACAAAAAAAACCCTGAAAAACAGACACTGCTGCATATCAACCATAGATATCTAGACGCTCCCGTCTGTCTGCCCACATATTTTCATCAGCATCACAGCGAATGTCAGCTCTATCGATGCATCGGGGAAAGTATCTTCTGGAGTGTCGAATCCACCCTCTGCAGGACTCTGCTGTGATGTCATCACAAGCTGCATCCATAGCTGCTAGCAGGGTCATTTGGGTATGTGGATGCCTGTCATATACCTTCCACCTCCAGGAAGAGAAAAACTCCTCAATTGGATTTAGGAATGGAGTGTGAGGAGGAAGAAACTCCATAAGCATCCTGTCGTGTGCTGCAAACCACTGCCTGACTACAGCAGAGTGATGGAAGCTAACATTATCCCAAACCACTACATACATTGTCCGATTGTCACCAGGATCATCCCTTTCATTTTGTGGGATTAGGTCCCTATAAAGAGCGTCCAGTTTTGTAGATTCAGTATGCACCTCATGCCAATCCTGTCTGTTGGTTTACATTATATATATACTTGTAGGGTAGGGGATACTGTAACGCAATTCACCTGTGACTGGGTAGAAGAGGCTTTTCATTGGTTGCAAGTAAGAGTAACAAACACCAATTTTCATTAGTGTGAGATAAGGTTCACCTGAGAAAAGTAATTTATGGAGATTTTCATGGAAACTCCTTAAAAATAGGGTTTTCAAAATGGGTGTACAAACTGTTTGACAAGATGTTCAACAGTTTTGAGTGCACTGACACAAGCAATGAAATGAAGACTATTAGTTGTATCGACAATGACTATTCAGCCGGTACAAGTATAAATAATTGTGACATTCATGATGAAAGCAAGGAGATAGTGATGAATAGCAAGTCAAAAGTGACCATTCTTTAGATATTTGTACTTACTCAACTGCTTCATATCCAAAGGCAAATTTGGACATGAAACCGCCACAAGGTTGTGCCAAAACGACTACATGTTGTGGAGGTTGAACTAACTGTTGTGCAAAGTGTAATTCTGTTGTGAGAAATGCACCAAAGCAACTGAGAAAAACTGTAACTGAACTTCCAACACAGAGCTACCTAGATCACTTAAATTACACAATTGAAAGCATATGTGTATTGTTTGTGTATTTATACACAAGCACTCATATATATTCAAATAATTAAAAAAAAAAAAGTTCATTTACCTGTTACTACCACACACCAAATCCGGTCGTTGGTACTTCCTTTCTTGTGTAGCCACTAGGTAACAAAGCTCAACACTGCGCCTAGCATCCTGGAGCACTTCTGTTGTATTTTGTACGTGTTTTGAGTTTTTACGTGTTTTGGAGTTTTTACGTGTTTTGCAGTTTTTACGTGTTTTGGAGTTTGTACGTGCTTTGTCTCTAGGGGCCACCGTAAATATACTTTTATTTATTCACTCCACATACAATGTAATAAATAAATCATATAATACAAAAACCAACTATTTACATTTCAACTTTTAACTATTTAAATTTTCAGCTTTTTCCTTTTAAACAAATTTAAAGTGAAACAACACAAAACACTGCAAACCACAACACAATTAAATATAAATTAGAATATGAAAACAAAAAGAAGATGCACATTCTCTGTCATATGGGCCTGCATGAATAAACTTTCTGAATCCTTTATCATCCGCAACTGAAAATAGTTGTGGATGATTACTATACCTTTCTAATGTGACATTGTTGGCCCTGGCTCTCTTTCTCTCTCTTTCCCTCCCGCTCTGTTCCTGTGCTACTGCGAGTGTAACTACCGCCCCTCCCCCCTCTGCTCAGGGCAAGCACAAGGCTCGCGTGCGGAGTGAAGCGAAAAAAAGGGCGAAAGAGAGGGTGAGATAAAGAAAAAAAAGACCCACGGCTCCCAATAAGGAGCCGGCTTGTGTCGTTCATGTCAAAGATCCGGCCCTAAGAGCCATTTCGTTCGCGACCGACACATCACTACTCTGCTGTGATGTTGTCACATGCTGCATCCATGGCTGCTAGCAGGGCCATTTGTGCATGTGAATGCCGGTCATAAACCTTCCACCTCCAGGCAGACAAAAACTCCTCTATCGGATTAAGGAATGGGGAGTAGGGAGGGAGATATTCAACAGGCATTCTGTCATGTGCTGCAAACCACTGTCTGACCAGATGTGAGTAGTGAAAAGGGACATTATCCCACACAACAACATACTTTGAGTTGAGTTGACCTCCACCCCTGTCATTCTCAGGGACTATGGCATGAGAGAAATTGTTCAATTTCGGGGACAGGAAAAAATAATGAAAAAAAGGTATAACATTTGCTTGACAGCATTTGAAAACTAATTCACCAATTTTGTATGTAATGATTCCAGCAATGAAATAAAGACTATTAGTTTTATTGGGAACGACTATTTAGCATCCAAAAGTATAATTCATTTTGACTGACATGACATAAGCAAATGATAATATTGTCGATGGCAGAGAATTGTATGAAAGCAACTGATACATGTCCAAGAGCATTTGCAATTTGTTCAGAGGAAGGAGAAATTGCTACTATGATGTGCACAAATGACTAAATGTTGTGGAGGTTGCACTAATGGTTTTGAGAATTTTCATTTTGATCTGAGAAAAGCACCAAAGCGACTGAGAAAAACTGTAACACAAATAAATATACATACAAGTATTATCTCTAAATTAGCTTTGAAATGAAACTATCCATTAACTCATGTGTGCAAAAAAAAAAAGAATAAATAAAAACACATTTTCTTTCAAACATCAAAATTTCAAAGATCATATTCTTAATCCTGCCTATGTACCAACTGCAATGCAGTTTTATTTTTAGAATTCAAACTAAACCCACAATTCTATTCACCTGTTAAAATCCAAATGAAGTTAAAAAGCTTAAAATTTCCTTTTTGTCCTCCACAGAGCCGGCCTTTTTCTCATTATCCTTTAGGGAAAATAAGTGGCCACATATTTGGAAACCCCATAGTTTTGTGTTTAGTGAGAAGCATACTGCAAGATTCTGTGAATATACAAACGAATAATTTGGATACATTGTTACATATCAATATTTTTTTCCCTCTTTATACTTTAAAGAATTCAGACATTTTAGTTGGAATCATATTAAGCTAAGGTTTGGCTGAAACGTTTGCACAAGGTCAAAGCTAAAATCAGACCACAACAAACATGTTCTTGACTTGCAGTACTCTGATCACATTTTTCTTTGACTATGAGTTCTTCATGGCAAAAAAAAAAAAAAAAAAGCTTTAAAAGAAGAAGCAAGCTCAGTGAGTGATGGGTGAATATATTAATACTGCTACTGAAGCCAGGAGGACTGCACTGTTTGGCATTTAAGAAATGACTTGACAAATAGATTCTAAAAATTATTTTATTTTTATATAATTCCATTTATAGGCACACTTTCTTCCTTTGAGCGCATATTAATGGTGTTACTTTTTAAATGGAGCTCTGCTGCAACTTTGAATAGATTCCATTAGAGCAATTTGCATTTGCAGTAATGGCTGAGGCCTGTTGGCATCCTGACAACCTGCATGCCTTCATCAAAGGTAGCTGCGCTTTAGAACTCTGTGCAGAGCTCAGGGGTTGAACAGGCCTCCTGCCAAGCAGCTCCACCTCAGAGCCCAGACAGTAAGCTTTGTAAAGACTTTGAAACAAAGGTCCGAATCAGAAGCTGTTCTAAAAGCCCGGAGCAGGTTCACCTCCGCACCGAGGCGCATAAAACCTTCAGTGGCCAGCTCAAATCGAAGAATGTTCCATTGTAACAAGGTCAGGGATTGGCTTGCAGCTGGCTTTTAACATCACAAAAAAGACTCATTATGTTCAGTATGGCAAGAACGGCAAATTCTTTAGGCATTGAATAGCCAGAGCCAATGGTCTTTTAGTCATTGATATCACAAAAGTTGCCATGAAAATGAACCTAAATTGTAATTTAAACTGATGTTTTTTCTGAACAGATGCACATACATTAAAAATGTATTTCATGTGATATTATTGTTGAGAAATACAGTTAGCACCACCATGAATAGATTACAGTTTTCCTAAACTTACACATATTACTTAATGATATTTAAGAAATGCATTTATCCAGAAAGCTCAGTAGCACTGTTACTTAAGTGCATTAAAGTGCATTAAAGCACAAAGACTAATGTTTTTTTTCCAGCATACTTACTTTTGTAAATGGAGAAAGTGAAACTAGTGACCACTGTGGCTGTTAGTCACAGTGAAATACTGATTCAGGGTTTCCAGTAACTCATTTAAATAGGAGCTTGCCAAGCTCTGCATACAAAATCCATTCCCATTCAGCATTTTCTTTTTATTTAACACACTGTGCTGTGTCATTGTTTGCTTTCACCGAGTATTCCCAACCTCTTTAACTGAGCTCTCAAACAATGCCCATTTGTTTGTTTTGTGGAATGACAGAAAAATTATTTGTGTAATGCTAAACGCCCTCCAACCCCGCAGACATGTTGTTTTCTCACACTTGTTGGGAATGGATTGACATTTACAGAATAGGGTCAGCACTCTGTGAAGCTCTACAACTGCTAGATACAATTTTTCGCAGTAGCACAAAATACAGGTGTACTTAATGGCTCACTTGTCACAACACTACGTTTGGAGCATGCTGTTTGCTTTTATCAATTTTTGCCATAGGTGAAAAGGTGCTACTAGCTGAAGCAGCCTCAACGGTTGCAAGTTCTCCCAGATAAACCATCCTTTTTTATTGTACCTACAGGTGTGGTCAAAGTTTATATACACTCGTTATGGGGATGGGTGCCATGGTAATCTTGTACTTTTTTAACCCTTCTTTTTCCAGGATGGGATGATTGTGCAACATAAATCTTTAATGACTTTAAAAGCAAGAATTGGGTATACAAGTTTGACTTTATTTTGGACTTTTTGTAATGCATACAAGATTACAAGTATAGATAGATAGATAGATAGATAGATAGATAGATAGATAGATAGCCTCAGGTGCAGGCCGTGAAAAGATGCCCCTGAGACAATCCAGCACATAACAGCAGGGCATAAGATGCTGGCTGGCAGGGCATACATGGAATGCCATAACCAAGTGGCTGGCATAGTATACAGAAACATCTGTGCTGAATATGCCCTGGAAGTCCTGAGGTCAAAATGGAAGACGCCCCGTAGGGTGGTAGAGAATGACCGAGCTAAGATCCTGTGGGACTTCCAGATACAGACGGACAAAGTGGTGGTGGCTAACCAACTGGACATAGTGGTGGTAGACAAACTGAAGAAGACGGCCGTAGTGATAGATGTAGCTGTTCCAAATGACAGCAGCATCAGAAAGAAGGAACACGAGAAGCTCAAGAAATACCAAGGACTCAGAGAACAGCTTGAGAAAATGTGGAGGGTAAAGGTAGCAGTGGTCCCAGTGGTAATCGGAGCGCTAGATGTGGTGACTCCCAAACTAGGCGAGTGGCTCCAGCAGATCCCGGGAACAACATCGGAGATCTCTGTCCAGAAGAGCGCAGTCCTAGGAACAGCTAAGATACTGCGCAGGACCCTCAAGCTCCCAGGCCTCTGGTAGAGGACCCGAGCTTGAAGGGCAGACTGCACGCAAGGGCGAGAGGGGAATATATAGACTCAAATACATAGATACATCCCCATTAATATCTGGCAACCTTAGCAAGTTGCACCTCAACCAGCTGCTTCTGGCCAACTGATTTACCACGCTTCTTGACAGAATCGATACGAATCTGTCGTTTAAATGTAGTCCAAAAATTTTCTTTTGGGTTGATGTCGGGGCTTTGGGAAGGCTATTCCAACAGTTTAATGTCTGCCTGCTTTATCCATTCAAAAAGTTTTGATGCATGTCTGAGGTCATTGTCTTGTTGGAACGCCCAGTTGTGTCCAACTTTCAACTGTCTACCGTTTAATCTGAAGAATTTGGAGATAGTCCTCCTTAATTCTGTCCACTTTGTCCACTTTGTGCATTGTGCTAATACCACTGGCAGAAAAACAGTCCCAGAGCATGATGATACCACCACCGTGCTTAACAGCTGGTACAATGTTCTTAGGTTAGAAAGGTTCATGTGTTCTCCTTATCATTGTGGCCAAATAGCTCAATCTTTGTCCCACTGACCATAAAATATTTCTCCAGAAGGCATTTAGCTCGTCTATGTTAACAGCTGCTGATTTCAGTAAGGTCTGAAGTTGCTGATTCTGGAACACGGGTTTCTTTCTCGATTGGCAGCTTTTCAGTCCATGACAATGTGAAACCTGCTTCACTGTGGACAGTGATGCCGCTGTTCCACAAGTTTATGGTAGTTTATGTTTATCGTAGGCTTGAGTCTTGGTGGGTTTTTGGGTTGTTCTTGAACAATTTCCTCTAGAGTGTGACAGTTTTGGTCTCCTTCCACACCTTAGTAAAATGGTGACACATCCGAATAACTTGTAGCTACATGAAATGAACTGATGTTCCTGGAAACTGCACTTGCTTAGAAATGACTCCAAGAGAGATTTCTTGGTCTCTTCCTCTACAATTCTCCTTTTTAGTTCTCATTGTTCTGAGTGTTGGTCATCCCATCAGTGCTGTCAGACAAATCCTTTTTATGCTGACAAACAGAAACTACCTGTTGTAGTCAATCATGGTCATAAATAAGAAGTTACTCAGTCTTGGCCTTGTCTAGTTAAAAGACACTGTAGAACCTTCAGCATCACTTCCTAAAACATTCAACTGAGTGTATGTATATATTTGAACCTTCATCTATATTTTTCAAACTTGTTGTATGCTCTGCAATTATTCCACCCTGGAAGTTCAAAGAAATCTTTAAATGCCCAAAATTACGATGACATTCATGTCCATAATTAGTGTATGTAAACTTCTGACCACTACTGTATATCTTTCCAATAATAGCTGCTTTGTTAATGCTAGCTGGATCTTTCTTTTTGTTTGTTTGTTTTGTTGATGCCACAAAAAAATCATTCTGTAAATGAAATATGGGGTTGTTCTGCTGATGCTGGAACTATTTGAGACAAAGGAGTGCAAGAAAATGAAAGATGAGAAGAAAAAGAATGGCCCAGGGTGCTGGAGATCTGGCACTAGAGTAGAATTACTTAAACTCCCTTTGGCTGTCCTTGCCTAGAAGACTTATTTCTAATTAAATGTCTCCGGAATTTAACATAATTACCTTAAAGGATAATCACACTCTCTTAAATATCATTTAAAGGTTGCAATTGTCATGCTTGCCAATTTAAATCCTACCATCTTTCCAAATATGCACAGACCTATTATCTCATCATTATCCTTTTCTTTATTCCTGCTCTTATCCTGCTTGTTTAGTGCTTTATTAACATATGCCCTGACACTAATATCTCCAGTTTTTTAAGCTTGCACAACAATGGAAATCGTAAGAAAAAGGGAATCCTAGCCGTGCAGGTCATTCCTCCCTGTTCATTTAAAACTAAGGAGAAGAAAGCAGATAGAAAAACAGTCAGCAGGGCACTTCATTGACTGACAGGGACCAGAGCAGCCATTAGCCTCAAGTGTTAAGAGACTACCACAGGGTGATTTCAATTACCCTGCTCTGCCCCAGTAGGAAGACTGGACAAATGGATAAAAGGATATTTTGGGAAAAGTAAGTGATGGAATTGGAGAGACATATATTTTATATAACATTGCATTGCTTCATTTCTTTTCCACAAGGATATTGTTAGACAGTAAACGTTCAAGAAATGAAGTATGTCCGTGCAGGGAAAGAGGACTACTTGAGTTTTATGGTTGAATCCGCAAAAAGTTAAAATACCACTTCAGCTTTTATTTGACCTTCCACTGCCTTTCACTGGCATTCATCTCTGCTGCCACAGCTCCAAAGTTTATGTCTCTGAATGTTTTCAGTGTTTAACACAGGTGATATTCCTATACAGAGAACTCTTTACGTTTTAAGGGCTTTTATAGCTGAGAGAAAACCCCCCAGCAAAAAAAAAAAATATGATTAATAAAAAAATCCTTTATATTTATTAATTGCTGTCTTTAAATGACATTTAGATCGGTATTGAGCTTGACTTTCAGTGGTATCTAGCGGTATTGTGGTTTCTTCTATATAACAGCCATAGCAAAGGGCACTGAGTTGTGAAACTGCTCTTGCTGGCCCAGTCACCTCAGCATTTAAAAATAGATCACCAGAGGCAAATTACTTCCATATAAATTTTTATTCATCAAGGCGGCGTGGATAAACCTAAAATATACAGATTTGTGCCGCTAAGTTAACAAAGCATGACCTTGACAGTGCTGGTCTTTAGGGGCACGACTTCAAAACAGAGGGAGCATGCTGCATCTGCTCTGATATAACCAGGCTCTGCTAGATTTTGTACTGTTATGAAATTTTTTTGACCAGCAGTTAAACTTCAAACCCTACATTTCTAAGCTCATCCAGTCTTGTTTGCTTCATGCAAGGAATATTGCAAAAAATCTAATCTACACTATCAGGCAGCAACTTGGACATTTTAATAATAATAATACATTTTATTTGAAAGCGCCTTTCAGAACACTCAAGGACACAGTACACAATAGAATTATAAAAGCAACATAAAAGCAAGCAGTTTACACAATCATAAAAGCATTTTAGTTCACACTTTAATCTTCTCTTGTCTTCTCTTACACTCCTGTCTTCACTTGGTTCAAAAAGCAGCTCGTATACTAAATAATAGCCAGTGTTCACTCCTCAACCCTTTTCTTCCCTCCCCGTGGCTCCCAGCGAAATTCAGAATTAATTTAGAAACTTTATTAATTACTAACAAAGACCTAAATAGAGGCTCCTTGGTACACATTTTCCTTACAAGTGAAAGACCCCTGGCTCAGTCCTGGGAGAAGACATCAATTCCTTTGGGATTGTATCAGGAAGGCCATCCGGCATAAAAATCTGTCAAATCAAACATGCAGAGCTACCCCTTGTGAATAAGGGAGCAGCCGAAAGTAGCACACACTGACAATGCCCATGTTCCTACTTATTTAGTGACCTGGGAAGTCTTTATTCAAGCAGTTGGTCAGATTGGGGTCATTTTTGACTATTGCATGGTCTCATTTTAAATCCAGAACAGGGTTTTGAGGTTATAGCACCTTCGGCTACAGAACACACAAAAAATACATATATGAGGCCAAATATATGACTTTAAGCTCATCTCTGTGTATGACTGTTGTATAAGTCTTCATCCCAGTTGTGAAGTACTTTAAAAAGTGCTATACAAATGGATTTATATTTATTATTAATAGTAGCAGGAGGAGGAGGAGTAGAAGGAGTAGTCCTTAACAGGGACAAGCAGGAGTCTTCATGGTCTATGACATTTGCACACAACGTAGTCAGAGCAGGTGGAAGAGAGCCGAGAAAGGTGGAGGTATGCTAAAGAGATAAGAGGAAATGTGAATGAGATGGACTCTGGTGTAACAGTGAAGAGTTAGTGAAGGTGGCTGAGTTTAAATACCTGGGGGTCAACTATCCAAAGCAACAGACAATGCACAAGAGAGGTGAATAAGAGAGTGCGGGGAGGGAAGATAGCAGCAAGATTGAAAGGTAAGGTTTACAAGATGGTAGTGAGACCTGCTATGATGTCTAGCTTAGAGACAGTGTAACTAAAAAAGGCAAGAGGCAGAGCTGAAGATGTTAAAATTTTCATCTGTAGTGACCAAGAGGGACAAGATTAGAAATGGGTACGTCAGAGGGAAAACTCAGGTTGAGTAGTTTGGAGATAAAGTTGGAGAGGCAAGGCCGGGATGGTTTGGGCATGTAAAGAGAAATAGTGGATATACTTGACAATGGATGGCACTGCCAGGCAGGAGGAACAGTGGAAGACCACAGAGAAAATTAATGGATGGAGTGAAGGAGGAGATGCAAAGGACTGGTGTGACAGTGGAGGAAGCTAGTGATAGGGTGAGATGGAGGCAGATGATCTGCTATGGTAACACATAAAGGGAGTAGCCAAAAGAAGAAGAAAGAGCTAATTATTCAGAAAGTTATCGGTCATGAGCACCTCTTGGATAAACTAAAGCATGCTAGTAGACAATTACATTAGGTAGTTGCTTGTGTAGTTTGATGGACTGAAATTTACCATGAGAAGATGTGGACCTGCTGCAAATGATTATTGCATTTGACCATGGAAAATAAAAAGTATGCTGCTTTTAGCTGGCTTGCTGGGATTCAGTGGCCACATATCTTTCTCACATTGTCTGAATACTGCTCTCTGCCTAGCTAAAAGCGACAGCTTTTGGGTTCTCTTAGTATATTTCATGTGGTAATACTTATCAGAGTGAGCTCAGTTGTATACTCCTAATTAGCAAGTGTAGGCCTAAGTAGACTGAGGAGCTATAGTTGTTAGCACTGTTGGACTAGCTAACCCTGCAAGCCGATACTATGATGCTAACTTTCAAGCACATACTTGGTTTTCACATATGCCAATGTCATTGTGATGGTTTGTGGTTACCAGGCCTATAACTTGGTCTTGAAGTCTGCCTTAAAATACAGACAGAGCTACAGGCAAAGATGAGGAAGTTAGCTGCATATGTGCTGCTTCATTCCTATAGCACACAGTGGATGATACACACAGGAAAAGGTAGAGTGGCTTGGATGTGCCAATCCAGGAGCAGAATGTCAGGAAATGACTTTTCTGGAGTGTTGGAAATGACAGATGGTGTAAAAAGGAGGGTGGGGAGGAAATAAGATGGCGGATCATTAATCATCTCAGAAACCATTTATTCTAAATATACCTTCTACTTCCACACCTTTGTACCTGCCTTTGTGAACAGCTTTTGTGGGTTATTATTTTTATTGTGATATAAATTGTCAAATGTAAAGCACAAGGTTCAGACACCCAGGACTTGAATGAAGACATCTTTTCACTACTCTTTCATGCATCTCAAAAGACATTTTGATTTGAGCAGACCCCTTCAGGTTCCCATTTCAGGTGCTTGCATACATCTAAAGCCTCTAGTGGTATTTATTCATGACAACCTGTTCCTTTACACCATCCACATCACACAGGTTTGCTTTCCCAGCTTCCAAAAAGACAGTTGTCACCACAGTGACAGGAACACCCCAGTGGCTGAGCTACAGAAGAGTGAGTGGAATGTGCACCGAGTACATATTTTACAGCTAAAATGTGAATAGATGGATGCAGCTGTTCATATTAGCACAGTTTCTCCTTTTCTGGCGTTTCTTTTTTGCAGGCTCTTTCTCTGATGTTTGTTTTATTGATGGGACACAAACACGCTTGTGCAAATGACTGCGAGGAAGTGGGACAAAGGGATAAAAAGGATCAATCTTTCTTTGTCACTCTACTGTACAGCATTCTCTGCATCTATGTCCCTCATTTTGCCCAGTGAAGCTGTCCTCGTCGTTGCATTTGAGAACATTTTGTCTGTGTGATATTAAAGAGCAGCCAGTAATAAGACGACGGACGCTTTGCGAGCTTCAGATCTGGCAGTGCCGTACAAAAGGTGGCCACACAATAAATCTGGCTTGATAAAGCCTAATGAGTGATTCACAGTCGCACAGTAGCCCCTGACAGCAGGCAATTTTTAGCTGATTCACCTTATCGGACCATTTTCAAGGACACGCTTCTCACTCCCACTGTAAATATTTTGCAAGGTCAGGGGAAGAAAGACATTCCCCTTGCAGGCGAACAATGGCTGTCTTTGTCAGTCCTTAATATTTCAAACCTTGGTTGTTTTTTTTCTCTGGTAGCCTTGAGTGCAAAGCTGTCATCATTGATATTTTGTAAAGTAAAACTTGCACTGACTGTTCAGCAAAATACGTTGGGTTTTTTTGTTTTATAGCGTACTCCCAGAGGAATCAAGGATGCATAAAATAAAGCTCTGACAGAAGTAAGGAAGAAATCCAAAATAAGTTTTGATAATATTTACCCAAATAACAGCATATAGAAATTATTGACATTTTCTCTGCAATGGCAGCCTAAGCCTTGGGAGCTCTGTTTTCCTTATATGACCTTTGTGGGCAAAGCATACATTGAAAATCAATTGATCCCTCAAGCAGGAAATCAACCAGCCTACAGAATACGAGGAGTCCTTTAAATGATTAGGACAGCAAGCTGTGCAGTTTTTATTTTAAACCAAACTCCAACTTTTTACACCAAAAGAGCGAGTCGGTGTTTGGCGCTGTTTGCTCACACCAACTAAAGTCCTGGTATGGCTGCTGTGGTTGGATTTCCAGGCGAGTTTCCTAGAGGTGCTTCTCCCCCAGTACAAATACTGCCCCAGTAGTTTCTGTTCCACACCCCAGTGCCACTGGATAGATGAATACTTCTGATTTTCTTTACCTCCAGATACGTCCAAAAACAGTGGGGTCCTGCCAGAACCCTCTGAGTGAATTGATTTGACCTCCTTTATTTGTTTTGTCTTTGTTCTTTCTTACCATAGGCAAGCCCAAAGTTGAACTGACCTACGACAAGATGTACACAGTAACCAGCCGACTGACGTTCACCGTTAACAAGGAGGATGACGGCGTACCTGTGATCTGCATCGTCGACCACCCTGCAGTCAAGGACTTCCAGGCACAGAAATACCTGGAGGTGCAGTGTAAGTGCTTCAGCTTGGTAATAAATTAGAAATCAGCATGGATATTTGATGGATATTTAAACAGCGTTATACTTTCCCTTTTTTCCTTTTTTCTGAGTATCATCTGCCTAACTCATCATCTTAATTCAGAAAAATGGACTGGATTAGAGAAGAGTGTTCCATTCCTACTAATTAAATGGAATAGATTTGCTTTTTTCTTACCCGCAACTAAAAGTTTAATGCATGAGGTGTGGCAGTGACATTGAAAGAAAATTATGCATGTTATAATGAATAAAAGGGGAAATTGGACTGTAACACAGTAGACAGTTCTATCTTCACTAATTAAATGACATAAACTTTCCACAACCTCTCCCCCCACCACCCTCTGAAAGTCTGGTGAAAGGCTTTGCCATTGGAAAAAAAAAAGATTCATCCTGTGTGAGTAGGAAAAAATGAATGTCAAGGTGGTTTACAGATGTAACGAAGGAGAAGGTGTACAGGGTTCATGCAAAGCTGAGGATGCAACAGAGAGGGTGAGATGGAGGGTGATGATCAACCCCTGAAGGGAGAGCTGAAAGACGAAGACTCGTGTGTTTAGTTTCCTCCGGAAAAACATGTCAGTGTTAGATTTGAATTTCACTTTGCTCTTCTCACCTCTTTGTGAGAAGCATGGAAAAAAAATCTGCAGATCTAGTTGAATGCAAAACAGATGCATACTTAAAAAGCTATTATCTTGGTGGCACAATGGCCAGCACAAGCAGATCTTTTCAAATGGTGTTTTCCTGACTTCAGACATGCTTTGGCTGCCTGTGGAGTATTTTGGTGCAAACAGCAGAGTGCACAGTGTGCAGGTGGTAGTGTTTTGTGGAAAAATATTTCACATGTGCATCAGAAATAAATATTTTAGAGTTGTGTTTTTTTTTTTTCCATAACCTAATGTCAATCATTTCATTAGGAAGGGCAAACCAAATGTACGGCAACTGTTTACTACAAATATTTGCTACAAATGCACAGCAACAGTGCAAAAGAATATAAAATAAAATATAGATGTAAATATAAATAAATCTCCATAATTCACCCCTACCCAGGCAACGCTCTTAAATTTAGCATCAGAAATTAAATGCCTGTCAGGAAGTCTGCATTCATTTATAAAATGATCTGTCAGGATCCAGTTCTGTTATTTATATGTGCTTTATGCTGCACGTAAAGCTTTTGTATCAGTTTACACCTGTAATTAAATACTAACAACCAATCTGCAATTTGCAGTTTATCTTTGATTTGACAAGTATGACACCAGGCCACTCTCTCTTAAATCCTTATTGTTGTTCCAAAAAGCATCTTTTAGCACTTCCTTGTGGTGAATGTCTGTGCTTTCATTTAGAAAGGTTAGCTAAAACCGTGTTAGCTCAGTATTAGATTTTAAATTACAGGGTAATCTGTGACAGCCAGGATCACTTTCTTGTCCACCTTTGACGGCGTTAATAATTTAAGTCTGGGCTTCGTTTTGATGTTGTGAGAGAAATGGCAGTGGAAAAACTCCATGGTACTCCAAAAATGTTACTATTTTCAATTAAAAATGTTTTTTAATACTTTAACCTCCTGGGACCTGGCATCCACATATGTGGACATCACATTTTGGATTATTTAGACCAAAATACTAAATTTTGCTCTTCAAGGGCCTGATATCCACTTACGAGGATATTATACTGCTACTGTTCTATCAAAATTTTAAACGAATATCCTCATATGTGGCTCTTATTTTTCTTAAAAACAAAAATAAGGTAAAAAAAAATCTGGTAATTCTTTGTTTTTACATTCATCGGGCCCCAATATGCCCAAATATCAAAGCGAAATTAAAAATGCATGCCGTGGAAGAGTTCGGGTCTTAGGAGGTTAATGCTGAGGGTATTTTTAAATAAGGGACATCAAGTCAATGCTGAACCTTAAGAACTGTTAGGAAGCAGCTAAAAGCTTCCTGTGGACACAGAACCTTATATTTTGCTAATATATAAGAAGATTTATTTATGAGTTAGTTTTAGTCTGGGTGGCGGGGTGCTGTTGCAGAAGCTCTGTCATGTTTATTTCTCAGTCTTGTATGATGCACAGCCCTGATCACATGACCTCAGGGTCCTGTTGGGATGGATGGATGTCAATGTAAAGCCATGCTTCTCCATGCAGGACCTTGAAATCGCATGGACAAGCTAAGATCCAATCCTTAATTTCCATTTTTTTTCATGTTTAGTGACAAATATATCTGGATAATAAGCACTCATTAAGTGATCTTAGTATTTATTGCTGAGCAGAGAAGGACTTGATGCCTTGTGCTCATACCATGACACTCTGCACCATCCAGACCACTATATAATTTGCACCTCTATGCTTAGATTAACTAAACTAACCAGTGGTTTATAGATTTCTACATCTCTCAAAAACATAGAATGTTACTTATTTTCCTCAAGTGAATGAGACTCTAAATTTGCTGCTTCTATTTGTATGTGAGGTACACACATTCTCAGAATTCATTAAACTCTAAAATAATGCCCCTGTTTTCATGTAGGAATGGTTAACACAATGTTTATCTATCTAATCATCTGACCTTGTTTATTCAACTAAATGTTCCTTAAAAAAACAACATGTGGCCCATAATGGAGGCCAGAGGCACACTTTTGCAGCAATAGCCACTTTTAATTGCAGTATTATTTATATATATATATATATATACACAGACGAGTGTTCTCAATAACAAATAATAGCAATAACACAACGTTGCTATAAAACGGCATGTAACAAGTAATTAAAATCCTAGACTGAATGTTTAGATCTTTTTGTTAATAATGAATGGTTAAAGTTCTGTATTTATTGTTTCTGTAACCTTATGTCTTTGGCCTGTGGCATGTCCTAGCATTTTATTTAAAAAATAAAATCTCTTCTGTCACTATCTGACCTTTCTCTATGAGCATGAGAGGAGGAGATCAGCTCATCTACAGAGGCAGAATGGCATTTTGCTGGCCTCTGATAACAGGGAGCTCACACGGACCACCCGGCTCAGTGCCTCACTCTGCTCCGTGCAGGGGCTGAGGCTGCCATGCTCTTTGCATACTGTAGTGGGTAACAAACAGACATAAACAGTCCTCCTCTCTACCTTCTCTTTGAACTCTGTTACACAGTTTAATATTACATAGCAACTGCTATTAGTGTATCCTTCCTATGTCCAGAGGAATTTTGTTTCTCTGTGGACTGTCTAAAGACTAACAGTCAACTGGTATGAATTAAGTAGATGTTTACTAATTGAGCACTCGGGGATGTGATAAAGTGCAAAATGCACAGTTTGGAGTCACGATTCTGTGTTTTTTTTTAATTTATTTGTTTTAGCAAAAGGACCAGCATTGTTTAAAATTAGTGGAAGTATTATTGTTTTTCAACCAAAACCTTTCACAACTTTTACTTTGAAAGCTTTCTGTTTCTATAGCATTAAAAGGCTCTTAGTAGTCGTGGTTTTCATTGATCATACTGCCCCTACTGGTCACTAATGTTACAGTCACACTAGAGAAAACGGTGAAGGAGCAGCCGACAACAAAACGTGCAATCGACACGCCGTTCCACCCTGTCGATTTCACTATTTGCCTCTTAAAATCAGTAAAAAGACACACATGCAGAATTTACAGTAAGTTGCAGTAAAAGCAGAGGGAGAAATTTTATTTCAAGCCAACATGAAAATAATCACGGGAAAGCGTTTAAACAGACATTATTAACACATTTTCACGTAGATACATATTAGCTGCCTAGATTCATCATTTCTGGCAGTTAAGCACCCTGGAATGGCTTTAAATATATTATCTCCCCCTGCTGGTAGTCCAATATCTGCATGTAGTAATGCAACTTCTGCAAGCGAGTCCATTTTATGTTTTGTCTGTTACAGGTTTTATGGATGAGACAACGGGTCAACCCAGATTATTAATCATTACTAATCATTTCAATGAGACTTTAATAAACTGATTGTTCCCAGTTAGTTATTGGATTCAAAGCAACAGAGTCAGTCTGCTGTCAGTTTGGGATTGACTCGGGTGAAGCTGGCACTTGTATCATTATATTACCATTGATTATTGGTGATAAATTAACAAAAATCTGTGCAAACTACTTACATTCTACTTTTAATCTCATCCAAAATGGTAACATTGTTGCAGGATGGAAATTTACCTACAAATTTACAGGCGCCCTTGCTTTTATATAGCATGTATAGCCAGAATTTAACAAGTAGTTAGTTAAGTTCAACCCCGACTACAAAAACTAAGTGCAGAGGAGTCGTGCTCATTGGTGCACCCTGACTCAAATTGATTGCAGCATGTTGGCAATCTGCCTGCGTTTATTACACTAGATGAAAATTAGTCGCAAACGTTCACCAGCCTGTCTATCAGAGAGTGACTCCAGCCAATCCAAGGCTGACTGCAATTGTTTAGAGACGGGATGCCTCCCAAGAGGTGTTGTGTGCAGTTGTCTTGCAATCAGAAGTGCTCAGCCTGAGGTGGAATGTGCAACAGTTCATTGCCACACTTACGAAAAAATTAAACACAGTCACCACAACCACCGTGTATTCCTAATCAGCAAGGAGATTGCTCTTGGACTATTTTTACTCTAGTGTGACTGAGCCGTTAGCTAACAGAAAACTGTTTGGAAAATTCAAACTTTGGTTTTTGTGTCCCTTAAATGTCGAGAACTATATGTACAATCTATGTATCTTTACAACCCCAATGAACTGTCTGCTTTTTCCTTCTAATTGTCACCACAGAGCCCTTCCCATTAACATATCTAAAAAATGCATGTGTCTGGTGAGAAAATTATGAATGACAAGACTAAAATAAAGCCTACTTCTGCAGTTTCTACAGTGACATGCAAGTTTGCTTACTGATTAGATGCAGTACACTGGTTGATTTACATTTCATTCACCCACTGTGTAGGCAATTTGTGAGTGGAATGGAGAGCATTGTGTAGTAAGAAAAGGCGGAGGAAAAAAGCCCATTGTCAGGGGACAGCATAATTAAATAAGACACTAATGATTATGTGTATAAGAAAGCAAGCTGTTTGCTCGGATGCTGGGTTGTTTTTCCCATAAGGTCAGCTGGCTGCCGAGAGATGGATAGTGCCGTCTTGAGTGCTTATGAGGTGAGGCACACAATAAAGCAAATAATTCAGTTAGCATAATGATAACGGCTCTCTTGCATATGGTAGACACTATTTCATTTCCACTGAAGTGGCAGCATCCGAATCTGGCAGCACAGTGTTTTTCCATCAAACAGAGACAAGAAAGCTTTGCCATAACTACTTCAGGCTATCAAAACAACCTACAGATGCCTGGCGTCCTTCATGTTTATGGCTCCGAGATGACAAGGTCAGATGACGTCGTGAGCAAAGAAAAAGTTGCAGGATGCCATGTAGCGCCTGGAGTGGAAATAAAACCAAAGGGTTGCTGTCTAAATCCAAGCATGCCCACTGAGCAGAAGACTTGGCTTTTTGCCCATCTGCTGTCCATCACAGAAACTGAAAGCCAGCCACTGACAGGGTGTGATTTAGACAGATGGATGGCCAGACACGTGTTGTTTATTGCCGAGAAGGTCGGACAGCAGCGTGGAACTTTACCGCCAGCTTTGAAATCATAACTCAGCCTCGATCATTCCATCTACAGGCTGATTAAAAAACACACGCACCAAAGAGTGGATTTAGGCGATAAAAAGAGGACGAGAACAAGAATAATTTGCATCATAACTGGTAAACTATAATTACTCTACTTTGAAATAAAATGGTTCCACTGAATGGCATTTCTCTCTGCCATTTAATGTTAAATTTTTAACAAAATTAGAACAAAACTTTTTTTTTTCATGGGGTAAAAATACTCTTATGCTCTTTTTATTACATTCAAGTAAATGGTATTTGTGACATCCATTGCATTTACAAAAAAGATGGGGATGATGTTTCCCTTTTGTGATGTGCTGTTGCTGAGCAGACGGCAAGATAAAAAGCAAATGTTCTTCGGTTTTCTGTCAGTAGGACACCTCATTGACTGGAACCGTCAACCAAAACATACCTGGCATTTTTAAACCTTAGCAAAAGGTTGTAAGTCAGACGAGAGCTTCCGTTTCCCATTTCCCATTCAGTGCATGGCAAGAACGAATTCAATCCCTTATCCATTTGATAGATTGAATAAAACATTACATTCAGTCGTCTCTTACGCCAAGGTGAAAAAAAAGGCTTTGATAGCACCAGCAACAGTCAGTGCGATGGGAACAACCAAAACTCCACGGGTGCAGAGAATAGCACAGCGGTGACTGTCAAAGCACCCCACTGATTTGTCAAAACAGCATTCTTACATGCTTTTTTTCTCCAGCTGTAACAGCTACTAAAGTGCTTTTGCAACTTTAACAGGAAGCATCTTTGAACATACCAAGCTACTTGTGATCTTGCCCAGTGCCCACCTATCATCTCCTAGTGCTTTATGTTTTGCTGTCTTCTTTAATTTACATATCCACCAAAGATAAGATAAGACAACCTTTATCAGTTGGCTGGGGCAGGGAACAGTGGCAAAAAGAAATAGAGCAGGAATAAAAATAACTTTATAACCTAGAACCTAAAATGTACACTACACAAAAATATGCTCACGTACAGCTGGTTTGATGCTCTGTAATCTGTATGCACAGGCTGTAATAGCAGGAAATTTAAAGGAAAACACCTTGAAAGTAATTTACTGTTTACTTAATGTCAAGTCAAATTCCCCCCCCCCCCCCCCCCCCCCCCCCGGACTAAGCAACATAGCAGCTCAGTCCCAATAACAATAACAATAACACTGCCTTTTAGCAATTTAAACATGACCTGGCCTCCTCTGATGCTTGAACACTGCTGAGGCAGGTCATGGATGTTGTTCTTGTTGCTGTATTTACTGTTAATCCTTGCACCTTTTAAGGGTTTGCTCTTCAGGCACCATTCCCTTTCTGTCTTTTTAAAAGTAGAAGCTATTTCAAATGTTTGCCCTGAAAATTGTAACCATTATTAACAACTTTCTGTCTATCTCTATGGTTTTTAACACGCCACTGTTTATCATCCGTATAAGGAGAACGCATTCAATGGAAAGATTCCCTTTTATGCTTCCTGTGTTTTGTGGAGTTCCCCAAGAGTCTGTACAGGGAATCCCTGATTTTTTACCATGTACAATATAACCCTGGAAAAATCAAATGTCATGTGGAAAAGAAAGTGTTTGCAGGACCTTTAAAAACAAAGTATATAGAACCACCTTTAACAGCGATAACTTTATATAATTGTTTTCTGTGTGACTTTATCAGTCTCACGTCATTGTGGAGTCATTTTGGACCACTTTTCTTTCCAACATTGCATCATTTCAGTGAGGTTTGTGGCATCCATTAAGGCACAACTCTTTTAAGGTCCCACCACACCATTTCAGTTATGTTGACTTTTACTTGATCTTTGCTGCATTCTGTTGCGGCTGTGCTTAGGATCATTGTCCTGTTGCATGACCCAGTTTTAATCAAGCTTTAGCTGTCAGACAGATGGCCTCAGATTTGACTCTAGAGGAATCAAATTTAAGAACAGAGAAGTTCATGTTTGACTCACTGACTGCAAGGTGTCCAGGCCTGTGGCAGCAAAACAAGTCCGATTTATCACCCATCCACTGACAGTTGGTATGAGGTGTTTGTGCCGATATGCTGCGATTGGTTTTCCCTAAAGGTAGAGCTATGCAATATGACCAGCCATCTCAACTTAAGTCTCATCTGTCAAAAGGAGATTGTTCCAGAAGTCTTTTGGTTTGTATATAACTGTATGTCCCCTTTAAAATCTCAGATTTCAAGTGCTGGCTTAGTATCTCCAATTGTCACCAGAAGGTGCTTTATGTAATATAAGGTAAAAGAGCCCACATTAAAAAAGAGGCCAATTTCTTAGATGTACTTACATGTTGTCTGATGACTACAATTATGCACCAACTAATAAATTTAATCAATATTTGGTTGCTTCTTTCATTTGAAGATCCACAAAAAGGATTCACAGTGTTGTTCATGGGTTCTGATTTTCAGATTACTCATTTTAAGCCTTGAATGGTCAAGATCTTAGATGTGATCTCCCTGCTCCTTAGACACCTTATTAGTGCTCGAAATCCTCCCTCAGTTCATATAAATGCGAGAAGTCGGCAAAGCTGATTGACACCAACCAATGCCTCATGCAACTTCATTGTTCTGCATGTCACTCCCAGGTTGAGTTGGATTTAGCAGTTTTAGGTTCTACTCCTGACCACAAATTTCAGCTTTGATGCATGTGCTTATCATTTTGTGGGGGCTGGATTATGTTGATACTAAAGTTATATTATAAATAATTTTACAATAGACCAGAATTCATGATAAGAACTTGTAGTTTGTCACTAATGTTATCTGGATATTTAATACTTTGTGTTTTTCTCATTTTTTCAGACAAACCAGAAGTTAAGATCGTGGTAGAATTTCCTCAGGGTCTGACCAGAGAAGGAGAGAACCTGGAACTGTCGTGTAAATTCAGAGGCAAACCCGAGTATGACACAAGCAAACACACACAAACATACACATTTAACCAATTAAAGATAGCCATGGTGAAACAGGTGTGCCTGCCTGCTAACAGTTGCACATCAGTGTATTCACTGACATACCATCAGTGCATTGTGGCGTGTGGCTCTGTCTTTTACTGTTTTCCTTTTGCTGTTGAGAAGTAATGAACATAGCAGCAGTTAGCTTGCACTGGCATCTGTACATGGAAAAGACATAATTTCAAAATCTATGATTATTCAGTCACTTTTCTGCCTACAGAAGGCTGTACGGGGCTTTTGCTGTTAGTATTAGGAATACAGTACTATGCAAAAGTCTTGAGCCACCCCTGATTTCTTCACATTTTATGTCCTCAAAGGCAGACTTTCTTATTATATTTAAATCGTTCTCCAGGCTTTCTGACAGTCTTCCAAAGTTTTTCTTTGGATGTTGGCTGCTGTTCACTCATTTTCAATCCAGTCTTTGTACCTGACCATTTTCAGAGGAATCTTTTTTTTTTCTAAGCTGCTCAACACTGAACAAAGACTACAGAGTTTGACCATCATGATTCCCATAGAGCTGTTAACTGAAAACTTTGCATATATGATAATTGAGGACAAAAGAAGAATAAGCACACCTAAAAAACTATCTACAGCAGATGAACAGTATCCAAAAGTCATGTCCTGAAGAAAAAGGAAAAATCCAGCTCAGACTTGACACAGGACCTCAGAGTTGCATCTGACCCCGGCTGATCCAACAATGGAGAGTCATCAGAAATGGTCTGAGTGGAAGAGTGGCACAGCATGACAAAGATCCCAAACACACCAATTTCCCATTTTCCTAGAAAATGTGGGGTGGCTCAAGACTTTTGCACATCACTGTACATATGGCATGTTTTTGGTTTTTGGTATTAGAAATTTGCTCACTGCTGTATTTTTTGTTCTGCAAGAATATTCTGTCTGTCGAATTTGTACTGACTAAAGCACTATTTACGTTTTTTTAATACGTTCATTTAGGTACTCACAACACTTAGGAAAGACCATGGTGTACTCTTAATACAGTAAAAAAACAACAACAGCGACTTGTGTGTTTATGTACATTCAATCAAAACCCAATTCAAAGTGCTTTTGTTGCCTAAACCTAACCACAGATGGAAGTCTGGATGTGAAACCCGGTCCTTTGTGTAAGAGTCGCTTTGTACGCCCACCATCCACCAAAAACACCTCCTGCTGTCTATGTTACAATTTGTAAATGTGGGACATTGGCACACAAAAACTAATGTTAATCTAATGCAGCCAGACAGTACATTCAACCCAAGCATAAAAAAAGGAAAAACACAAAAGCACTATTAGTTTGTGATTTATTGGAGCCTTCGTTGAACTATGAGAAAACATGCAAATATGGAGTGCATATTGCTATTCACAGTATCATGCATTAATTTCATCTGAGGCTTCCAGACCATTCGTGGTTACACTGCACCTTTGAAGTTATAAAAGGACATAAGTCCAAAGACTTTCCCCTTTGTAGTTAGTATAAGACCGCAAAATAAAAGTGAATGGAGAAAAGCAGACAGAAAATATTCTACTGGATTTGAGAACTCAGAAGCAGCAGTGGGTTTAGTTTAGGTAAAATGGCAAGGATACTATAAATTTAGTTCTCTCATTAGCTAAACTGGCAGAACTTATAATGCCAGTGATGAATCATTGGCTTATTGTAAGCATAGAGTTTTTATTCTCTTTTGATGGGTAACATAACATATACTGCACACACCTCCAAACTATGTGTCTGTGTGTATGAGTGAGACACATTATTTATGTCTAGTGCACAATACTGTGCAAAAGTCTTGAGCCAATCCTTCTTTATATTTTGCTCAGAAGATGGGAAATAGGTGCAGCAACTTATTGAAATGTGCAAACATATATGGAACAACTGTATATAAGGTACTGTAAAAGCAGAGTCTGTACGGTTCTAATGAGCTTCAGAGTCAATATTTGGTATGACTTCCTTTATTCTTTAATATAGCCTGAACTCTCTTAGTCACCTTTCTTGTCATTTCTTTAACTAGTCTTCGGGAATAGTTCTCCAGGCTTCTTTAAGGCCATTTATTCCACACTGCTTCAATAATGTTGACGTCTGGGCTCTGGGCAGGCCAATCCATGACTGATAGTGCTCCATGGTGTGTTTTTCTATCCAGCTATGCTTTTACTGCAGTGTGTTTGAGAACATTATCATGAAAAACAAAGCCGTTGCATGATCTCCAACACCACTGGGGAAGCTCCAAACCATGACAGAGCCTCCACCATGATTTACAAATTACTTGCCACTCAGTATTCTACCTACTGGAATCACTCCATAAGACCTGCTGGCATTGATTTTTAGTCCAGATCTTTTGTAATTAGCATGCGTCTCCGTTTTCTCCCTGTTTTCATTCCGTAAGAATGGCTTCTTGACAGCCACCCTTCCACCGAGACATATCTGATGAGGCTTCAGTGAACAGCAGATGTATCAACTTAAGGGCTAGATGCGTTTCTGAGGTCCTATGTCGGGTCTTTGCAATACATTTCCATATTTTTAAGGACATGACTTTCAGATGTTTTTTGTGTGCTCTAGATAGTTTTTTTTGGTCTGTAGCTTCTTTTGTCCTCCACTTGTCTAGTTCCATCGACTTTCTTAAGGATTAGGGATGGGAATTGATAAGATTTTCAAGATTCTGATTCCATTTTCGATTCTGTTTACTAATTCGATTCTTTATCGATTCTCCTATCGATTCTTGTTTTTAAAAAAGGAGAACACACAGGTCGATTAGCTTGGAACTTTGTTTTATATCTTCTCTTTGAACAAGATAGAAATGTAGGAGTAACATGGCCTTACATCCCAACAGTGAGATCTTAAGAGATCCACAGCCTACGACAAAGTATAACATAAATTATTCTGTAGCAGTTGCACAAGAATATCCAGTAATGTCACTGCCTACAATTAAACACATTCACTTACCGAAAATCGGGGGCATCTACTGTGGCAAATGGGTGCAAGCTTTTCGTCTATCCTGGCCTAAAAGGAGACGCTACCGATAGACTGCAGCGAGAACTGCCAGCATCTGAGCCAGCCAGACTCTGTCTGTCTCTCTCATCATGGTCACCTAAATGCAACGCACAGTAACAGCAGGTTTTGTAATAAGGCAGATCGCGCTAACATAATATGCACTGTTAGTTGATTATTTACCCGCCGCATTAACGGGAGAGGACGTGCAAACGCTACCGCTGCTGCTGGGTTGAGATTCACGAGTCCGGAGCGGAATTAAAAACACGACATTCATTTAAGGTTATCGCGTGTTTTGTGAGCAAATGCTTTTGCATATTCGTAGAGTTTCCTCCCTTAAATGAAATATCTACTTTGCACGTATTGCAAGTTGCCCTGTTGTCATCTGTTCTCGTAAAGTATAACCAAACTTTTGAGCGTTTGTGCCGCATAGGCGCCATGTTTCCTGCCCGGTAAATGACGCTCCGCAATGTGGTGACGTCATTCAAGGTGACTGGAATTGATAGGGGAAACATTAGCAAAAATGACAAACAATTCCAATTAATTGAAGCAGTGGGAACTGGTTCTCAACAAGAACCGGTTTTCGATTCCCATCCCTATTAAGGATTCGCTGTTTTTGGCTAATAGCTTGGCTTGCTATTAGCATCTGATTTTGGCTAATAGAACCTTGTTGTTCTTAAAGATACAGTTTAAAATTGGTTCTTTGGTCAGTGTTCTGTTCTGTTAACTGGCTTAACAAACAAAAATAATTTATCTGAAAATGCTTTCTGTGGAGATACTGTTGGTTTTGTCCATTTTGGGCTTTAGGTAAAGCTGAATCTATAAGTGACGACCTTTTCCCTTTGTAGATTTAAAAAGGCTCATTATAAGTTAATGAAAAAACTGATTATTATTTTCAGTTAACTATACACCAATGCAAACATAATAATGAGTGTTGTGAGGTAATGCATTGTTCTCTTAATCCTACATACTCGACTTTCCAAGTCTTCCCCATTTAGAACAACCAAGCATCTCTTAGATCTCTGGAGTTTTACGTCTGGGGTATCTTGTTAGTCCCTTTAATATGCTGTAATATTAAAACCACCTGATTAGTATTGTTTTAGGCCCCTTGTATGGGTGTTCTGGTATTGACATGTGTCATTTAAAGGTGTCCTGTCACGTCTGGTGGAATGACTTTGGTAGCAGTTCCCTTGGGCATTGTGGGTTTTGGGGTGGAGCCTGCTTGCCTTTGTACATCACACAGGGATCTAGCAAGTTTGAAGGACACGTTAGTACTTTGGACTCTTGGTCATGCTTCTTGAGCTTATCTGTGGACTGTTTACTAATTGGTGGGCAACATTGTCCAGCTGATATATGCCAGTGCTACAGGCAGTACTATTATCATGTGGAGCGTGCTTAGTCTGTTTTGCTCAAAATACCACCCACGTGAATGCCACTACCCAACATTCACTCAATTGTAACGAGATGATCCATGCCATGTCCTGGCATTAAAAAAGTGACTCGTGAACATTGCCTCATGGGCTAAAACTTAGTTTTTGATGACAAATTAGAAAATTGGAAATGCCAAATGTCACAACTCTGTGGAAGAGGAAGCTAGGAGTGGCACATAAACCTGACAAGCACAGTGTGTTGTTTTACTCAACACTGGCTCTAGAACTAATCTTCTCGCAGACAGCAGAGATTTCTTCTAATTAGCCGATGGAGTTCAGCTGATGGATAGAATGGCTGTGAAAGTACAGTTTCAGGAAGAAAAACTGTGACTGGAATGTGATAAGGACCTGGGTCCTGGCTAGTCTAAATACCCATTACTGGCTACATAATCACGTAATTGAATGGCTTCTATGTTCGTTTTTCAGACTTCCAAAGGGGAAATTTGAAAACTGACCTGTAATTATGAAATACATCAGAATTACTGTGTGATATTTTGAGCAGGTATTTAATTACTGCTGCTTTAAAAGTGGAGGACCGAGCAGAAGGGCATTAATAATAGTGAGGGGAGTGGGTCCTAATGTCTTGCAGTTAGAATTTCAGTAGGCAGAGGGTTGAATAGGCTGGGTGTTTTTTCCCCTAAATGATGAGTGATAATATTCTGAAGGTATCTAGGGAGAGTGTATGAGGCTGAGAGAGAGTATGTTGATGGATTTGAGACACTGGATATGCACTCATGAAGTCAATTTTGTGATTAAAGTTAAATGATTATGTGTGGTACACAGAGCTGTGAACAGAAAACTGTCCTCAACTAATTTTTCTCACCATTTTGAAAACTTATAGTGACTCAGTGCAAATAAGCCCTTTGAAATGCCTAGCCTTATCATCTGAAAGCTCCAGCTTGTTGCTCATTAGGATATTATTTCACCTGCATCGTCGGTAAACCCAGGTGTTGGTTTGTTTAGATGGCAGGTCTTTGTGATATGAGATGTAATGGAGTGCAAATGAAACCATTAGGGAGAGCAGGGTTGAGCGTAGCCCTGAGAGCCTCCGGCAGGAGACCTGCTGAACTGTTCAAATATCAATAAATTGTAGTTGGTGCTGTTGAAATCTATCAAATTAGTATGTTGACAAGCTAGTTCAAATTTGAACAGAACACAATCATGAGATGAAGATGCTGTTATGAAAATTACATTACAAACAGCAATGTGACTTGCAGGTGCTTCTTTTGTTCAAATTCAAAGGTAAATGGCAGCCTTAGAAAAAGGCCCACGTTATGAAAACTTAATGGTTTCTGGAATCTGCAGACTTGAAAAGCAGTTTGTGTTTTTGCTTTTTAGCATAAAAATATAGCTGATGTGTTCACAACATTTTATACTGGATTTAAATGCCAACCAAGCTCGTTTATGTTTATCACGCCCAACTAATGTCAGACAGTGTATTTATGAAGACAGACATACAAACAGATAATCGTGTTAGTGACAAATGGAACCTAATAATTGTGTAAGTGACAAAAGGGGCCCTGTGTACCTGGGAGCTTACTGAGCACATAAATGCATACAAAAAGTGAATTGCGCTGCAGTAGGGGTTTTTATACCTTGAAATGCGGTCGCTGGTGTCACGGATTTCAGCTGTCCTCTCTCCTGGAGAGTTGAAAGTTGAAAAGTGTGTGAAATTTAGTTTTTTGTGGAAGTGTTTTGCTAAGGGAATTAGAGGCATGAAAGAGTGATTGATGGTTATTACTGAAATGTGATTGAAATTAGTTTCCTTCCTTAGAGGTCTGAGTGAGGTGTAGACTTTCTAAGCAGGTTAAAATGCAACCAAATATAAGCAATCATAATTTCTTAGTGTGTTATTAAGTCTTTTTTTCATTTACAGCACTGTGCCAGTCCCATATCACCCTTCATATCTATATCTGTTAAATTAGGATTTTCCATCAATTTTTCTTTTTAAATATTTGACTATATACATAAATGGAAATATAATATACAAGGCAAAAACCGTTTGGAACAAGGTTGAAAGTCAGTACGTGGTATGATGACCTTATTCTTCAACACAGCCTGAACTCTCTTAGGCAAACTTACTTCTAATTTATTTAGGCAGTCGTCTGGTATGCTTTTACTGTGTCGGCATTGCATTTGCCATTATAGTCGTGGTAGAAAATGAAGCTACTACACAGTCAGACACTCTCCAGAGTGTCTGACTGTGTAGTAGATCAAAATCTAATCTAATCTAATCTGAAAATGGTTCAAGGTGCAAGTTCTGGGCTGAAAACGGATGAAATTTGAAAGACCTTCAGAAAGCCTGGAGAGCAATTGCTAAAGACCACTTTAAAAAATGACAAGAATGTCTGCTTTGTTAGAATCGAAATACAAGGGAACGAGTGGTGACTCTTGACAGCACTTGATTTGTCAAAATCTTTGTGCGCGAAACCCTCGTAGGCACCTTCGCATATGCCTACACAGGCAGCTCTAATACATTTCATCATGGATGACGTGATGACTATGACATCAACAGTTGAACTCTGTTTGCAGCTGCAGAGGGGGGCAGGTTCAGCCAATGCCAGCTTAAATTGGCCCTCAGATTTAAACCTTAGTCGTAATCCAGTCTTGACCATGAATCAAAGTTAGAACCAATCTTTAACTGTCTTCACTTTTCACTTTCCCATCTGAGGCTCAAAAACTCAGTATGAAACTCTGAAAGGTAGAAGTACAGAACAGGCAAACACACACACACACACACACACACACACGCATAGATCAAAACAGTGTGCACTCCTGAATGCCCCTCCCTTCCACCCCAATCCCCCACCCCCTGCAGTTTTCATACTTGGCATAGAGACAAGCTCACTACCCGTATTCATTTTATAAAGATGAAAACACAATCAATACAGTGAGCCGGGAATTGGAAGTCATTTTCATTAGAGCTGCTGAGAGTTGTGCAGTCATTACCAGCAGATAGCACAGGGGGCCCCGACTGCAGGCAGCCATTTGTATTCTAGACGCCTGCCCTTCCTCTCTCCTTGCAACCCCATCTTACCTCTTCCGTCTATCTATACCTCCTTTCCTAGCTTCACTTTTCCCTCCTCACAACATCCGATGCACCTATAGAAACATTTTCTTCTAGGTTATGTTTCCAACTCCATCTGAGAAAACGACTCATATTTCTAAATGTTTTTTTGTTTTTTTTTTAAATTTACATTTCACTTCACCTACAGAACACTTGCAGCAGACACGGTCCTCTCTCTTTCAAGCCATCCACCACAGCCATTAAAAACACTTGTGGTTTGTTTGTTTGTTTGTTTGTTTTGGAAATGAGCTTTGGCAGCTATTTCATATTTTCTTTTTCCTGGATTTTTGTGCCCCTCCACCCCTCTCCCATTTGCTTGCTCCCTTCACACCAAATGTTTTCAAATGGAGGGAAACAAGTTAAAACACCACAACAAAATGCAACAAGAGAGACCATCAGCACATGCTCAGGGGAAATAACAGTAGCTGGCAATGGCCATTGAAAGTTGCAGCAGCAAAATAGAGGTGTTTTGTCTTTTTCTTTTCTCTTCACCCTCTGTGACTCTGGGCACTTTGAGCTCATTGTCATAAAAATGGAATCTGTCACCCTGCTATAAACCTCAGTCAAGGTAGAAAAGAGAACAAAGAAAGACGCTTGGTAGGCAGCCACCTACAGAGCTTCTCTAAGTATACAAGCATGAAAAGCCTGCAATTTCAAGACAAGGCTGGTGCACGGTTATTGTTCCTTTTAGAGGTATGCAAAGGTACAGATGTCATTTCGATACATCTCGGTTTTTAATGGTCTGAACTGCCATTATTTACCATTATTTATTGTTGCTTTAAACTAAAGACAAAAAAAGATTAAGCTGCGTTAGTTATCTTCAGAGAAATGGTAATCTGTTACCACATGTGGGTAAAGTTGTTAAAAAGACCTGTAAATGTATGTCTACTGTAGAACAATCATATACTGAAGTGTTTTTACTGATTGAATCAATTTGCTAAAGCTCCCTGGATTGAAATAAAAAGAGAAACTGAGATTCAGATAAAAAGACAAACATGACATTGTGACACATATAATAGACTTTGGTCTTTTTTTTTCATGAAATCTTAGCAGTCAGAGTATTACTACGTAAGCGCAGTGTACCACAAACATACAGCCATTTGTAAAACAAAACAAACTGACCTCTGAAAACAAAGAAACAAAGAATGGTGGGCTACTGTGATACTGACTGCACTGTGAAAAAGGTATTTGAGCTTGAACAAAACATGCAAACAATTAAGCAACAGTTGTCCAAGATCGGATACTGATGTCAGTCCAGAAGGTTGTTTAACTTGTTCATTTTTATATAGCCAAAAGTTCAAAACAAATGCAGACCTATAATATAAAAATAAAACTCAAAAGATGAAGTTCTTGGTTGCCTTTGGACCTGTCCACATAAACCCGTGTGTGTGTGTGTGTGTGTGTGTGTGTGTGTGTGTGTGTGTGTGTGTGTGTGTGTGTGTGGGTGGACGGGTATTAACGTGTGTGTGTGTGTGTGTGTGTGTGTGTGTGTGTGTGTGTGTGTGGGTGGACGGGTATTAACGTGTGTGTGTGTGTGTGTGTGTGTGTGTGTGTGTGTGTGTGTGTGTGTGTGTGTGTGTGTGTGTGTGTGTGTGTATTGCATGACCTTTACTCTAGGGCCAATCCTTAATCAGTAGTTGGCCATACAAGATAATTATTTGGTAGATTGACAGGAGATTTATTACATGCATATTGCCCAAATATGAAACCTATAGCGAGTACATTAAAACAGTAATATAACCTTGGTACCGTTGCCGGTGCTTGCTGGACTGTCTGATCACTGAGGTTCTGTCTTCAATATTACATACACCCTATAATATATGGGCTTTACCTTACAGTGTAAAACACTGTTGTTGTGAATTGCCATTATATTTTTTTTAAAAAAGTATTACTTTAAAAAAACCCTAAATATATATATATTAACATTTTCTGTACATATACTAAGTATGTATGGCTATAATGTTACAATGTTGTTTTTTTAAAAGAAAAATAAAAGGAGTATAAAATAATGTGATAAGAATTTTAATTTTCTCATAATTTGAAAACTGTGAGTAAACATGACATTTAATTGTAATTTCTTAAACTATTTTTTTTATTGTCAATACATTGTCAATGCAGTCATAGATTATACTTAAAATATTTACTTAAGATATATGAAAATGAAAATGACAGTGTGATTGCATTCTATTGTTTTTAAATAAAAAATAAATAAATAAATTAATATATATATATATATATGTATATATATATATATGTATATATATATATATATGTATATATATATATATATATGTGTGTGTATATGTGTGTGTATGTATGTGTGTACATATGTATAAATATATGTATGTGTATACACACACACACACACACATACACACACACATAAACATAAACATAAGATACATTTTCACTTTCAACCTTAGTTGTTAGTCATACTAAATAAAAGATCATGAAATAGAACTGGCAAGATTCAGCTTTGAAATATCAAGAAAAAAAATTGATGAGAAGTACTTAATGAAAAGGTTTTTCAAATAAGAATTTGTTCAATTTATGTTGTGGACTCTAATTTGTTCCCACTTTTAAACGGCATGAAACTTGATTTTACAATTCATTCATTGATAATATAATGCCGTTCATTTAAAACAAGGTATGCAGTATGAAATATATATATAATATATAAAATATAAAAGGTATTGCTGATATAGGGGATCAATAAGAGATCTAAAAGACTGGCCGAAACTAGCTGATGAAGAGCAATGTGATCTTACTCGTGTACTTACTCTGGTGTTTTAATTTCAGGCCACAGCGGGTGAACTGGTTGAAGGTGGATGATGATGTACCATCCCATGCAGTTATCACCGGCGCCGATCTTTACATTGAAAATCTAAACAAGTCCTACAATGGAACCTACCGTTGTGTAGCATCCAACTCAATTGGAGAGGCTTACGATGACTACACCCTCTATGTCTATGGTACGTTTATCTATCACTGATCCACTAATATTTTATTATCTCTTACTGAACAAACTTCCAGGTCTTTTCCTTTACTTTCTGAGGCTTTCTTTCTTCAGATGACCAGTTCTAATAAAGTATGAATTGTTGCTTCCTTGTACTCTCTCTGAGCTATATTAACATTTAAAGATCTTCAAACTTTTGGCCTTTTTGAAGAAGTTTTAGGAGAGTGAACATAAACAGCAGAATAATTTATTTGTAGAGTGATGAATGATTTTTAAGACTGGTAAGCAGTTAACACTGGTGCTCATTACTAGCTCTTGGAGCACACTGAATACTCTACTGGCATAATCCAGAGTATGCAGGCCGACTTTTAAATACGGTCTCTGTTTTAGTACAGCATACTTATATAGACTTATTATATTTATATGAACAGCTTGTCACTGTACTCTGATCACTTTGTTAACCTAACTGCCATGCACCTTCATGTAGGAAATACATTACAAAAATATTTGGTCTCTAATAAGCTTTTAAATGCATGATTATTGTTATTTAAACAGGATTGTTGTTCGTCTCACTTGTGCCTCAGTAACACACCTATGCTCAAGCAACTACTTAAGATGTTGCTTCTATTTTGTTCACAGAAAACACGAAGATCCTGTCTCACAATTGGGTCTATGTATTTTGACTGGCTATTTTAATTAGACACATTTTTGCATAAGCATATTTTAGATTTTACAAACAAATTCTAGTGACATGTCTTGAAATTTTAAATACTTTGTTGCAAAAATGAAATTCCAGATATAAGAAGGAAATGTATTGTTAGTTTCACTAGTGGATTGAAGATGGCCTTGGAATGCAAATATAACTTAATAGTTAAACTCTAAAGTAAGAAAAATAAAAAATATCACATTTTTTGATGGCTTTAAAAATATTAAGTTCACTAGGCAGTGTGGATTAGTTCCAGACTTCTGAATTTAGCTCTGAGCGTAATGAACTACAGTTCTTGTAGGGCCTAGAAGCACACTAGAAGGTGGTCGGCAATTGGAGGAAACAATAATGGCTGCAATTCCCTTCAGTGTGTGGTTTGCTCTAGAAGTAAACATTACTACATCTGCTCCATTGAGTTATTGCATTTCATTTTTAATATACTGGCCCTGAGACCACAGAGTATTATTACATCCTAATATAGCTTAAGTGATTTTCATGTATGTGCCCTAAAATTTGCCTTAAATGGCTTTCTACAACATATACCACAATAATACAGGTAAGCAAAAATTACTTTTATAGATGATGCAATGTATGCCCTCAACTTGCTGCCTGTATGTTGGAGTTGCTTGAGGATGCTTCACCTGTGGACTCTGTTGTCCTTCTGATAGGCTCCAATGCTCATGTGGGCATGATTGGGAGGAGCGGCCTGCCAGATCTGAACTCGAGCAGTGTTCTGGTACTCGACTTCTGTGTAAACCACAGTTTGTGCATAACAAACACCACGTTCAAACATAAGAGTGTCCATAGTGCACGTGACACCAGGGCACCCTAGGCCGCATGTCGATGATTGATTTTGTAATCGTTTCATCAGATCTGCAGCCATATGTTCTAAACACTTGGGTGAAGAGCAGTGCTGAGCTGTCAACTGATCACCAATTGGTGGTGAGCTGGATGAGGTAGCGGGGGAGGATTCTGGACAGACCTGGGATGCCTAAACATGTGCCAGAGGTCCCTGTCCACAGGATCTTCAACTCCCACATCCGGCAGAACTTTGACAGCAATCCAAGGGAGATTGAAGGAGGTCACTGAGGCAGTTAAACAACTCCTTGGTGGCAGATCCCCTGGAGCTGATAGAATAGAATAGAATTAGAATAGAATTTAACTTTGTTGTCATCGCACATGTCAGAAGTACAAGGCAATAAAATGGAGTTTGCATCCATCCAGAAGTGCTTTGGTCATAATATAGATATATTACATACAAGTTATATTTCCATAAATATATATTACAAAAATGATGAGTTTCACCCTGAGTTCTTGAAGGCTCTGGATATTGTAGGGTTGTCTCGGTTGACATGCCACTACAAAGTTGCGTGGAGATCAGGGGAGGTACCTCTGGATTAGCAAACCAAGGTGGTGGTTTCCATCTTTAAGAAGGGGGACCAGAGGGTGTGCTCCAACTATAGGGGGATCAGACTCCTCAGCCTTGTAGCAATGGGCCAGACACCCATTGCTACCCATTGCTGATTATATAACCGCTGCAAGAGCTTGGTCTGCAAAGCCAGCAATAAGTCGGACTAATTCCCAGGGCTGCTCTTTGTCACCAGTTCATTATTTTTATGGACAGAATTTCTAGGCATAGCCAATGGGTGAAAGGCTTGGCTCAGCACCTCCAAGTCTGAGGCCATGGTCCTCAGCCAGAAAAGGATGGAGTGCCCACTCCAGAGATCGACAAATGGATTGCTGTAGCCTCAGTGAGGTGAATACTGTACCAATCCATTGTGGTCGAGAGAGAGAGATGAGCGTAAAAGCGCAGTTCTCGATTTACTGGTTGATCTACATCCCTACCCTTACCTATGGTCACAAGCTTTGGCTAGTGTGCGAAAGAACAAAATTGCAAATACAAGCGGCGGAAATCAGGTTTCTCCGAAGGGTGGGTGGCTTCACCCTTAGAGATGGAGTGAAGAGTTCGGCCATCCCTGAGGAGCTCAATGTAGAGCTGCTACTTGAGGTGGTGTGGGCATCTAACAAGAATGCTTCGTGGGCACCTCCTGGGTGAGGTGTTCTGGGCATGTCTCACCGAGAGGAGGCCCCGGGGCACACCCAGGACAAATTATATCTCTCAGCTGGCCTGGTGTTCCCCCGGACAAGGTTGAGGAGGTGGCCAGGCAGAGGGAGGTCTGGGCTTCTCTGCTTAGGCTGCTGTCCCCCTGGCCCAGACCCGGGTAAGCGGAAGAAAATGGATGGATGTATGGATATGATGCAAAGTGTACACGGCTATATGCTATCTTTTCATCCCCCAGTTGGGATCACTGGATGAGGGGTGTGCATTCCGTTAAGCACCGGAGCTCCTGTCCACACACCTGGGGTTATACCACACCAGCTTCAGCCTACTTGGACCAGTTTTACTCATTTATGTCGCTTCCATGTTGGTCCCTTCTTTTTCTGTATGCATTTCTGTCATTCTCATAAACATATTCTCAACATGTTTTTGTATTGTTGATACCAATAACATTTTATCCCCGAGCACGGCATTATACTCTAATGCGCTCATTTTCCCTGACCAAAATTACTTCACTATCCCTTTTGGTAGACCCTGAGCATGCAGAGAAATAATTTGGCTGCTATTGTCAGATGGAATTAGCAGAGTGGAAAGGCTTGGGGTTTTTTTATGTGGGGTGTGAAATACAAGTTCAGTGCCTGATGGACACCAGCTGAAAAGATGTTATTTACAGCAGAGCGAGCTGCTGTGCTAATGATGAGTACACTAAAACAAGAGAGGTACCATTGCAGACCAGGAAATGGCTCACTGCCACCTGCTGTATTATACTTATTATTTATTATGCTAGCTGTGTCTTTTCCAGAACTATTTTTTTCTCCTTTTTTTCCAAGGATAGTATGAAATCACTGCTACCTAACTATAGATGTGGAGCTTTCTCTAAATTTGTAAAATGTATAAAAATGAATAAAATTTTTGACTAAAAAAACTTTTCCACATTTACTGAGCCACTAGGGCACAACAATTGGTAACAGCTGCAATTGAACCTCAATAATTTGTTCATGTTGGAGAGGAGGTTTAAATCACGTCTGAAGCCTCCTGCCAGAGAGGCAGTCCACACTGACAATCTCTCTCCACAGGCATTATACTAAATAGCTAAAGGACTAAATACTCCATGCTGTAGGAAAATATGATGCTGAAAATATTTTCTTTCAACTACACGTATTCAAACAAAACCATGTTTTAAATAAAGTCATGCTGATGTGTTTATCATAATGGGCTTTTTTAATAATTATATTTTGCACAGAACTGTAAAACATTTGTAACAGATGTAACAATGTAGCTGAAGCTGTAATGTGATTACTGAATTTAGTACAGTACAGTACTTTGAAAGAAAAATTGTAAATATCGGTCAAAATCTAGCTACATTTTTAGTACAGTGATTGTACAATGCAATGTGACCACAGTAATAGTGTTATTTTGTAACAATGTAACATTGCTACTTTGTAACATGCGCACTAATCCTAAAAGTGCCTGTCTGTGCATGCAGATGTGTTTGTACTCAGTTACAACACAGATAAAAGCATCAGTAGCAGTAAAAGTTTACCTTAAACCCATGTTGTCCCTAAGTAGCAAAATTCATAAATCACAACTTTGCATTCAGTATAAATTTTGTGGTATTTATTGCTGGCATTTTGTGCCTCTCTCTCACTAGTCCTAACCAACAAAACCCCATGGTGAGGGCTGCAAGTCGGCCTCTCTTATCCACCCACACTCCCCCTGGTGAGAGAAACACAAAGATAATCATGGTGCAACATGTGGGCAACTAAAAGCCTTGCACACAAAAAAAAGACATCCGCCATTAAAACCACAGAAGACCTCCATCCTTTTAGAGCTAGTCTTTTGATGACTTTGATGTGTCCGTGGGTCCCACACTCCTAATGCCTACAGTAATTCAGCAGCCAATCGTGCCAAACATTCGCCGTGCTAATGGGAAGACAGGATGTTGTGGTAGAGCTGTCAGAAGCTGATTCTCACATTATGTTTCAGAGCTCCTTCCAACACACATATGCACACACACACACACACGCACACACAAGCATGCCACCTGCTGCTCCAGCACTATCAGCACCATGAAAGCATCGCTGCAGTCAACCTTTTACGTCAGCAGTAGCTTTAAGAGGGGCATGGCTCTGCACAAAAACATGACCCCCTATAGGCAATAAACTGCTTGAGTGAGTCACACTGACCTCAGCTTTGTTCTCGTGTTTGTGTTCCATTTAGATAAAAATGAGCTCTGATGCATATGCCCATTTCATTTTGGTTTGTTTTAGGTTGGTGCGATAGCTGCCAGTCACACTGCGAGAGCTGTCAGTTAAACTAAATACATGGATCGTGACTACGTGAAAAATAGCATTCCACACAGCATTCCACTGCTTGCTGCCAGACGCATTGCAAGATTCATTTGAGATGGTACAGAAAAATAGACCAATGATTAAATTTTATAGTTAGAAATTATTTTTATAGCAATTCAAAATCTAGATTACTTTTAAAATCATTAACAGACTGTTAGTTGTTATGGCTGTAATTTACAGTATAACAGGATATTATAAGCTTATAGTGAAAATTAAAAGCTGAAAAAAGGCTTCTCACCAAAAATGTTTCTGGTCAAGTTTGTCTCTTTCACTTCTCTGCTTTTCAAACAACATCCCAGGAAATGTTAGTAAAATATGTAAATTATAGCAAACTATTCTCACGTTGTATAAATGATTTAATATTATGTGTACCTGAGTGATTTGTGAAGTTATGTCAGCCTAATGTCAGAATGTTCTTATTGTTACAATACACTTCCAACTTACACTCACTGGGCACTTTATTAGGTACAACTTGCTAGTACAGCATTCTAGCCCTTTTTGCCTTCAGGACTATCTTAATTCTTCATGGCAAAGATCCAACAAGGTGCCGGAAACATTCCTCAGAGATTTTCTCGATATCAATATCATGGCATCACACTGTTGCTGCAGATTTGTTGGCTGCAAATCCATCATGCAAATCTCCCATTCCGTCACATCCCAAAGCTGCTCTATTGGATTGAAATGTGATGACTGTGGAAGCCATGTGAGTACATTCACTTGTCATTTTCAAGAAACCAATCTGAGATTTGAGTTTTGTGACAAAGTCCTTTATCCTGCTGGAAGCAGCAATCGGAAAATGGGTACACAGTGGTCATAAAAGGATGGACATGGTGAGCAACAATACTCAGGTAGACTGTGGAATTTAAATGATGTTCAGCTGGTGCTAAGAGGTCCACAGTGTGCCAAGAAAATATCCCACACACCGTTACACCACCAGCAGTACCTACAAGGGCATGAATGCATGTTTTCATGTTTGTTCAGACCGAATTCTGACTCTGCCATCCAAATGTCACAGAATTAGACCGGGCATGTTTTTTTAATCTATGCCACCAACAAACATGCAAGTTTCAGAATTACTTAGATCACTTTTTTATCCACATTCTGATGCTCAGTTTGAACTTCAGCACTTAGATATTTGTTAATTAAATATTTGTGTTAATGAGCAGTTAAACAGGTGTAACTAAAAAACTGGCCAGTGAGTGTGAATTGCATCCAACCTTACTGACTAAAGATTGGATTTTCCCTGACAAATTAACAGAAGCAAAAATACCGAATTTAATTTAACCTTATTTCTGCTGGGATTTTAAAAGTAAAGCAGAGCAGAGTAGCAACAGTTCAGCATGTTTTTCCAACTATCATTCAGCTTTGCCTGGAATAACAAAAAGATGTTGGCACTAGCTGTTTAAAAGACCTCTTAACAACAGCTTCACCAAAAAATACGGTTTCATGTGGCAATGCCACACAAATCAGTCAATTCTTGATTTTAGGCACAGCACTTGGTCAATAATGCATACAGTTAGTTATTGTCTTTGTTACACAATATGTGCCTGTGAGGCAGAAAAGAGCAGTATGGGCTGCTGTTTAGTCCCCAGCCTCCTCCTTGGGATCTTAGTATAGCTCCTGAATGAAGAAGCAACAATATGTCTTGTTATTCCTTGGCATAGACCAAATGACCTGGTTTACATGTGTAAAAGCACACTTGTGTTAACAGGGCAGATTAAAGAGTTCCTTAAAATAAGTAAATACATGCTAATTGTTACCTACCATATGTTGCCTCCAGGCTATTTCATTCAAGTCCAGTATATCACGAGATCCCGCATATATATGCAGGGTAATAAAGATGAAGGCAGTAATACTAAGCCAAAAAATAGAAACAAATGTAACTAATTACCAGTGTTATTGCTTTAGAATATCCAGCAATGCAAAAGGAGATATCATGAAAAAACATCAATTTTATTAAATGACTTCAATAAAATGAAAATTCTCAGCCACTCTGTCAACCTCGGGCCTTAAAGCACACACATTACAGCTCTCTAACTTGCAGCTATGTAAAGTCTTCATTGGACCTCCACCATCAGTACTCCCTGTGCTCAGCAGCAAAAACAAATACAGCCATATAGCCGGCATCTCCTCTAATGCATTTGAGTCCTAAATATTGTGACCCTAAGTGATGGAGAGCACCATGAGACTGGCTGACACTAACAATGTTAACAGTGAAGAAAGCAGTCTGTATTGCTCCAACTCTCACTGCCTCTCATACTTCACAGGGTAAGAAAACACAACCATCAGGGTTTTCCTTTCACAGTCGAGTGAGACCCAACGCCGAGGGGTTTTAAGTTGTTTACAGGCTGCCGCTTACCCAATAACTGAGTTCTCTTCTTCTCTGCTCCTTCACCAGCACTGGATTTTATTGCACACTAGCAGCATGTTTAGTGACCCTGTTGCTCTCAGTCATCCTTCTACTTGCTTTACACTTCTTCTCCTTCAAATTGCATGGCAGTTTTTCCCCACAAATCACTGTTATCTCTTAGAGTCGCATCCAACACGCCTTGAAGAGTGTCCCAAAACACCCCGTTCAAGCTGCCTGTGCTCTTAGTTGCTTAAATTGCACTTGAGTGGAAGTGAAATTGCAGATGTAAAATGTTCTGAGGAGGAAAAGTAATTCATCACTTCCAAAACAAATTTGCATGGACTTTATCTTTTAAATCCCTTCTGTCTGTTATTAAGACGTAACAAGATATATGAGAGGCAATATTTTAGATGTTTCTTTAAAATGTATCACCACAGGCAAGATGGATTGTGTCATAGTGGCTTTCACTGTTAAGTTACAATTACACACAATTTCACATGGAAGTGGCTGTCAGGTCCTGTCAGGTGCCCATTACATTAATGAATATCAAAGTATATTTGTGCGTGTTTGTTCATATTCTCAAATTAGAGAGCAGCGTTTTCACTTTTTGTCTCTGAAAGAAAGAATCTCAATTCTGAATAGGTTGTACACTGGACTCAACAACAGCATACTTTCAAGAATTGTGTTGTTGCTATATTAGTTACTTTTTATATATTTTATAATTTCTCCGTGGAAATAGAAATCAAACTTTACAGTTCAAAGACACGCAATAGGCTGATTTTTTTATACACATTTACAACTTTGGAATCTGAAAAAAAGACAATTTAACAGTTGAACCAAGACCAGTTCCTGAAGAGGGCTTCCAAGAACAGACGAAAAAAGGAAAGGGCATAACTGGATTACCTAAGAAAACAACAAATCAGTGATGCATTTGTGCAGTGTTTTAGAAAAACAGAGGCAAAAGAATGCAAGTAATTAGAGACAGCATCACACAAAGCCCCATCTACAATGTTGTTTAGCTGCTAGAATTAGGCTAGAAATTTCTGAATTTAGTTTGGAAAATATTAACGTTTTACCTGTTGATCTACATTCCCGCTCTCACCTATGGCCAAAAACTCTGAGTAGTAACCGAAAGAATGAGATCACCGATGCAAGTGGTGAAAATGAGGTTCCTCTGAGGAGACGGAGTAGAACTTCTACTCCTCCACATCTAAAGGAACCAGCTCAGGTAGTTCGGGCATTTGACTCATGTGCCTCGTAGGTGAGATGTTTCAGGCATTTCCTACCAGGAGGAGGCCCAAAAGCAGGACCCAGGACGAGCTGGAGAGATTACAATTTGATGTCTATCTTGGGAACAAATTGGTGTTCCCACAGATGAGCTACAGGAGGAAAGGAAAAGGGAGGGTCTGGGGATTTAGACTGCTGTCCCTGGGACCCAGACCCAGATAAATGGAAATAAATAGACAGCAGTGCAGTGTGCTATGAACTAGCCAGTGATTTACCACAGCCAGGGTGCTTGCCTGTACCTTCTGGCTCAGGAGGTACAGGACAGGGCTCTACTAATTGGAAGGTTGGTGGTTCGATCCCTGGCTGCTCTAGTCCGCTTGGTATATATCCTTGTGCAAGATCCTAACGGTGCTTTCTGTTGAGTGTGAATGTTAGCTACAAAGTGCTTAAGTATATTAAAGTAAAAAGCACTTGTATAAATGGGTGAGTAAGGCATGTTGTATAAAGTACTTAGAGTTGAGGTAGAGTAGAAAAATGCCATATAGGAACCAGTTCATTTACTTGGGAAAGATTAGTTTAATACATTTTAATTATTAATTAACTAATCTGGAACATAGCGTGTGATGTCAGTAAAGGGATAGTTAAGCTCATCTGCAAAAAAAAGGTTAGAAATTACAAATATTCCAGTGTTAAATACAATAAGTCTACATGAATGGTGGTACAAAATTAAATCAAACCATTCTCATTATGTAAAAAACAGTATTGTTGTTTTATTAAAACCATTGCAAATTTAAATAGCTTTGCTGTCTACTATCAATCAGTCTTTGCTGCAGCTATTTCTTTCCCCCAATTTCTTATTGGTTGGTGATGTTATTGTGCAAATATAGGGTTCCTGTCTCATCTGGTGCTCACACAGAGTTCTTTAACTCACTGGCTTTAGCAGGAATGATTCCTGTCAGGCTGTGTCTCAGGGCTTCCTGCAGTCCTGCTCCTTTCGTTCAAACCAGAAACACTGATTCATAAGCCTCATCAGTAAACAAGGCCCGGTGACTCAGCGGGAGGAAAAACACATTCAGCCTGTCACATTTGAAAGTCAATGAGCTCCAGCATTCTTTGATACATTGCACCAGCTAGCCACCAATAAGGAGAGATGTAGTGTACGTTCAGGCAGTCTCGCCAGTGTTCCTTTGAATCTTTTTTGTAATGCTAAGTTTTTAATGAGTTGTTGACACTGATGATCCCAAACATCTGCTGGACCCTCACAGTTCATGATGGGATAAAACCAATTAGACAGCACCACCCCCGAGCTGGAGTTTGTTGGCTCTCAAGCATGTGTGAAACTCATCAGTTCAAGCTTTGCATGCCAGCCGACTTCCCAGTGGATCATTTCTCTCTCTCCCTTTGTCTGCTCATTGGTCTGTACAGTCTTTTGTATTGTCAAGGTTGTCTTTAAATAACAGAATTGTGGATAGATTAAAACTCTAACGTACATCAATAGAGTTCCAATGCTAATCCCGATTACCTGGAGGCCTCAATTTGAATTGTCAATTTTGCTTCAGGAAGAGTTCTGAGGGGCTGCTTTGTATTTGAAATGCTTGATTCACTTTTAATTGAGTGCATAAAACAGATACTTTTGAAACCAACAACTGTGATTTTTATGAACTTGCTACGAACAGCTTCTGCCCTCAGGGAGGATTCCTTTTATATAATAAACAACCTCTCTACCCTTACGGAAGACATCAGAAACAGCAGGGCAATGTTTACTATCATTTTAATGTATCTGTGGAATCTAAGCTTTTTAATTTAGGCTTATTTCATAGTAAAAAATATATGAGATCAAACATTAGACTTTGAACATTCAGTTCTGCAAATGTGATTTACTCAGCTGGAAAGTTACCATGGTGTAAACCCTAATGCAACTTTTTAATACAGTGTACCTTTTGCCTACTGTATGTGGCTTTTTAAAATACAAATACAAGTCAACACTTTTTTGAAACTATTTCCATAAAAATACAGAAAACTCAATAAATGGACAAATTATTACATTCTGTGTATGGAAAATGACCTCTTCTGCTTCTTTGTGTTATCTGTACACGACATATACATTAGAGTGCAAAAGTCTTGAGCCGCCCCTCCTTTATATTTTGCATTAACGGGGCCACACTTTTTTGTCATTTTTAAAGTGATCTTAAGCACAGATTTCTGAAGGTCTTTTGCTTTGCACTGCCCTCTGACTCATGCAAGTATTAAAACAGGCACCAAACTCAAGGAATGAGCAAGTGTTTAGTCTACATATAACAGATAATTTAGCAAAGAACCAATTTAGACACTTTGTTACTTGTTGTACTGTTGTAGAAAAAACAAAAACCAAAAAAAAAACATGAGCTGTTCCCATTGGCTTCGTTTAATCTATGAAAAATGGCAATGATACCACAGTTTGAAGGGCATAAAATAATATTTGTGCCCCAGCAAGATGATTTGCAAAGACTTAGTGGCAGAAAATTTCTCATATTGTCATAGCGAAGAGGTATCAGACCTAAAACACCATCTTTAGCAGATGAACAGTATCTAAAAGCTGTGTCCTTAAGAAAAAGAAAAAGAAAATACGTAAAGACCTGAGAGATGGATCTTGTCCTTCAGTTGATCTGTCAGCTGTTCACCGAAGCCTCATTAGAAGTGGTCTCAATGGAAGGTTGGGTGTTACCAAGCCATTATTAAGGAAGGGAACTGGAGAGAAAAGGCTGAGGTATGCCAAATTTCACAAAAACTGGACTGAAAGTCGGTGGCAACAGGTCTTATGGAGAGCTGATTCTAAATTGGATTTTTCTTTTTGTTAAATCAATGTATCAGTGTAGCATCATCTTCAAAGCATCTGATTGGCATGACAATGATCCAAAACACTAGCCAATGCAGTTAATGAATTCCTGGTTAAAAAACAAACAATGGGACAGTAAGCAGTCGACGGGACACTATGTGGTCCCCAAAAATGATTGAAACAGTTTAGGATCATCTGCACAGAGAACAGAGCAAAAGGCAGCCAACATCCAGTGAAGAGCTTTGAATGTCCCTCTAGAAGCCAGGAGAACTATTCCTAAAGACTACTGAAAGAAATGACAAAGTTTCCCTAAGAGACTTGAGGCTGTGTTGAAGAATAAAGGCGGTCATAGCAAATATTAACTCTCAAAGTGGTTCGACTTGCACAAACTCTGCTTGTGCCTTCAAGCTTTCTTCCGTTCTTCAAAATATAAAAAAACAAGCGTTGGCTCGAGACTTTTACACACTTCTGTATGTTGGTGTATTATCGTGAGTAGCTTTGACAAGAATTTAAAAAAAAAAAACTGGTCAGTCTATTTTTCAGTATTCAGTTTCCTGTCATGTATCTAGTACACAACTCTGTCCCAGTTACCAGTTGCAACAGTGTGCTATTATTTAGAGCAAATTAAAAGTAAACTAATAAAGAGTAAGAAAGTGTACTTGTTTTACACAGGTTTCAGTTGTAGTAGGATCTCTATGTAGGAACATATCAAGCGCAGAAGTTTGCCAAAGATAAACACGAGCTTACTTTTTAAAAATAGTTTATGAAAATTCATTTCAGTAAATATAATTATAGCAGCATACATGTGCTATCAATTAAAGGTAAAAAATAGCACTATACAGTCCGTGCAACCGTTAGGCCGACCCTTCTTCTGTCTCCTTCACCTTTGTCTGCTTAACTTTCCTCTCCTTCCTCCTCTGTCCATAAACATTTCTTTCCAATCATTCTTATAACCCAATACTTCATTAAAGTGTAGACCAGCCTCCCTCCTTATCAACAGCCACAAATTACTTGTTTTTTCAGCACCTTTTAATAACCCCAACAGGTTTTTCAGCCCATTGCTAGGCAATCAGAGCAGCATGGGAGGTCTCTAACCAAGCAGCAATCCCAGTGGCTTCATATCAGTGCAGCCCTGCCACTCCAACAGGGAAAATGTCACTTTGATATCTCCCCCTGGTCATTGTCAGTGTGGGGAGTCTAACCCAGCTAATGAAGTAAAAGGGAAAAAGCTGTGGGAGGAAAAATGGTCTGTGGTCAGAATCTGTGTTCTCAACGGCCCTGCTTGATGCCTTTCATTTGTTTTATATGTGTGTGTTGTTAATCCCCTCCTTCTGTTTTTGTGCCGTGTCATTTATCGTTTGAATTTCTGCATCAATCTTTTGCTTTTTTTGTTTTGGGCTAGTATCATCACCAACTTTGTGCTCTTCTCCTCTGAGAAATTAAGAATGCACAGGCATATTTATTTGTCAAAACTCCTCACTGCATAACAATGACAGCATAAGTACAACCCCAGCACTTGTTACTCATTAGACATTTAATCACTTCTAACAAACATGTGCTTGCTATCTTTCATGTCATGGTGTAATGCCTGTGAATAGACATAAAAGAGAAGAGTTCCCAACAAGATCTTTGATCATCTCATTCGGGTGGGACGAGATGATCTGTTGAAGTATCATCATTGTGTCAACATATTTAATGCACTGCGATCCAGCTAATTTATCAGAAAGTCTGCCGCAGACCTTTAAATCACCCACACACGGTGGCACACAAAGAGCTGCTGGCCCGAGATAGTATCAGTACTGTTCACAGTGACTTTATTTTATCTTCATGGCTTTTATACTTATTTGTTTCCCCGCTTTTGTTTGTCATGTATTTGTCCCCTCATCCAGATGCTCCCACCACTACCCCTAAATCCACCACAGCCACCACCACCACCACCACCATCATCACCACCACCATCTCCTACCCCGAAATAAATCAAGGTACAGTATCACCTTCACGCAACCTGTTTATCTCTGTGTGCTTATGATTGTGTGAGTGTCTGTGTGTGCGCTCATGTGCATGCATGCTGCCTTGCTCCCAGTGCACTGGATCTTTCCCTGTGTATTCCCATTTTTATTCCAGTGGCAGCTTTATTTAGTCATGATGTTTTTGTCTTTTACCAAGTTATACACTGAAGCCGTCATTTAACAGCTAAAACTAATGAGTCTGAGGCTGCAACAGGTATGCACAATCCTCAAACAAAATGTTGTATTAGGATGTTAATCTTGCTTGTTTCTTGGCTGTCGGCTCCTCTTATATGATAAGGAGTTGAGCAATCAAACTAGGCACATAGGTTCCTATCTATGTCAGACTTTATGATGACATCATGTTGCCTAGCAACCAACTAGCAGTGAGCTAAAATTAACCAATTTTGCCAAACCAATCAGGAGTTAAATAAGCCAAACATGGCACACAGGCACATCCTAGGCCCCCAAAAGTTCTTATCTATGTCAGACTTTATGGTGACATTGTGTTGCCTAGCAACCAACTAGCAGGGAGCTAAAATTAACCAATTTTGCCGAACCAATCAGGAGTTAAATAAGCCAAACTTGGCATACAGGGACATCTTGGGAATGTTCTTATTTGCATCAGATATTATGACATCTTCATGTTGGATGGCAACCCATCATAACTCGGCTGTGAAAGCTATTTGTTGTCGATCCAAATGCAGAGCATGGGAAGCAAAATGAGCATTTAATGCTAATCCATAATACAGGAACTTACTAAAGGATAACCTGAATGTAACCAAACTAAGAACAGAAGACTCAAAGAACAGAGCTAGCAATTAAACCAGAAAAAATTATAACCCTGCACACACCCTACACCTATACAGAAGCCCAGCCCAAGGAAAACCTAAAATAATGAACATCAAATAATAAGTAAAATGCAAACAGGCCACTGGAAAGGAAATAATAAATAACACCATATACACTAAATAAATCATAATACTAAATTTCAGAGGGACCAAAAGTTGAACATAAATCACAAAACTACTAACAATAAAGAACTAATAGAAAACTTGAAACCAAGGCTCCAAATCCCAGGGACCATGACACAACCGTGTAGCAATGTGCTAACATGACCCATTTTTCCCGAGATGATCAGGAGTTGAACAACCAAACTTGGCACATAGATACATCTTAGGCCCCTGAAGGTTCCTTTTTATACCAAATATTATCATCATCATGTTGCCTAGCAACGACCTATCAATAGACTAAAGCGACCCATTTTAGGATTTATGCTCCGATATCACCTTATAAAAGCATTTTATTATTTCAGTTTTACAACAACACAAATTTATACTGGCAAAAGTTGAATTATGCGTAATATCTTAAGATGCCGTCACGTTAGCTGGCAACCAAGTGCGTTTTTACTTTTGTCTATGTGTAGTTATACCAGAAACACAGAGACGCCAAACAATACTGTAGACCTAGTAATAGTAGTGAGCTTCAAAAAATATCTGCGCCATGGCCGAAACAGAAGCTACACTAGCTTGCCTGGAGCTTCTATTCACCGATGAAGAAAGTGAGTTGCAGGGGGCTCGCGAAAGAAATAAGCAGATGTTGTTTTTAGAGCCACATTTTGAAAATACAGTATTAATATACTGTCTTTCTGAGAGCTTTAGTCAGGATGAGACCACCGCAGACTACACTTCGTTGTAATACAAAAGCATCAAGTTGATATGTTGCAATCCCATTTATACAAAAGAAAGAATATTGCCCACAATTTTATTCCCATCTGCAAAAAAGCAAATACATAAAATAGAACATCACAATGTGGCTTCTGTTGCCTTGTAATTTTCTGGTGCCATTTAAAAAAGTGCATCTGATTGTGCCATTTTAAATCTTTCTCTGCCATTAAACAATTTATTCTTAGCAATTGCAGCCTAGAAATGGTAGGGTTGCAATCTGAGGCATTAACATGGCAAATTACAATTCATATACACAAATAAAATGCACAAAAGCTCTTTGAAAGGCTGATTAACCTGGAAACATTAAATAAAAAACTAGCAGAATTTGGACAACTTCAGCTATATTTTTACTTTCTAAGTATGTGTGCAAGTGAGTGGGTGAAGATGAGTTTTGATGTTCAAAGGACAAATAGTAGGCCAAGGTTTAGTACCTCATGTTGTTTTGTTATCAGTGGAAGTAACCAGGTGGTCGTCGCTGCTTGTTGTTCCCAAATCGTTCTCAGCAATTTCAAAAGAAAAGCCAGGTGCATAAAAACATGTTGGAAAAGAGTTCATTTTTCAAATTAGACTGCTGCACCACTGTACTTTGCACCAGATCACAGTAACGTGACACTTCACTATGGCATGAAGCTGTGAATAATGGTACATAAATAGTGAGATTACTATGACAATTCTGTGAATTTGATGGTTCTGTAGTATTTACTCACTACAGACACACGAGTCGCCCTTTATTTGAAACTCATCTCTCATTCAGAAAGTCAATTATAGATCATACACTAGGTGGGTTGTGGAAAAAGGCGAACACTAGGGGTGAACAATAACTAGAACATGAGCAGTTGAAAATTAGACCCTTTTGAAATAAGCAAATTTTATCTCGCTCTTTCAACAGCAGAACTCGAGGCTATTGTGACTATAAATCTCCAAAGGGTGCAGATAGAAAACATCACTTTATGCCTCGTCTCAGAAATCAGCCTGAGCTCCAAATGCAATCAAAGCCTCTCTGACAGACCGCTCAATTGGAACAAATCTCACAAGGCTGGCAGAAATCACAGGCATTGTGCTTGATTATGCCATCTGATTGGATTAAAGAGAATACCTATCTATGCAGGCTGATTGATAGCTCCTTTGCCTCAGATCAAGGAGTGTGGAGTCTGCTCTGGCCTGTTCTGATTATAGCAGTCCTGACTGATTCAAAGTGAGATCTGTGCTGCTTTGCAAAATAATTATGCTCCTGCTGTGAATAATAGATTTACTTTAAAGGTAAATAATAAGAACCGTAAAAAAATATTTTGCAACCACTGCTTGCACAAAATGAGCAAATTAGTCAGTGAATTAAAAAAAAGTAGTAACCCAGGCCCTTAATTGCATCTTTGCTCAGTTCGGATCAGTCATGCTAAAACGACAGCTGGATGTAGCCATGCTTTCTTGTTTCTTCAAAACGAGCATCTTGAAGAACATCACTAACTCTGTGATGCTGACTTTAGAGCTCATGCCACTGATGGTAATTTGTAAAGACTGTGGCTGTATGTTAAGGGACATCTCGTGAATTTGTGACTGATTAGAAGTCTCCCAATGGCAAGGAGGAATCACAGTAGGGCTGAAGCCAGTCCCAGCTGTCTCCCAGCTGTGGGGAAGAGTCATGGTACACTCTGGATAGGCTTCTGTGCTTTTGCAGGGATAAACCAGACCTTTCACCCTCATATTCACACCTATGGTCTATTTAAAGTCACCAGTTAACCTTGGGCAGTGTTGGGCAAGTTACTTTGAAAAAGTCATAAATTATAGTTACTAGTTACTTCTTCAAAAAAGTAACTGAGTTACAAGATTCTAAAAGTAATTAATTACATGAAAAGTAACTATTGCGTTACTTTAAAAAACATGTTTAACCCTCTGGTGTCCAGGGTATAATTGGCCATTTTAACTACTTTTGATTTTACCTCTACATTTTACCTTAAAAAACTATTTACTTTGCCTTGTTTGGTATCATCCTTTTCAGCACAACCTCATGTGTCTGAATTTACAGTTGTGTTTTCATTTTGACATACTGTATTAACACAATTGATCTAAAATCAGACAAAAAACATAAAATCCGAGTAGAAAAAATTATATTTTTTACTGTAACAACCACAAACATGTTTAATGAATCATATTTCATAACTTCAAATGCAAATATAAATTTTAAATTTTAAAATCATATGCACACGTTTTGCAAACAATAAAGTTATTTGCAGCCATTTACCTTTTACCCCTTTTTTAAATAACCATTTCAAACTATTTACAGAACAATCAGCTGTTCTGCATTCAATAAGATGCCACACAAATTATTTGTGCCACTCCAAAAAAATAATTTCTGTCCACTATAAAGGAGAACATCACAGCCTGATACCTGCAGGTCTGACAGCAGCAGGTGTATCACTCCTGTTTCTACCTGGAGACAGCAGTCACCTTATTGTTCTGACACACAACACAAAACTATCCACAACACTACACACTAACTACACAAGACAACACATTAACTACACACTCCAAACACGCTAAACGTCACAAATCTCTCACAACTCAAAACTCGCTCTCTTTCTTTTTCTGCTGTCTCTCTCTCTCTCTCCCCGTCATTCCTAAAACTTCCCCCTCTTCCTAAACAACCAAATGTCATGTTGCCATATCATTTTTTTATTGGTCGACATGGTGCATTTTTCCACCAACACAAAAGGGCTGTTTTTTGTTTTGTTTTGTTTTTTGTTTTTTTGCTCATAAGCAGAGAGTGCTTGCTAGCGCTGTCCTTAGACAGTAAACGTGACGAAACTATTGAGGAAAAACACGCGTATATATTGTTTATCATGACTCTGGTGTTACGTGGCCTATCAACACAATTTAAAAACTGGTATATATCACCTTGTTGCTTTGTCATCTTAAAGTGGTCATGTGATTTGCTTACCACGACTACTTTATTCTTCCTCAGTCAAACAGCAGCACTCATGCAATTGTTTTGCCCCCATAGCTCCAGGTGTTGTGCCAAAAAGTGATCATCTACCAGAAAGTGTTTGCCGTCCGCGGGAGCGCGCGCAGCTGCTTAAAGCTGTAGCGTCCAGATTACTTACAGCTTCTTCCGTGCAACTGATATAAGATGCAGTAAGCTGAAGACAGCTTCAACCGTCTGTTTGTTGAAAAATAGTAACGCGACCGCATTTTCTTGTTAGTAATGGTAACGGCATTGTAACAATAGGAATAGTAATTAGTTAGATTACTCGTTACTGAAAAAAGTAACGCCATTAGTAATGCCGTTACTTGTAACCCCGTTATTCCCATTACTGACCTTGGGTGCATGTGCGGGAAGAAATCGGAGAAGCCCGGCAGAAATGGGAAGAACATACAAACGTCACAGTGGGGACATTTTGGTGATTCGTCTGACAGCAACCTGTGTGGTGATTGCATGGACTACATAATGCTTATTGCAATCGTTTTGCTTTAAATCAGGTCACTTATTGATCTCCAGGTGAACTTACTCAATACAAGGAAGGGTAATAAGGAAACATCAAATATCTGCTTTTGTTCCACTGGGATCATTTAAGGGTTTGGGGTTTGTTTGTTTTTTCATTGACTGTTTGCATGTTGACAACCAGTTTGATTGCCTGATTTTTTTTGTGTCTTGTCTTCTTGAATAAGAAATTATTGAGAGATATGATATTGATTGGCAAAACCACACAGTCAAGATCAAAGTTATATTAAACTTAAGTCTAACTCTTTGATAACTATAAATTTATTAAACAGCAAAATGCATTTCATTTTTCATCTTGGAGAAAATACAACAATTTTCAAAATAGTCAATATGCTGGGTAAGATTTTTATAATTCAATTCCAATTTATTTTCACTAGTCAGATGACGCCCGATGTGAGCAGGCACTTTGGCGACTGCCTTTGACAGGCAGAAACATTCGGCAGAACCAGGTTCAGGGAGGGGAAGTCATCTTAATGATTCGGGGGTGATTGGAGGGAGAAAAGACACACTGAGCCAAAGATTAGTAATAACCAATGATTAAATGTAAAGTGATGTATAAACACAAAATACCTGCTTGGCTAAACTCAAGTCTACTTTTGGTTGTTTCGGTTTCGGTCATTTTCCATTACAACTGAGTACCACATACGCGGTTTGGGGTCATTATGGCAACGCAACAGAAAGCTACTGACGTCATTTGTATGCAACACAAGTGCATCACAACAAGGGAGGATGTCGAGGCGATTGTATACCCGCTGCTCAGTCCATGGGCCACAATGTTGGGCTTCAAAAATTGCGATTTTGATTTTCAAGGAGTCACTCTCATGAGCCATCAAGTGATGCCGCTGACTGGCCAATCGGTGGCATGCAGTCTGGTGATGTTACACTTTCGGACTGACTCAGATGGCTTGGAAACCTGGCCAACTAGGTAGTAAAAAAAGTACACGGGACAGGTTACAACCACCTTCTGAAAACTCTAAAACTGAGTCGAGCTGACGGGAGTAGGAACAGGCTGGAAAAGGGCTAATACAGAGTGAAAAGAGGTGAGTGAAGAAGAAACACTCAGTGGATCATGGAAGGCAGCCTAAGAGAAAGTGAATGTATTAAACTATAAAATTAAGAAAGGTTATGCATGCTTATTATGAAAAATGTATACAGTTTTTATACTATATATAAATAAATATAACATTTATGGTGCAGGTGCATCTACGAGAGAGAACAAAGGGAGCTTTCACTGTTACCTCAGACTCTTAACAAAAGCAGGCTCAGCTGTGATCGCATCATGTTGGGTATTTATGGGTGTGTATATGATTCTAGTTCTCATTTTGCCTTCCACTTTAATGCCACCTCTTAATAAGAAGAAAAGAATGTCTGGAGAAAATCATACCCTAAACAGACTCTCACTGAAAAAGAATTATGATCATTGACTGTCTCTGCAGTAAAAAAAAAAAACAACAAAAAAATCTCTGTACAGTATATTGGCAAGTTATTTCAGTCCCCGGTGAGCAGAACTTACGTTGAGATGCGTGGGCTTCACCTGATAAAGCCAACCTCACGTCGGCAGGGCCAATATTTTCAGGTTGAAACAACCCACTTATAGTTTCTGCCAGATGTCCTCTCTTTGCTTTCAACTATCAGGGGCATTCCATTATTACTGTGTATATAGATTGAAGGCAGCAGACTCATATGGCTATAATACGCTCTGCCAGTTGATTTCATTTACCCACAGTGTGCCGCACAGATCAGAGACCCACTGCCAAATGAATCTATCAGAGTGGGATTGGATTTTTTTTTTTTTTTTTTTTTTTTTTTTAGCAATTTCCCATTAGAAGGACAGAAAAGAGAACTTTAAAAAAATCTGTTAGAGTCCCACCACATGGCTTTTAAGTGCTTGGCAGGGTTTAGAAAGTGACATGGGAAAATGACTAAATTACTGTTTTCACCACTAAATAAATTTCTAAATGGAGATATCTCGCTGACCAACTCCTGCAATTAGGATATAGTAGTAATTTCCACTTACAGTCACATGTCATTTTTTATACTTATTAAACCCTTTTCAGGAACTGCTTCTTCTTTTTCAGTAACCTAACTTATTTTCTCTAATGCTTAGCTAGTTGTATTCTTCTTATTGTCAGTGTCAGGGTAGAAGAAAGCTTTTCCTTGAAAGCAACTTTCTGAGCAGCACACTTTCCTCGGGTGCATTAGGTTCATAATAATAGTCACGGCCAAGAGAGAGGAGAAACTGACCTTAAAACCACAAATGTGCTGCTTTATTCAACATTATGATGTCTCCCATCAACAAACTACGGCTAATCTTTGCCTAATTCGATACAGCAACAAATGAATAATTGTTCCTAAGCCGGGAATGAAAAAAAATGCATAATAAATGTGTACCTACTGCAAATAAAACAATCAGGCGGCAGGGTAGCATTATTTTTAATTGATGAAAGACCGTAAACAGCGCTGACAACCAATTCATTTAACCCACACTATAAACAGAACATACAACAAAACCGGCGCGGGGAGGGAAAGGAAACAAACATTCATTACATTTGTCAGGGTCTTAAAATACATAAACACCATCTGGTGAAGTGACTTAGGAATTTTATGAATTTAGATGTGCCTCCACCTTCTATTCTAACCACTAACACATCCTTACATAGTAATGCACTGTCACATACTAATGTGTGGTATTGTTACCACTTTGTTCAGTTTAAGTTCCTATCCATTTTCAAATTGGAGCCAGCCAGCTATAACTAATTTGATTAAGGTCAATAGCAACACAATAATTGACGTCATGTGACATTAGAGCGCCTCAGTGGAATTATAGTGCTCAGTATCATTGAAAACAGCAGTCAGGAGCCCAACATAGCTTCTTAATGTGAGAGTATATTGTCTTTTAGAGGTATTACTGCATTTTATAGTGACCACGAGGAGATGAAAGTTGTAAAGCAGGGCCAGGAGGTAATCAGGTTGCCACAATATCTGAAAAGTATCACCAGCAAACACAGTTTTGCAACCTTTCATATTACAGCTCCTAAAATAAATGCACGAATTATGTCAATGAATCCTGTATTTCTATTATTGAATTAGTGGTTTTTGTCTAATGCTATTGGATCAAAGCACCTGGGTTTTTTAATCCTGAACCTATAGCTGTGCTATGACATACAGTACATGGACATAAGTATGTGAAACGAGATGTCAAGAGAGGGGCAGATCTAACTGAATGGCCAGTCAATCACTTGTTTTTAGCAATAGAGCGTATCCTGAATCATCATGCTTTGTAAAACTTGGAATGACCATAATTTACAAAATAAACTTACTTAGAGAAGATTAACGGATGTAGTGAAGGAGGGTTAGTGTGACAGAAGAGGGTAATGGAGAATGGAGGATAAGCCACTGCAGCGAGACTAAACTTAAATGGTAAATGAACTGGTTCTTACCTAAAAATTGATCCCATAAACTCACGAGAAGCCTTTACTGAGGACAGGTCAGACTGGCATTTTCCAGAGACTAAAGGACAGGAAGTCGTGGTTCAAACTACAGGCAATGCCCCCAGTTGCCATTTCAAACAAAAAGCAGGTTTAAGGCATTCGAACATTAACCTCACTTTTCAGACCTGGAAACTACTTACTGTCTGTATAGCCTATATCATGCTAGAATTCAAGCCTTCTCTTTCCTCTTGCCCCAAACTGGTTGTGGCAAATGACTGCTCTCGGTATGCCAGAGGTTTCTTCCTGTTAAAAGGGAGTTCTTCCTCAACACTTTTGCCTAATGCTTGCTCCTAGGGGATCATGATTGTTGGGCTGTTCTCTTATTCTCTCTTTACTGTGCCACATTAAAAAAAAATCCAAATTTGAATTAATCAGTAGAAATAACAATTAGTTGTTTGATTTTTCTTTTCTACAATTTTCAGTGGTAGTTTGATATAACTTTCTCAACATTGTACAATAATAATAAATAATGATAGCTTATATTTTCTAGCGTACTTACTCTGGCTGAGATATAGCATGGTAACATGCTAGCAGTAAATAGTTAACATTAAATATCTATATAATTATAGCCTATTTTTGAAGTTCGTCATAGGTAACGTTTTAATTTAATATCTTAACATGCTAAAATGTAATTTGTAGTAAGCAAAAGCACAATAAACATTTAACCAGTCTGTAGTTTACAGCAATGGTAATGTCTTTGTGAGGCACACCGCGCTAACATGATAGCAGTAAAAATATTAATAATAATATTTATGGTCTTTAACAGCTTTAAAATTGACCATAATCAAGGTTGATGGTGCTACAGGGTTTCTCCACAGTTATTTCAATTAATTGTATTGTAGACGTATATGTGTAAAATTTCGTGGCAGTGTATGTGAATCACTAACAACTTAATTACCAATGTGTGCAAAATGTCATGGTGTTTGTTCCATTTATCAATTCAATTCAATTCAGTTTTATTTATATAGCGCCAAATCACAACAACAGTCGCCTCAAGGCGCTTTATATTGTAAGGTAGACCCTACAATAATGCATACAGAGAAAAACCCAACAATCATGTGACCCCCTATGAGCAAGCACTTTGGCGACAGTGGGAAGGAAAAACTCCCTTTTAACAGGAAGAAACCGCCGGCAGAACCAGGCTCAGGGAGGGGCGGGGCCATCTGCTGCAACCGGTTGGGGTGAGAGAAGGAAGACAGGATAAAGACATGCTGTGGAAGAGAGCCAGAGATTAATAACAAGTGTGATTCAATGCAGAGAGGTCTGTTAACACATAGTGAGTGAGAAAGGTGAGAAAGACTTATCCCTAAAAACATTTATTGTAATGCACTTTCACTACTGGGTGAAATTTGTGTCTGTTCCAAGAAGAAAATAAACAAGTGACCAGAAACTTAAAACAATAAATGATAAAGATCACTATAATACTATTGCACCTCAAACTGACTTTGAAAAGAATTTCCTCCTGGATTTTCCGTTGTTCTCCAGCATTCAGTTGTTATTACAGAGCAAAATCTTTTGTTGAAAAGAAAGAGATACAAGTTTCTCTATCAGCAGCGCTCCACGGGGGACGGCAAAAGTCTGGGAAATATAGGAAATCACAAACTAAAGCCAGAGTAGAGAAGCCAGGTCAGTGGATCCAACAAAAAAGTAATCTAACAGCCAGCGGGGACACCCAGCAGCATGTTGGCATTTTTCTGTACTGCAGGGTTCCCCCTAATGCATTTCTACCAATATAATTATGATTGGCACGCAGTTATCTCTGCATGTTGAGCTGGATTTCGTGTCACAGTAAGTCACCAAAGGGCTTGTGGGAATCATGACAACTAGTCATGAAGCCATGTCCTCATCATGTCTCTGAATGTCAGCGAGGACACTGCCGATGTCTCAGTTGACCTGAAGCTAGAGATGGTGAAAGAGGGCTGCTCGAAAGAGAGGCTGCTCAAAAATGTACAGGCAATCACTCTGCAGCAGACATACTGAATGGTCCCACATGGTTGCCACCCACAGTGTAATGAGGGTTAGCAGGTCAGGCTGCCTTTCTGTTGACTGAGGCTTGCAGCGACACAGGCTTCATTTTACATTTGGATGCCAGTGAACACCAGTGCATAAATCTCTTCTCCGGTGGCAGAGATGTTTTGAAAAGAGGCTATTATCATCTTTTGATCTAACCCTTCATAGGAAGATGTGCTCTGATCTCCTGCTGTTGCTATTATATTGGAATGTATAAAATGAAAATAGTCGAACCAGTCATTTCCCTATTTCCTCCTACTATACAAATACTTTCCCCCCCTGTGCTCTCTCATAGACTCATGAAATGTCACCAGTCAATTAAAAAATGGGATCATATTCTACAACTCCTTGTTGCTTTCTGTTTTAGGAAAATATAAGGCAGATAATAGTACAGCAGACCTGCCTCTACCTTCTGGTCCTCATAAAAATTTTTTAAAGAAATGAAAAGTCAGCGTAGTGTGACATTTGATTTGGTTTTATTGTTAAGAAACTGTTCATAACAGGTGTAGTCACCTCCATAAATACAGAAACCTTAAATAGAAAATTACTCCCTGCTTCTGGGGGCTGCAGCCATGTAGAACATTTACCAAATAGACTGCTGTGAGAGAGACGCTGTAAGGCTGAGATATGCCATTTAAAAGATCCGAAGGACAAATCTGTCCTCCCTGTTGGCTTTAAAAGAGACAAACTGGGAGACACATGAGTCAAATGTGTTGCTGGATGGAAGAATGCAACAGTCAGCTGTTAGGAGACATGCATCTGCACTCACTATCATAGTAAATATGTAGGTTAATTTATGCTGTCTTTCTTGTCTGTGTCAGAGCCTGGATTTGGATTCTGAATTTCTTCAACAACAGTCAGCAAAAACGCTTCTGTGATACTTACTGGAGTCTAAAAAGGTGTTCCAGAAGCCAGAGGAGATGATCAGAGTTCGAGGCATCAGGCAGTTAAACCTGAGTCTTTACCAGCAACGGATTGATTCTGGAAAAAGTTTGAATCAGCTTATGTCCTCTTCTTCTCAGCCGCCTGTTTTTGCTAAATAAAATAAATAAAATAAACTCACTGGTCCCTGAAATAACCATGTCTTAAGATTACCAACATTTTCCACTACCAGAGATTTTTGCAGCTGTCTACCTGTATGACATTTTACCTAAAATGAGCATTTTTCAGACCTCCTTCGAGCCTATTTTGAGATGCCAGCATTTCCAGAGAGATTTGCACTGCATTTTTATTTTAAAAAAACCCTGCAATAATACTTACACACACTAAGCTATTTAAACTTTTACCTATCTCCATGTGAATGTGACTCAAACACCATAAATATCAGAGCATATAATGTGTAAGTTTATAGGGGGTTTTGCCCCTACAACACTATACATAATGTGATAAGCGTGATATTTGTTCACTGCTCTGGTGAGACGAACAGACGCTGTTGCTGATAATGCAGACGCTCCTGACTGAGCCGTAAATACAGACGCAATGTGGTGACTCTTTGTGCACATACAGCACAACAGTTACCTGCAATTCAGAAAAGATTTTCAAATTCATTTTTGAGCACAGCCACCACTTTTAAAACAAATTTGATCAAATGTGACTGCTGATCGTGTACTTGTCTCTTTCCATTATCCAGATAGGAGCTTGGCCTTGTTAGCCTGAAATAACTGCCAAGTAGCACGACTTGCTTCCTGAAAGACTTTTCTAAGGTCTGCTAATACTTGTCAACAATCATTTTGAAGCTCAGACAATATCAAAAGAACTATTGTGCAACTGTAAATACCGCTGCCCAAACACTCACAATTAGTGAAATAGGATCCTGCTTGTCATATTTACGCCGGGGTATTGTTTTATACCTCCTAATTCCTGTGGAAAGCAGTGTCATTCTGTCAACATATAAAGGTGTAAACCTAATTGTCACTTCAGAACTAATACAGCATCCTTTTGGTATGACAGGATTCTGTAATCAGGATCAAGCAAGTTTATTGGGTGGGGATTTTACACTTTCGTTTGTTTGTTTGCGGCACAAAATGAGATAGCTGGGTAATGCACGTCCACATTTACCAGTCTACCTTACTAATCTGGCTCAAAGAATTTCTCTATATACAGCATCCAACTGCAAAAAAGCACTATTTTGGTCACTTCTGTGGCTCATACTAAGGCATTTAAGGGCTGTAACTTCACCAAATATGCATTGTCAGTCTAATCCCTGGCCCAGGGCATTATTTAGCACTGACATGTCTCAACTACTCAAGGAGAACGGATCCTTTGAGACTTCAGTAACTCTAAGACGGACTCCGTATAGTCTCACCTTGTGAAATTGCTCCCTGTATCATAGCTTCTGGCAGCAGAGGTGAGGTGTGGCATTGGTCTATTGTTCCCTGCACATTAGCACCGAGCACAAATCTCTAACTTGCAATAACATCTATCTGTATCAACGCCTTACAGGCCCTGTCACATGTCCCTGCAGAGAGAAAAGACCAAAGAATTGGAAGTGACACACGTGAACAAAACTGTCCTGCTTCAGAATAATCGGCTTTTCATAGTCAAGTAGGGCCAAAACTTTATTGTAGGGTTACTTCCTCCACACGAGCACTTCACATGCGGATCATTCGCAGAGCGGATACGGAGTAGAACTTATCTTTTGATTGGCTACACCTGCGACGGACCTCTATAGTCGAAGTGAGACACAGAATGCACATAATTTCATTGAATATTATAAACGGACAGTGTCTTAGGATGCTCTCTACAAATGGTCCACATGTAGTATGTTAGACATAGAGAAGAGGTTAGGGGTACATTCTGAAATCAAAACCTTAAAATATTATATGAGTAAGACTACAAATCTTCTCAAATGTAACACACTGAACCTTTTAAAACACACTGCAGTTGACATAGTTAAAGACATGTAACTGGTAGTTTAAATGAGAGTGAACTGTTTGTTTTTCGTCTAACCAATTATACAGTGGGGTGTAGCAGTCTGCAGTGTGCACTGAAGCTACACCAGCTTTGGCTCTGATTTGTCTCTGTGTTACACATTGGCTTGGTCTAATGTAAAAGCAACCTAATCAAAGCAGCCAGCGTTGCTAAATGCACTGAGTTGATGGATCTCAAATACTGAGTTGCAATGGCTTAAGTCGATGAAATATTATAAATCTCCAGCTATCAACTGAACTTAATAAGCCATGCGAAATGTCTGTATTTACTTAACCAAGAGCTACGCATAATATACACTGTAAATATAATTTTCCTGTGAAATTCTATTAGTTACCATGATGCCACCACATTTTTCGAAGTTGGATAATGCAGATAATGTTCAAATTTGATAATAACCATAAAGTTTTTTCCTCTCGAGCTACAGTGCTGCTGACCAAAATGGTGAAGTAGTCATGCTTGATAGCAAGCGCTGCACAGCAGGGCAGGTGTAACATCTATTGAGACAGCGCTTGTCAGTTTGTCTAACAGGATCTGAAATCCACTGACGGCAGTCTCAAGGACGTGCAGCAGCTGATAATTTATGTAGCATTTTCCACAAAAAGAAGAAAAAAACTGCAAGTTGACACTCATCAGTCCAAGTTTTACACAGTCCCGGTCAAGATCCTTTTAGCTGGATTTACTAGTAGTTGAGCTAAAATGTAAGGTCGCCACTCTCACGAATAGCAACTACAGGAAAGTGCATTTAAATTTAAAACCTGGTGTTGAAAAGCCTAAAGTGATAAGAGTTGGCTGGTGATAATTTGGCTGCTGTATCTCATCCAATGCAGAGTTATTTCAACAATGAATTCTGTTACTTTGTTTCTGCTTTACTTAACTATTTGCCATATGAAACATTGCCGTCATAAAGTGCTGGTGAAATGTTTTCCAAGTCACAAACTGATACATCAAGACAGCTGCGCAATCTTTTCCCCTCGATAGTCTTTCATTTCTGCACACCAAAGCTGCCAACAGCACACGATAATAGTCTCTTCCATATCTCCTCGAGCAGTAGCCACGCTCCCCTCTGAGTCGAACGTCCAGTGTGTGCAGTGCAAAGTGTATTTTTGTGTGTGAATGCAAGCCCGTGTTTATCTCTGCACTGCCTTTGGTTCCCTTTGATTTCCCTTAAGTCTTATGTCTTTTGTCATGTTCTGGTCTTCTGAATGCTTGCTTATGGGTGTCATTTGTTTTCTCCCCCTGCCCTGCTCCCTCCCTGCCTCCCCCACCCCAATTCTTCTTTATTTGCATGCTGTTCCTCCTGTTCCACACCTCCCTCCACAACTGCCATGTCCTCTCCTTGTGTGCTCAGACACTGCGCCCAGCACTGAACCTGCAGCTCATGGTTGGTATCTCTACTTTCCTCCTTATGTCTCTCTCGCTCTCTCTTTTTTTTTAACTTGTATATTTGTCTTTGCAGCATGCCTGCTTTTACTGTTACACAACAGACATTATTGTGCCAGGCTGCCCAGCCTGGAAATGTCAGCTTTGTGCTGTGTGTCAGGTTTATGTTGGCCATACTGATCTGTCTTATGAAAGAAGCAGGTACCAGTCAGGCTGCATTTTACTTTAATTGCAGTTACGCTGTCAAATATATTTTGACGGTGCATACAGTCAGTTGTAACATAGGCTTAAAAACCCTTCTAATTCTTCTTACTTCAGCTGCACTTGCAAAATGGTTTCACCAACTAACCAATTACAGTGTTTCCCTGAAGGTGCCACAGAGGAATATAACCCACACTGAGGCCAGGGCTGATTATATCTGCAGCATTAGATGATGCCGTGTGTTGGGGCAAAAATAGACCTAATTTAGTTGTTTTCATTTACTTGAATGAAGATGATACACATCATTTTCCAATTTCACCTAATTTGCAGCCTTTTTTCATAATTTCGTGGCTCCAGTTTCATAATTTGTGGGAACAAATTCATGAAGGCGTTATCACGAGCTTTCTGTTAAGCATGTGTTCATTTTGCAGAAATTTGAATCGCACTTCACACACTTCTAATGTCCATCTTAGATGGCTGAAGAACAAAAAAAGAGCAGCAGGCCTCTGCTGACCTGTTTATGGTAATTAAGTTTGTTGAATAATTTTATGATGGTTTCAGTCAAACTGAAAATGAGTCAATAAGACAACAGCTGTTAAAATGTTGTCAAACCAAAATTTCTTTTCTGTTTTCAACAGCATATTTGTATGGAACAACATACAGTACTGTGCAAAAGTCTTGATTCACTGCTTATTTCTTTACACAAGCATGAAAGTCAATATTTGGTATGACCACCAGGAATAGTTTTCCAGTCTTCTTTGTTTGGGATCATTGTCCGGCAGAAAAAAGACGTGGCTCCCGCTGAGACACTTTCCAGATGGTGTTGCACGGTATATCAAAATCTGACGGTACTTTTATGCATTCACAATTTCATCAGTTTTGACAAGATCATCACCACCAGACTATGACAGAGCCTCCACCGTGTTTCCCAGATGGCTGTAGACACTCACAGTCATCTCTAACCTCTCTCCTGACCACTTCCATATGTAATGTCAGTTTGAACCAGAAATTTCCAATTTGGGTTCATTACTCCAATGCCACTGATTTTCACTTCATGTCTTCTGTAAATTGGCATACCTCAGCCTTTTCTGCCTGTTTTTCTTTCCTAAGAATGGCTTCTTGACAGGTTCCCTTCCACTGAGACATTTCTGATGGCTTCAGTGAAACGGAGATAGATCAGCTGAAGAGCCAGATGCATCTCTTACGTCCGTCCTGTGTCAGGTCTTTCATTGATGTATTCCCTATTTTTGAGGGAATAACTTTCAGATATTGTTTGTCTGCAGTAGATAGCTTATCAAGTTTCCTCAGATTTTGTTTAACAACACACTGCACGCCATGCTGGGATTATGACAATATTTCAGCTAATAATTATTTGGGAATCAACTTGTTGGTGCTGATTTATGCCTGCCAAACTCTGTTGTCTTTGGCCTTTTTTATAGATTCTACAAAAGAATGCAAACAAATTAATGCTGTCAGCGTTAATCTTGCTAAAATGACGTTAACCGCATTAAGGCAGCAAATTCTGTTAGTGAGTTAGCGCAGATCGCCCCGTGCATGGGGATGCACGGCCCTAACGCTTTAACGAGCTAACCGCGCTAACGCGTTGACACTGTGCAGTCCCACGCACGGGGCGATCCGCGATAACTCGCTAACGGAGATTTAATCCGGTTATGGCGTTAATGTCATTTTAACAAGATTAACTCTGACAGCACTAGAAAAAATATGTGTTTTTGTTATTTTAGGCTCAAAGTTTGAAATTGCTTAAAGAGACAAGTTAAACTGACTCTTTGCTGAGTTGTCTGTTGTGTTTAAAGACAAAACAAGTTAATCCCTTGAGTTGGGTGCTATTCTTCTGCATGAATGATTGTGTTAAATGCCTTAAAAAACAAGAACAACATTCCTGTTAAAATGCTCAGTTACAAGGACTGGACTGAAAAGTGAAGAAGCAGCCAATGTTCAATGAAAGACCTCCAGAAGCCTGGAGATTAAACACTCAAGACCATTTCTAAACAATGACAAGAAAATCTGTTTCCTTATATAATGAAATGAATTGTGGTTCAAGAGTTTTTCACAGTACTGTAAGAAGCATTAAGTTGAATCAGTGCAGTGGTATCAGTATGAATATTATAGTAACTGTATTCAAATTAAGAAGGGGATTTCCTACATCAAGGCAGCCATCTTGGATGAAGCATTCAAAGACCTGTTTTTGCCTGCAGTGGTCGATAATCCAGCAGCTGGCAAAAGACATGTCAGACAGTAGGTTTTCAGGAAAGTATTGATTTAATTTTCATGAGTGTTGGGTCAGGGGTCGAAAGGTCAGAACTCTGTGTTGAACTAATCCAAACTTTATATCCCAAAGGGGAGTTATGACCAGATTTTCTGTATTGGTTTGTGCCAAGTAACAACCAACAACATACAGAAAAAAAAGGAATTCCACCTTTAGCTGTAATTCTAAACGTTTCTGGGAGAACTTGATGAATTTAATTACTATCGTTTGTTATTTTGATGTATTGCATGCCCCGAAGGAAGCAGAGGCTAATCTATATCAGAACTGCTGCTCTTTTATATTTCAGTTATGGATTTAATTAGTGAAAAGTAGGCCAACTGTTGGATTTCGCCACACCTGAACGCATAGTCATTGACATCAAGGTCTATAATTGCTTAACATTCTGCATTAATCGCGATATCTAACATATTTTTGTAAAATGTTGTCTAATGTGACCATGATGTAGTCAGATTTTTCCAGGTGGAATCGGGGCAGATAAAGAGCCTCCCGACTCGTTGATGTCCTCTCTCAGCAGCAGTGAGGTCTGCTTCCTCTATATGATGCTGAACACTTGTGTTGAAGAGACCACAGATGCTTTGTCCTCCTTTTTCAAAGATGTGTTTTTAACATTTATGAGTTTTTGAATGGTTGCCCCAGATGTTCATCCGACACCGCAGTCAGTTTTTAGATGTTTGCAATTAACTGCAGTAGTGCATCATTAATATTAGTTTTGTTTACTGGTAGTTTTACATTAAGCATTAAAAATCACTTCAGTGGCTTCAATTTAGTCATTTTTCTGATTTAAAATAAATGAACAGAGGAGTCTAAAATTACCATTCTGTATGAATTTTAAGTTTAAGCAGAGGTCAGAAGTTTCCTCCAATATTTATTCCTTCTCACAAGCCTGAAATAAAAGAAGCCACCCTGTAAATAATCTGCATGGATTCCTGCCTAACCCCGAAAATCTTTTTTTTAATGTAAGTTTAGTGGTTTTAAGTGTATTTGTCAGCAAGTGAAATATATGTATATATATAAATGCACCAAGGAGATGCCACCACTGCTGTTGCATGCAAAGGCGAGAGGACTGAGTGGGCTGAGATCTCTGTCCAGACGAGCGAAGTCCTAGAAACAGCTCTCAAACTCAGGATCATGGGGAGGGTGAGAGGGATAAACAACAGTTTATGCTCACATTTACACCTAAGGCCACTTTAGAAACACCAGTGATCCCTGACATGTCCACAGACTGTATGTCTGTGGACAGACATACAGTCTGTGGACAGTGGGATAAACCCACTCAGAGAGAACCCACACAGGCACAAGGAGAACATGCTAACTAACCTAGCCCAAGCTGTGAGACCAACACTGTGCCGCCCCTAAAGTTTAATCACTTATTTTTAAATCAGATTTCACTGCTGATTCTCTAGTTTTTATGTCGAGGCGACCATTAAAATTAAACTTTATTTAGGTAATGCTTCAAAATAATTGCCCAAAAACATGGCAGGGGCCATTTCAAGATGGCAGCCAAGTGGCGAGGCATGCTTTACGCCTTCGACTGATCCAGCATGCCACAAGAGTGCTAACGGGCACTGGACAGAGCGATCATATTTCACCCATATTGGCTTTTTGTCAAATCTAGAATTGAATTTAAAATCCTTCTTTTCACATAAAGGTCTGGAATGAACAAAAAAACCCAGCTATTATTGGACCAGAGAAATTCACTCTCGGACTGCAGACTTACTTTTGGTTCTCAGAGTTTCCAAAGACAGAACAGAAGGGTTCTTCACTGTGGAACCAGCTCCCAGTTTAGGAGAAAGATACCCTCTTTTTTCCTTTTTGATAAAGCTTACATGTAGAGCTAGATATGAGCATTTGTTCTTCACTCCCTCCACTTCCTGTTAAAACAGGGTTCTTCTTTCCCCCAGTCACCAAGTGCTGCTTGAAGGAGATTATCTGATTGTCAAAGTTCTCAAGGATTATCTTTCCTAAAGTGACTTTAGGCATTTGAAGGCATCTGAATTGGCACTGTATAAATAAACTGTTTAAAATTTAATTGAACCGACTCTGTATTTTTATGTCTTGAAGATATCTCAGGGGCTCTCCATTTAAAAAAGGAAGCCCAGTATGTACTAGTAGCATTCATATTGCATGACAAAAGTTTTCTGTTGCTGCTGCTGAGCATTACTTCTGTATCTCCCAAAGAACTTTAAGCTTACCATCGATTCTGCGTGTGCTGTGCTTACAGCACCTGAAAATGCTCCCCTCATCTTTGCAGAGCTTTCAGTTCATTGTTTAGCTGTCACACCTGCAACTGTAACTGTTTTTGGTTCGTTCTCAGCACTCTTGCCCACTGCAGCAGCAGGCAGAGTGGTTTTTTTTTGTTTTTTTTAAGGAAAAAAGCTCTAAAAATACACTGTAGCAGCTAGCTGGTGAACATCACAGAGGCTATGGCAGCGAAAGAGTCTGAGGATCCCCTCAAGAGTTGGTATATACCAAATATAGAGACACAAAAGTTATATGTCAAATTATTATTTTTTTCTTTTTTAAAGGTGAAACCAGGTGAAACCGAGGACATTGTGTGTTTTGCAATGAGACTAGCCCAGGTCAGCATTTAGCTGGAGGTATTTGTTGTATCCATATTAGTCTTGTTCAGATGAATGCTCCAGAGGATCACATTTTTTGTGCCTCTGCAAAATCCCAATTTAAACCCTCTGCTTGCTTGTCTTTTTTCTACCTTACAACTCTTCAGCTATTCAAAACTCTGACCGATTTAATTTGCTAATTAATGCTAGCTAGCTAACCACCCACGTGGGTGTCCAATGTATTTTCAATGCACGTTGGAAAACAGTGATTCGCTTTAAAATGACGTGAATTTCAGTGACTATAGAAACTGATGAGTCAGCAAATGCAGATAATAACAGCAACGATGAATCTCCAGGAGACAGCGTTACAGTAGGCTATAAATAATAAAATTGAAATGAAATAACAACTGTAGTCTAGCTGTTGCATAATTTTCTTCTCTTTACTTATCAAAAGATAAATTTCACCAAGGCCTGATGCAGCTGTAAACTCAGCTTCATCTTTTGAAAAAAAAAAAAAAGGAAAGAAAAATCGGATAAGCTTGATATAATTAAGCCCCATTCAGCTGCATTTACAATGCTGAATATTATTCATATTTTTCACTAAGCAGATATATGAAAGGTTGAACTAGTCTTTTACGCTCCACATTGTTGATAGTTTGCGTAAGTGTGTGTGTTTGCGTGCGAGTGAATGAGAGATGAATTGTAAGGCACTTGTGGAGAAGTGCTATGTGAATGCATCCAGCTGGCAAACGAGACACCAGGTTACTGCGAGAAAGGGAGGAAATTAGAGCGTCCACAGAGCCTGCAGCTACTGCACAACCTGTACCTATTGGCCATTGTTTATTTCTGTGCTTCATCTGTCATTAAAAATCACTCAACCTCCCCTCTATGACCCCAGTAATAAAAATGATTGACACATTCCTTTATTGCCATAAACACACCCCGTGTGCATACAAAAACTGAAGCGTGGAAAAGGCAAGGATAGTTTTGTACATTTATAGGCAGGTTGTAGGGCCAGGTAGGCTATGCTCTCTCTGAGCAGGTCTAGCCCCTCTTTATGTAGGACTTCACAGGACGAATATGCCTTGTCCCTCGTGTTGAGACAGCGTTGCACCTTTTTATTGGTTCTCAAGTTGTTATAGTGCAGGACAGACCGTTTTAGAAAGTCTGGCTTGTATCCAGTAGCTGTGAAGAGAAAGCAGAGAAGGCCATCATCTTGGGTCAAGTGCAGATTAACCTGTCACAGTCTTTTGCAGCTTCCGCTACATCCAGCAGGGAAAATTACGAGTCACCACGGAGCCACAGGCTATGCAGATTTAAGCAGAGTGTGATGGAAGCTAACACAAAGAAAAAGAAATGCAGCGACTGTACTCTTGAAGGCCGATGGAAGGTGATTCTTTTTTCCCCACAAGTTATGTTTTTTTAGTTTAGCACGTGGACGAACGTGACATAAAGAAGCGTGTGATCAAACAGACATCTGCCAATCTGTTAGCGAGGGAATTCAAGTTTTTTTTTTCTTTGCCTTCACGTGCTAAACGTCAAACATGCTTATGCGTGTTTCGGGTGTAAGTTTGACTTATCGTGCTACTACTGAGAGTCCTAAGAGTCCTATATTTATTTTCTTGGCATCTGGTCGGCGTAGCCTTTAGCCTAACAGCTGCAACTTGAGCTTTTGTTAAGAATAACTTCATCTGGACAAATAGGCTGAACCTGGCCTGCATGACTCACACAGCATGCTCAAATTTACAGGTTTGTTGAATATTGTCAACACTGCTAAATCACTTTCTTTGCATCACTAAATCACTTCAGAAAGCCAAGTGAAATGCATTTGTTGCTCCCTTCAAGCGCTCCCTCCAAAATCAAGAATTTTGGTGACTCCCAGTAACACGATAAAAAAAAAGTGATAATTCATGCTCATATTTCCAGGCGTAGTTTGTAACACCAAGTCAGACCCTGCTTTCTAACAGCCTCTGACTCTGTCCGCGCTGACCGCCTCACTCCTTACAACCTCTCAAATGCAGTTGCCATGGCGATGTCCCGCTTTTCATGACTGAAAGAGAAAGGAAGCCGAGACACTGCTGAACTGGAAGGCTCTTCCCAAGATTGTCCATTTCCCTGTAAAATGGGCTAGGTACAGGGGAGGAGGCGTGGAGTGCAGGAGGGAACAAATTAAACATGCAGTAGAGAAAAGAAGAGGCTTTGAGATGAGCTACCAGTGGACTGGAGAAGTGGGTGTTGAAACGTTTTGTTCTTATAAATTAAGCTTTAGCTGAGAAATGAGAGACCCAGGAACTGGAAAAACTCAGACATAATGACTGACTTTATTATGCATGTGGATAAACTCGGCTGCACTTCTGGCTCTGCGAAGTTGTTGTGGTAAGAAGTCATTTCACTCGTGAGACCCGCAGAGTTGGAGCCGCTCATGTGAAACAAAAACTATAAAAAGAGTTATATAAAGACTTGACTAAAGTGATACCAACTCATTTTGCAGGACAGCACAAACAATTTCAAAGCCCCAACCAAAATTCTGTCCGAGCAAAAGAAACGGCCCCATAAACAACAGAGGAGTTCAGTCGGGTTTGAAGCAAACTTTGATGGATATTTTAGAGTCCAAACACAATCATACATGATTATATTCTAGGTTCATTCACATTTCTGAGGGTGTATAATGAAAAGAGGTTTATTCATCTTCTTCATGGCCACTTTTTCCCTCAAAGTGAGCAAAGGAATTGATTTATTTAAATATATTTGCCAGAATTGCACCCATGAACGCCACATTTAAAAACCGGTCCATTTCTTTCTGGAGGATTTCTTTTCATCATGTAACCTGCATGAGGTAAATCAACTCTGCACGTGCAGTTTGTTTCTTAGAAATCCACAAAAGCTGCCGACAGTTCAGAGGCAGCTTTTTGCTGTTAGATGTTCCAGCAGCATTTCTTCTTCTCATCTCACTTCCATCTCCTCACTCTTAATGAAAGGGCATGCTGGTGGAAGATGTCAGTTGCTTTTGCTGATGGCTAGGTGCACTGACTAATTTCCAATCCGGAGAGGTGAGCACGTCTGGAAAGGACACACCTGCCAACACGGCTGTCAGCAAGCATGTGAGAGTAGTGGGATAATTGAGCTGCGCTCAGAGACCTAATAGTGGAGAGGAATGCAGCAGTATAATGGCCACTCTGCTCACAGTGGGATTGCAGCGGGTGAACCAGAGAACTTTTCTCTTTAATCCAAGGACTAAGCTGTCACATTTGAATGTCATTAAAGAGACAAGGCATTCATTAAATGACAAGGACACGGTGTGCCAGATTACTCGGGTACTGATGTGCAACAAATGTAGTGATTGTGACTTCAGAATTTGATTGCTACAGTATCCGGCAGCTAGCTGTGGGAATTCTTTTCCTTAAAGAGCGGCTTCTGTCTGCTGCGCGTTTGATCCGCGGGCTCCACGTGTGCCGTGTGTATGTTCGTTTGTCGTGAACGTGGAAATCATTTGGACAGACATGTGTATTAAACTCTGGCAGAATTCCAAATCTTTTGACATGAGGAACAGGTCGGTGCAAAGCTCAGACAGCCGCGCACAGGTGATCTTGGGTTGACTGACTATCAAAGCGACAGATGGCACTGCCAACATCACTGACTACTTAACATATTGGTAGGTGAAAGGGACACGGTGGCAGGTTTTTAACTGGCACAGCGTTGGTTTGATGATTGTTTTTGCTAAAAAAAAAATGTTTTTTTAAAAGATCTGATACTGATAATGTGGTTTGTAATTAGAATAATTTTAAGAGTCAGATCTGAACAGATGGACTTCTGGAAAACATACAATCTTTGATGTCAGGCAGAGAAAAACTTCCATATATCTGCTTAGAAGTCATGTTAACAAGATCTCTCTTAAAGCTTCACATCTCGACTTAATGCCATTAAAACAGGATATAGTTTTAGCTATTTCAGCGTGACTGTTGTGTTGCACAAAATGCAAGCTGTTATAGGAAAAGAAAGACCTTTGGTGGAACTGCAACATCTGTATTTAAATCACGATGGTAACCACTGTATATATAGAAGAAACTGGCAAAGTGCTGTCAACAAGATGTGATTGTCCTGAGAAGTATAGTGTAACCGTAGCTGTGCTGCTGGGATCTCTCTAGATTGAGTTTGCACCTGTACCAGTGTGGGTTCTCCTCAGGTACTCTCTCCCACACACCAAAGACATTCATATTTCCAAACTGGCTTTACAAGCTGTCTCCTATCTCTCACTCCATAGGAGCTCGAATAGGAAAAACAGTTAAAATATTTATTGACCAAGACTTAGACAGGCTCAATGGACTTACTTTTGTAATTTTCACTGTAAAATTAAATAATAATTTTCGTCCCTCAGGAACCATCTGAATTGTCTCTCTAGCCCAGAATGGTTAGGCAAGGCAATCTGAAGCACATGTGGCAAAACCTAGGCACAGGTGATTCTTTCTGTCTGAGCTCAGACCTTGTGAGGACCTTGTGCTATTGTGATACACTGACTAAAGCTCATCGTCTCCTCTTTATGGAACTGTGAGTTTTGTCTCTATCAGAAATGGTAACAAAATTACAGTAATTTAAAGAGCACTTGTAGTATGAAAACTAATAAATGGATGTTATCTTACTTTTGACAATAATGTCTGAGAAGAACCAGAATGGCAAAGAACCAGTGCAGCAGCACAAGTAGTATACAGTCTTTTATTTCACGCACAGTGAAGTAATACATTTAACAGTGGTTCACACATGACTGTGCAGACTTACACAAGTAAATCAAGAATAGGTACAAACCAGTTGAATCAAGTCCTCTATTGCAAAGAGGCACACTGCAGGCGAGTTGCTCTCATTGGTGCAATGTGAGTCAGACTGATTGCAACGTGTTGGCAATCTCTCTGCATTTTTAAATCAGACGGCAGTTATTTGCAAACCTTCATCATTCTGTCTGAGAGCGTTTGCAGCGGTTGTTTGGAGAATGGTTGAGATCACCTGGCAAACAGTGGCATGGTTGTGAGATCCCTGCAGGTGTCCTGAAACCAGGCGTTGGCAGCAGATCATTTGTTTTGGGCTTCAAGTAGAAAGAGGAGCACGTGTCTTTGGCTCCTTACCGTGATCTTCAAGGGACGTTGCAGACTGGTGAGGCGTGATCAGTCTGCAACAATGTTTAGGTGTGCGGTACATGGCAAAATAACTTCCAAGACTCAGGGTTTCCCAACAGAACATCACACCTTAATGTGATGATTAATGTACTTCACCTGTGGAGGATTTTATCTCTCATGGGTTATCAAAATCCAGGTGAACATCTTTTTCTTGTTGTTTATTTTGTTTTTTCACTCTAAGTAAGTAAAAGTAAGAATTGCTTAAGTGTTAAGACTGAAGGACGCTGTAGTGATTTTAAGCAATGGACACTATGTAGCTGATCCACTGAGGAAGAAACGTTAACAATACAGATAATAAGGTAACGTTGTTTTTAAGAAATGTGGTGTGATTTGATCAAGCGAAGTCGCTCACAGACCTTCACTGCGAGTGCTTGTGTGTATGTTACAGATAGATGCATTTGTATTAGAGGCTGGCACTCAGTGGCTTGAACCTGCCTTTGGGGCTCTCTTCAAATGAGGCACATATGCTGCATTAATTAGTTTTAGGCACACAACTGAGTGTGACAGGTGACAAACAGCCCCCTCCCTCTATTTGACTTTAAAAAAATGTATATCTACTTTTATAAGTCACCCTCCTTTCATGAAGGGAAAGTTAACCTCTAAGGTTCTGTCTGTCTTTCTGGCTTTTTATGATGAAATAAGCAGCAAAGTGCTGAAATACTTAAAGTGTAATCAGCGGTTATTCCTCTCACCTGTGACACAGATGTGATGCTTTCACTCTGCGTGGAGTGAAATTTTTAAGCAATGCCAATAAGTGCAACAACTTTAGAGGCAATTTTTAAGATATATAGTAATAGTTTTAGGACCCGTCAGTCCTAAATATAAAGCAGGTGCCACTCGAGCCTCTTCTCGTTCCTGCATCAAAACATCGTACCACATTCGTGTTTTCTTTTCCAAACTGAAGAATGTGAAAATACTGCATTAGGCCCGTGTGAACTGCTGTTTCAAATATTTTTTATTAAAAAATTTTTTTGTCACTTGAAAATATTCATGCTATGTATTTTTTATCGTGTTGTTAATGTATGTGTTTTTGCTGCTTACACCATTAGGGCCACCAGATGTGCACACATCAGTGAGATTATTTCACACTAATCCAAACTGTCAATCTTCCCCATCTGTCGCCCAGGTCTGCTACCTGCTGAAGTGAGAACACCTGCAACACAGGAACAGCCTCACAGTAACTGCTACCACATCAAGCCCCTTTTAAACCTTTTGTAGGAAAAATTTCGCATGTTCGCTATAGTAATAATATATAAAAAAAATAACATTAAACGTCAGTGTTATTACAGACGAAAACAATGATATTATTCAAGCCCTCGTGTAATATGTCCGAGATTATTATTCCACCGATTTCTGTTAACTGCATTTACATAAATCAAAGTTTGAATTCCCTGTTTATGTAAGGGGTAAGTAGTTATTTTCCCATTGGGGGCTTGATTATAATAAACCATAATCTCAAAGGGGAGCTATTATACCTATTTCCAGCTACGTTATTTTACCCCTGAATTCTAATAGTGTAGTTTTGCATTATTTCCATTAATAAAAGAATCCTTGTTCAGCACCTTATTTCATCCACAATATAAAACAAGCGTTTTACCTCATCTCCCTTTGAGGCCACACTTCCTTTAGGCAGATTTCCTTTGCATGGCCACCTCTTTAAAACAGAAGGTTTGAACAGCAGGCAGGTGGAGCTGCTGTGCATACAGCCAGAACTCTGAGCCTGACAATGACGATATCAAGGATACCTCTCTATCGCATCATAAAGATCCAAAAGTGGATCTTTATGATGCAAAATGAGCATTTAGGGTACTTTGAAGCCTTGCAGGGATAACTTGACCTCATAATTTGAAAATTTGGCTATGAAAAATATTATTGTTTCCCTTTAGGCCGTGTATGTTGTATTGTAGAATGACCTGCTTGGACGTTATTAGAGTAGCTATGCAGTTTGGGATTTGCATGTTCTACTCGTGTACTGAGTAGACACTCAGGCTTCATTTAGCACCTGTGTCACAGCTAAATGCATAAACACAGTGGGAGCTGTGTTTCCCTGCCTCTGTTTTCCACTGCAGCTACTGTTTACTCTTTGGGTGAAGGGCTGGCTTGATAGTAAACTTGAGAAGAAACTGTTTTTTGAGGGAGTGCGACAACTATGTGAAGAAATAGAAAGCTGCTCAGCATCAGATCTGATGTATGGAGATCATGTCCACTTATTATTAGTCCCAGTGCACCGAAATTAGTTGCAGTTCACCTAAAGGACACTCGATAGCTCTCAATGAATTGGAGTGAACAGAGCTAAGTGGCTTAAATAATTATTCACAGTTGGTCTGAGTGTGAATAATTATTTTTATTATACTGATATACATTTTACTCAAGATAGCATTATGCTATTCTTTATTCATATTGGTTAAGACATCCTCCCTTGATGGTTCCTGTTTCCAAGCAATAACTGCAATAGCATTTGCCAGTGTCATTAAGTAAGAACAGACATTTACATGCAGTATGTGTATAAAGAAGGGCATCTGTAAATGCACATGTCAAACCTTGAAGCAGATGGGCTACAGCAGCAGAAAACCACTCCGCGTGCCACTCCTATCAGCTAAGTACAGGAAACTCAGATACAGTTCGCACAGGCTCACCAAAATTGGACAAGAGAAGACCGGAAAAATGTACCGTGTCTGATGAGTCTTGATTTCTGCTGCAGCGTTCAGATGGTAGGGCCAGATTTTGGCATAAACAACATGAAAGCTTGGGTCCATCCTGCCTTGAATCAATAGTTCAGGCTGCTACTGGTGGTGTAATAGTGTGGGGGATATTTTCTTGGCACACTTTAAGCACCTTAGTACAAATTGAGCATTGTTTAAAAGCCACAGTCTACACGAGTATTGCTGCTGACCATGTCCATCCCTTTATCGCCACAGTGCCTGTCTTCTGATGGCTGCTTCCAGCTGGATAACACATCATGCCATCATGAACATCATCAAACTGGTTTCTTGAACGTGACAATGAGTTAATTTTCCTTAAATGTCTTCCTTAGTCACCTGATCTCAGTCTAATAGAGCACCTTTGGGATGTGGTGGAACAGGAAGTTCACGTTTATTAATTAAAAATCTGACAGTCATCTAAAACATAAGGATTAATTCTGCGTAGACTTTAATATCGTTATATAATTTAATGCCAGACCCTTAAATAGTTTCAGTAACCTACTATTAGTTATTGACTTTACCTTTATTACTGTATCAGTAACATTAATATATTTATTTAGGCTAAGAGTAGCCCACAGATAAGCCTTTTGCTGCCTTCATGTGTCATCACAGTGAAAAAGCACATCAGACAAGTCCACTGAAAGTGCCCCTCATTGGTTCTTTTTACTCGGCAGTGACTGTGCTGGTTGACAGTTCTGCAACCTTTGCCTAAATAATATGCAAATTAGGATTTTATCACAATGCAGATAAGCTGTAAATGCTAAGGCCCATAGTCAGATGCCATTATCAGGACAACAATTCAGGACACAGAGTGCATGTCACTAGACTGCAGAGCCACGAGATGCTGCAGTGAGTACTGCTCATTAAAGACACAGAGCAGACACGACCCTCCATAATTAGCACAAAATAGCTTGTCTTTGGGTTCATGTATTTTTCCATGATAAAATATTTCTTGGATAGCATGTCAGTCATTTATCTAGTATTCCGCTTTATTCGTAGAATAATAAATTATATTGAATTCATTTCTTAAGTGTTAATTTCCAGGATTGGATTGATACTCTCAGCTCCTAGCAGACTGAGAAAACAGGTGGTGAGCATGAAATGTGGTACAAAATAGGATCCCAAGGCATTTGACCTGCATGTTCCTTGTTTTTGAATGCTCTTATTACAATTTGCATGTAGGACTAGTGTTGCCATGACAGCAGCTAAGTCTTAAAACTTTCATCTGAGACAGTTGTACTCTTTTTGAATTTGACTCATCCAGTATTGGCAAGGAGAACGCAGGCCGGCAGGCCGGGGAGAGAAAAGTTACAGTCTGACTGGATTTTGTAGGGAAACACCTTTATTCAGCGGTGTGGAACACATCTAAAATGAATATCTATTATTTAATATTCAAAAAATAAAAATGAGATCTGAGAGGAAATTGAAATTGATTATTAATAGCTGGTGAACAGCGCCTTCTTTCCTCCTTCCTTTTCTAAATGGAACTTGCAGCTCTCGCCCATGAGGTCTCTCCGAGGCTCTGGCCACTCTGTTGTGGCATTTCTCTTCGCTCACTTGCTTCTCTTTCTCTCACTTGGCTTTCAGCGCAAGTGTTGGCACACAAAGTTAAAGTAAATGTTTTCCCAGTTTAATTCCACACTGTGCCAACCCGAGATCTGTCGTCGCAAGATCTTAAAACCCACCAATAGACGTTTGTTTACGACACATTCTTACTCCTATCACATGCTGACTCTTGCTCAGGGTCCATCCACCCATCCATCCGTCCATTTACTTATCCAATGCAGGGTCACAGTGTGGCTGGCGCCTATCCCAGCTGTCCCCTTTAGCATCATTTTCCATAGTGCCAGCAGTGCTTCAGAACACTATTTTGACAACTGAAGAAGCACAACAACCGAGTCTGCATTAGGAAGTGTGGTGTCACATGGCACCATCACATGACTAACCAGAAAAGGGAAGTTTGAGTCTTATCTGAGCGTGATATTTCTACATTTTAATTTTACTTTTTTATTTTTTGACTTTTAAGTTTCTTTAGCTGTTTTCCTTAGTTTAGGTAACAAAAATTCTTATGTGTAGTAAAACATAATGGATAGATTAAAATATACTCACGCTTTATCACCACATCCTTGGTTACCACATGTATTATGCCGTTCTGTCACATGCTACTTGTTTCTCACAGATATACACAAGATGTCATTTTGATGCTAGTCTTGATGCAACAGCAATGGGATAACAAAGGATCCTCTTTTAGGCCTCAGTAACATAGCAAGCAAATCCTGATATCTTCTGGTGATTGAAGAAAAATGTGCTTTCCTCAACCAGTTGCTGTGTGGTTGCCAGAGGTAAAAAGGGCGTAGCACCAAAACCCTCCTTGTGATTGCTTCAATCTCTAGTAGAGATGGCACGATACCACTTTTTTATGTCCGATACCGATACCGATATCATAAATTTGGATATCTGCCGATACCGATATTAATCCGATATAGTGTGTTTTTTAATCAATAAAACTGTTTTTTTTAAATATCTTGCTGCATTTTGTATAAGTTCATACTCAAGTTTAAATAAACAACAACACTAAAGCTATTCTGTTATACCTGTATGTAAAAAATACACTGCACCCAAAATATTTCATAGTTCAGCAACACTGATCAATCTAATAAACTTAAACCTACTCCATCCTTCCTATTCTGGTATTTTAAAGAGTACTTAGCAGAAATATTAAGCAATCTAACTAATAGGGTTGCAAACTCCCAGCAAAAAAAAAAAAAAAAGGGAACCACCTCCACCCTCCACCCCATGATGCTTAATCGACGTAATCAACTTTAATTTGATGCAGTGTGAAAAAAATGCACAGAAATAAATTATTTTTCAAGAATAATTAAATATATTCAACATCTTTCTTCTACAGAATTGCAGACTGCACAGATGGTACTTTCCCAAAGGAAAAAGTACTATAGCTTACTAGGGTATATTAGACTTAACAGTTACTATATACAGTAATGGACTTCTATACATTTTACATCAGATTAAAACTTTGGGTGTAAGATTCAGATAATTATTTATTAAAAGCTAGACATTTTAAATGAGAATAAGAAAGATAAGTATGTCTTTGTGCCCCCTTTTCCCTGTTAATGCCCTATCGGCCCCCCTGGCTAAACTTTGCTAGATCCGCCCCTGCACAGTTACCAGCCGTCAGCTACGTAGAAAAGGATCCTGGTCTAGAAAGTAATATTAAATAAATTCTAACAACAGCTTATCAAGGTTAAACATGCTGCTGTTGTTCAGCCCCTGGTTTCCTCTTTCTGGTGCAAAGTGGGCCAAAAACAAAGAAGAGAGACGGACTCGCGACAGAAAAGCCGATCAGCTGATCATTAAGCAGTTTCACGATTGAAGTAGCAGCAAGAGAGGGAGAGAGAAGAGGCTCCATATATCGGTTGTTAAGCTTAACGTAGGTACGCTTTACAAACATTCAGAGATGAACTTACACACTTGCTTTACTTCTCTCTGGGATAACTTCCTCGGAGATGAAATGCTGGATTGCTAGCGAGGCTACAAATAAACACAGCCGCTCTATCACGTGAGCACACTGCTTCGACGTGCTACGGTTACAAGCCGAGTTACGTCGTGTCGCAAGTTTTGTGAGGTGCTTTTTTGATATTTAATGGATCGGATTACATTTTTTAATTTCTCGCCGATATCCGATCCAGTAATTTAGGTCAGTATCGGACCGATACCGATACTTAATATAGGATCGGTCCATCTCTAATCTCTAGCAGATTGCTGCAATTGCCTGTAGTTTGCATGGAAGAGCCAACTTGTCTGCAAATACTCTTCGTTTACTCTCCAAGCTGTAGTGGAGTTGTATCTGTAAATTCAGATAAAAATGAGATTATTGTACTTGCCCCTAAAAATCTTAGCAAACTTGGGGTGTAACCAGATACTTACCGTGGCCTCTAGTAACACTGTGAGGAATCTTGAAGTCTTTGACCAGGATATGTGCTTAATAAGCATATATGTAGGCTGTTGTAATTTGGCGCTATATGAATACAATTAAATTGAAATTTAATTTAATTTAATAGTGGGATTTCAATCAGAAACAGAGTGTATTTGCTTTCAAAGTAAAAGCTGTGGCATAGCACTGCAGTCAACACATTTCAGGTGAACGTTCTGTTTGTCTTTTCACTGCAGCTTGGCGAGTAGTGTTTGCAGGCAAATTGGCGTCTTTGACGCAAACTACAGGCGACTGCAAAAATCTGCTAGGAGCTAAAGCAGTTGCAACTGGGTTCTCTTTGCATTCAATTTCACCTTGTAATCCACAGCAAACACTTGCAACTGGTCAGGAAACACATTTTAGAGACCAGGGACAGCCAGATGGTTGCCAACAGGTCTCGAGCCCTGTGTAACTGAGGCCTTTAAGAGCAAATTCTTTCACATTTAAAAGTAGAAAGAATACAATTTGAAAGGTTTGTGTTTTGTACCATGTTTCAAAAACATTTAATATTTTTCCCTTATATGAAGTCAAATTTATCCCTTTACAATATTAACCCTGCATGTTAAAAAAAAATACTCCTACCCACTGTGTTTAAATATGACATCAAGGTCTTTAAGGAGCATCCATATGTAGGTGTGAGCCCCGTCTGAGTGTTGTGATGAATGCTCCAAAGATCCAGTGAAAAAGGACACTATGGGAGTATTGCTAAAACATCAACACTTTTGACAAATGGGCAGTATTTGAAAGACTCTGACAGACTGATGTTGGTTTGTCAGACTACCCTGCACTAAAGAGGAACCCACTGCATCAAAACGTCTATGCCTATGAATCACATACTGGGCAAGCATCTATATGTGACGGGTTCAGAGTGAGAACAGGTTGCAATCTTAGTATTTTATGCAAATTAGACAACCCCAGTATCTGAGATTATCCCTTGCCACTGGCTTTACTCACTTTTAGCAGCACTGATACAATTTCTGGCTACAGTGTGAGCTGCACTGTGTGTGAAATGCAGCACATTTTCATTCTCTTTTTCCTAACACCATCCATGCATGTAAGCCGGTCTGAATTTCCTTTGAGGTGAGGCTTGGATTAGAGGCCGACACCATACACTCAGCCTTGCTAAAGGATTTTATTATCATGGCAGGTTTTTGTCGGCGTTGCTACACCTCACAGAGATTGTGCCACAACATTGCTCCTCAAAGACATCCATAACAGCATGACGAAGCACGCATTAGGGACCGTGATAACAAAGAAATACACTGCTTGGCATCCATCATTACCCAAAGACTTGTGATTTTGTCTCTTGATTCTGCAGCGCTGTGCACAACATGCATTTTATGCATGTTTGAATAACTTTTAGCCAACCAAACTTAACCAAACATTAACCACTGAGTCCTTAAATTACCAGCAAATGCACTGATGAGTTTTGGCTTTTGAAAAGAACCTCAAACTTTTTTTTTCAGTTTTTTAAAGAACTGTCCTTATTTTATTTTTATTTTTATTTTTTTGAAAGGTAGAGTCAATGAGGTAAGCTATGAGGGATTTATGTAAACCCCTCATTTCTCAGTACAACCTTGACCAGAGACTGTACTAGAGTCTGTTTACTGCATGTATGTAAATGTAGCCATTGTCTTGGCTTCTTTTCTAGGATTAGCCCTTCATTTTCTTGGCACAGTTCCTTCACCCAGGGCTCTGTCTGCTGTGTACACAGATCCACACAAAGCCCCCGATGTCATTTCACTGATACTATTCTGTCTCACAACACCAGGATACACAGAGTCTCTTATGTTGTTATTATCAATATGCCAAGAGCAGAGGAGACACAGGACTTGACTTCAGCGGTCCATTTATTTCAAGACCTGCTATTTCTGTGAATTTGACCTTGACAAGAGTTTTCTCTTTGGATCATTTACGCTGTTTTTTTCCTTTTTGTTGCTTGTTTTTTTTTGGCATTTTCTTTATCATAAACATATCATTGAGTTATTTTGACCTTATCTCTGACAAAGTCAGAGATGTTTTTTAATTCAGTAGATGTGAAGTTCTAAAAAATACATCAAACACAAGCTTATGTGTACAGACCAGGCTTCTGGCCACCTTTCAACCACAAGCATAACTCTTCATGAGCTTTTCAACAGTCGCTGGAATGGCCGAGGCTGGAGGCCGCTCAGTGACAGCGGGGTGGGAGGAGAGTGTTGGCGGAGGTTTGGCGGGGCAGGGGGGAGTTTGATAATCTCGTGTGAAAGAAGAACGAGCAGTCTGCTGGTTGGAAAGAAGCTCTACCAGGCCCCCCCCCCCCCAAAAAAAAAAAAAAAAAAAACAGTGTCCCCATTAAAAGGACTGATGTGCATCTGCAACAAGCTGCAAACTCGTCTGGCCTTGGGAGCCATAGAGAGTCCTCACTGTGTTAGAATAAGTCACTCATGAGACCACTAAAAGCCATTATTAGAAGGTGTTTATTGAGCTAGCCGTGGCCTAGATACAGCTTAATATCCTGAGAACAGTTATAGACCATAATTATATTACATTTTGGATGAAGACTGGCCATGATTAGATAAATGATGAATAGCTCCATCAGATAAAAAAAGGTGCAAGGTTTCTAAGGAGATAATGCACTGTTGGCTTATTTTTGCAAGTATTTGGAACATTTCCTGTCCTTCTCGAGACGATATTGTTTGACACAGAAAATGGAATTCATTACACAGACAAAGGTTTACATTACACAAGAAACACCACGAAAAAGGAATACCAGCTTCTTTTGTTTCATTTTACTCTCCCACGCACATCTCTACCCTAGGTGTAAATTAGATGATATTTAGTCTCTATTTAAACATTAAGCAAGTTTCTTTTTCAGATAGGTTTGAGCTTTCTATTTTAGAATTGCGCCTAGAAGTGTGTGCCAAGAAAGAGACTTTAAATTGAACAGTGGGAGTGTGTTATTTTCAGCAGATATCACTACCCAGTATAACTACTAATTACACCTTTCAGTCAAAAGAAATTAAAGAAAATAAATTGCACTGTCGTTTGCTTTGTCTTTGTCTTTTATTTAAATACCGTAAAATGATGTTCGGGCTTGATTTCTGGAAACTGCACGACGCAGTTACATGACAGTTGAGCAGCATCAGGTGCAGCTGAGTGTAGAAATAATATGTTTTTGACTTCCAAAGGACAAATTTGAAAGCTTTGTAACCTGCCTGTACACTTGTGTGATTCGTCTGGAAGTTGTTTGTGTTTTTAGGTCCTGATGGCAGCGATACCAGAAACCCTGTCATGGTTGGGTAGTTTAGTTTCGATTACTGGCAAATTCCAATTTCAGCTTTTTGTCCACAACACAGCCCCTTTGATGACAGGTGTCACAACCACTACTATGTGAGTGTACCATTCTGCCACTGTTTAAAAGCGAAGGCAGGCAAGTTGCCTGTTGCCTGAAGTTATATCAGCATGTGAGATCAGAGACAAAAAGGCACAAAAGTAGAATACCTGGTTACATGCTGGTTGGACGACATTTGCTATGTTGTAGCATGTGTATTTTTTGTCTGAATTCTTTGCATAGGTACTTGTTCAACATCTGCACTGTGACTAGTGAAGCAAAAACTAGCTCAGTGCAGTGTTCTGTCATCCGATGGCTATAGTGCACACTTTGTCAAAGATACCTGAGCAAGAATGTGCAAATCTGTGATAAAATGATGGCTCTTGTAAAGTGTCGCAGCTTGTATCCTGATAGAATGGAACAGACAGTGACACATCTCACAGTGCTGGTTTCAAGATAGTGCAGGGCAACCTGCTTGCAAGTAGGAAAAGTCGGTGTTTGCACTGAATTTCTTTTGCTTGCACCGACCAATTGCAAGTAGTTACAATGACAAACTACCACCAGTCACCTGGTGGGAGGCAACTTGTCTCCAAACAGTCTCAGTGCAGCTCAGACAGACTGCAATCACTCTCAGAGAGATTACTGAATGTTTGCAGATAATCACCATTTATAAATAAAGGCATGTTTCCAACACATTGCAATCGATCTGAGACAGTTTGCAGCAATGAGCACATTTGGAATTTTTTGTGTCAGTTCTTGGAGGTTCTTGCTGGAATCTGAATGTATGCCTTTATTTGTCAGTTGCAGTTGCCCACAACCGAGATGACAGACCTTGCCGACCGTACATACAAAACAAAAACATCACATTGGGATGACAGGTCAGGCTAGGTAGCAAGGGAAAAAAACATCAAAATGTGTAACACAAAAGGATAATTCAGGAATGCACAGATATCAACACACCCTAAAACAATAAAACACAGACAAGCAACATGGGAGAATATTCCAGTGTGTACAGCTGGATCTGGGACCGCTGCAATCTTCGATTGCGCCTCCAGCTCATCCGCTGTTCACATCGGATGGGAGGTAAGCATGGGAGGAGGCGTCGGATTCGGGGAAGGGAGGATGATAGTGAGGGTGTATCAGTATCCGTGTACATGTTTAGTGCGTGTGCGTGTGTGTTTGTGTATCCCGTGTTCAGCTGAGAGAAAGTGTCACCACGCCCGGTTAAGCGAAGGTCAACAGTCTCCAGTGGACCCAGGTGGCCTTGAAGGAGGGACAAAGAATTCTGTCAACAATCATGTTATCATGGAGAATTTTTGTTCTTCCAGTCAGCTTCGACCTTGGCAGGCCTTCAGCTGGTGCCAGTGGGATAGCCGCATGAGTGAAGATGGCGAATGTTTGGGTTTAGTACGAACAACTGCATCCAATTTTTACAGTTGGTCTAATGTCCATCACTGGTCACCAATTCTCTCAATTCCCGTTCTTCTTCTCCAAGATGTTATCCATATTGCGTTCGAAACACAGTCGGAGTACTCCAATCGTCTATCATGTCGGGCAGCCTTGTGGGATTTTGAACAGCTGTAGCCGCTTCTTGTTCTTCGATAAGCCAGGTCCGAGCCAGCTCCAATCAGCCAGAACTCTGTGTGCCATCGTTTTGGCACCTGTCTTTTATTTTGGTAGAAATAAGGAAACCAGTTCTATTTGGGCTAGAAAAGGGCTACTAGAAAGAAATAGGCACTTTTCTTTTGAATGAGGTTATACACAGCCAGTGTGCAATGCCCTCGAGATGTCTTCACCATGGTGGAGTTATCTTTTTTGTTGTACTGGCCCAACTTTTATAGACTTTGCTTCTGTTCTCAAGTGTTCATCACTACAGTGTTACTTCAGATCCCTTTGCCAGTAAAATAGTGAGAGTGATGGTGCTATTCAAGAAATTTCTTAAGATCTTTGTCTGAAATGTGCTGCCTATACCAATAGGCATCAGAACATTTCTTCTGTCCATTATGTCGATGTGGAATAGGTAATGTCCCTGGGAGTGCCATCAGGCTTTTCAGTTGGTAGTGGAATAAATGAAAATATAAAGGTTATATTGCAGGTGTGTTCGATCCATTATTTTTGGATTCCTGCCCATACAAAGGAATAAAAGTCAGGATATCTCAGGCTCTGCTGTGTCGATTTTGACCATTGTATTTTTATTTCTGTCTCTTTCAAACTTGCCGACAAGCCTTCCAACTTTGTTGAAGTACTCTTTGAACATCACAATATATGCGGTTTAGCTCCTCCAGCAGTCTTTTAGGTTTTTATTTTTCATTTACTATAGCATACATCAAAAGTAATGAGGACTTTTGAATCACAAACATGCTGCAGAGTCAGCCGAGGTCATTAAAGCCAAAGAAGTCTCAGAATCGTTGCTAAAAATTAAACGTCAGAAAAACTTTATGACGGTGTTAATAATCATTTCAATTTCAACTTTACACAACCCCGTAGCTACTTTCTTTTTCTACTCTGTATTTCTAATGGTGCTGCTGTCTTTTTAAAATGACACCCCTTTTTTTGACATTTTGAAAAAGACTCAATAAATCTTAGGCCAAGTCACTCTGTATGTAAGCAGTGTGGTTCGCTACCCGAGAGGCAAAGGATTTAACTGACATTTTTAAATAGGTTCAATGAATGGGTTCATTGGGACTTTAATTACATTCACTCTTTAACCGAGAGTGTTGTTGGCAATGGAAGTGGATCTTGACAAGCCAATGTGCTCTTATGACACCCCACCCACATAGCACTGCTGTTATTCTGATTGCCCCTCTATCTACAAGCAGTATGGGCACACCAGTGAAATCACTAATGCTTAATTAGCAGATTAGAAGATCCAATTAAGAGATCTCCTCTGTCTCAAATCAAGCCTCTGTCAACACGTCCTATGAAATGAGATAGTTCTCATCCCCAAATAAGGTGGATGTTTCTAAGATGACCACGCTTGATTGACAGTTGCATTCTTGGTTTAGCCCTTTGGACACCTTGTTTGATAAACTATCCTCGATGAACCATTTATAATTATATTCTGAAGTGACAGCACAGTACATGGTTCATAACCTCTAAACATAAAGTAGTACTCCAGTTTTTTCCCCATGATGTTTGGTGGCTCTGCTGGCTGTTCCGTTCTGAGATGAATGTTTCTTTTTCAGAATGTGCTGCAGCAACCAAGTAAAGCTACATTAAGCCCTTTAATAACCCATTTGGCCTCATCAACACACTAAACAGCTTCACCAGTGATTTAAAAGATTCTGCAGGTTTCATTAGTGGTGCTGCTGCAGTATAGGAGCTAAACTGAAGGACAGCAGCTGAGTTCGCTTCTGACTCCCTAACCTTTTCTCTCAATGAATTTTTATTGTAGAAACATCTAATAAGAGCTTTTTTCCTGGTATCAAAACCATAGAAAGGAACAACCATCTCTGTGTGAATGGCTATCTTGTGTGGGAAATTTGAACACTGTTTTAGGTTGTAACCCCAGCAATATATATCTAATGGATCAGAGGCATTAGAAGAGAGAGACATGACACTCAAAGAGTCTTTAATCGATAAGTAAACAAGAATTTTATAAAGGCAAAGACTGCAATTGTTTCATCTGCACAGACAAAGAACCAGCTGTGTTGGTGACAGCCATGTGTCTCTGTTTTATGGCTGTTTGTTAAGATATGAGTAGGTGTACTTTATATTTCTTTGTTCTACATATTTCTTTACTGATAAGTGGCCAGTTCGTTACAAGGCTAACACAGAGAGAGAAACTGAACTGGATAAGCAGAAGATGATGGATGGATGGATGGATGGATGGATGGATGCTGCTGAAGCTGTAGCATTGTTTAAGCGGCACATATGTAGTAGAAGTATACGTTGCAGGGAAATACAGGATTTAAACCTTATCTTGAGCACTGGCCCTCGAGGCATTACTATGACTGGATTTTTGATGAACTTTGGTTGACTTGAGAGCTGGCTCTTTAATATGATTTTATAAATGGCTGGGGTTGCTTTGGGATATTATTGTTTGTGGAAGTGCTTACTGTAACTATGCTTTTGTTTCTCTCTTGTTTTGTAATTAATACAAAGTGCCGCAGCTACAGGGAATAGACTGTCACAATTCCCATTTTGATGTGGCTCTCAGATGCTATTTATTCATGACGGAAGTGACTTTTATGGAAAGGCAAAACTTGAAATTGTTTTGAATTTGCACTCCTTTGATTGCTAAAACAATGATACGTGCAATTTGAAGTTTGACTTCCAATGTGAGATAATAACGAAAATGTACTGTATTTTACTGGGTGACAGTAATTGCTCATAAGTGATACTCACTGGTATGACATGCAAATTGCTTTGTATGGTATGACTGGGACTGAGTGCTTGCAGAAATTGACAGCACTTTAACACAGTTTTGGCTTGCAAACAGGCCTCATTAAAAGCAGAACATTTTTCTGCTTTTTTGGTTTGATTAAGACAGAAATTGTTGGCTTTGTCATTCTACCAAGAACTTAATGCTGCTGCGACTGTTATGATTCACGGATGAGTGGACTCAAATGCAGGACACTGGAGACTGAATAATTCAACAAAAAGCAAGCTTTAATAGCTGATGAAAACATTCCTCAGGGTTGAGTAAAAGGAAAGGTATAAATTCAGAAGTCCAGGCATGCACAAAGAAGCAAAGGGAACAAGAAGAATCCACGTGACAAAACATGCTATCCAACACAGGGGAAGACAAGACTATATAGCCAATCACAGGGGTAATTGGGGTTCGGGAAGCAGTTAAACAGAAAAGAAAATAATGAGGACAGGGCAGAAGATTGCCAAATAGGGAAAAACTAGTAGGTAAAACGAACCAAAACCCATTGTGCTGTGTCATAGCACAACCGAAATTACTGCAGATGTGTGCAATGAGCTTGCACTGTCATTGCTCCTGAAGTGGTTGGTTTAAAGACAGGGACCACATCTTTGAGAACTCACAGTTTTTTGCCTTTTTGGCAACTTTAATGTATCACGATGGCGATAAAACAGCAATTGGGTGGAGTTATTCTGCTATCAGTTTGCAGCTAAATGGGATCAAGATGGCACACGATCTCCTTGTGATGATACCACGATTAACTTAATTGAAAATCTGTCGCCATCTATTTGGAGATTAAGTATCGGAATTTCAGGAGCGGGACCACGCCTCCAAACACGCTCCTTCTGGTTCTCATCTATATAGGTTCCCTCAGTCCTACAAGCTGTTCATTCCCGTTTACGTGCTCCACCCTCCCTTGCCTTTTCAATTCTTTATCTTCTTCACTTATATTTAGTACGCGGGGATCTGCCAGGCCCGGTAGCCGCCGCCAATCCCCTTCGAGGCCTTCCCCAAACTGCAGCTCAATTCCTGTCCAAGCCATTCACCTTTACCTACTAAAACGCTGTCAAACATGAAATGAGGACGTGGGCCAGGCTAGTGAAAGACAGTCATTCACATGACACAGAATTAAACGTTACATTAACATAAATTTCTCAACAAAGTGGCACAATGACTGCAGGGTTGAAACTTAACTGCAAAATGGCATAGATGCTTGGAAACCTTGCTTTGATATAGCAATACTACCAGAATACAACTGTTTGGCAACTAGTTTTGTAAAGTCTCCTGCTGTAAAGAAATCGCAGACAAGTTGCTCTTGTCGGCACAGACTGATTTATTCGGTATGACCTGGGTTTAAATGAGATACTGCAAGACACACATATTAACAGAATGCCCGCTCTAATAAATTAAAGGCAGTGCTGTTTTATAAGCCCAAATCTTCCTTCTAGTGCAAGACCACAGTTTCCACATATCCCTCCTACAAGGAAAAAGACTTCATCTTATGCATGTAAATCCATAAGGCAGGGCTTATTATTCTAAATAGCAACATAACATTATGCAAAGACTTGTGGAGACTTTGATGTTCTCTGCCTTCCTTTCATCTTAAATTAATTTAAAGGAGGAAAGTTTGATATAGACAATCAGGACTGATCCTCTGCAACCGTCCGATCCACCTCCACCACCCTGACCACGCCGCACACACGTAATCTCCCCTCCCCGAAAGCCAAAGTCCACATTAACATCGTAATAGGAAAGTGTGTTAAAGCAAAGCTCTTGCAGCCTGACAAGAGCGAATTGGATGTCAGAAGGATTCCTGCTCAGTTTAATTGAATCTGCCCAGCACTAAAAAAGAAAATCTGAAGTCAAAATAACCTATTAGATCTATCAGGTAATGTTTTGTTGAGTTTGACAGGTAGCACTGCGCTGCCCTCCCCACTCCCGACTCCATTCCTTCAGGTTGGGTAATGCAGGTGTGTAGGGATGGTATCCATGATGTTTCTCTCTCTGTTTCTATTATTCGTTAATCAATTGCAGCCTGGCTCTTTCTGTTTTCTGGAGCTCACTCAGCAAATCCCCCGTGTAGAACTAGGCTGGAGAAGCATGTGGAGGGGTTTTTAGTGAGTTACTTCAGCTAATGGATGGTGGGGCTGAAGGTCTGCTCCATGTGTGAACTGAATGCTAAGAACTGGACGTTGTTCAGTTTCCAGACTTCTGTAAATATTTTCAGTAAAAAAAGAAAGAAAGAAAGAAAAGAAAGCATTAGTGTGGAAATGAAGGTTGGTGTAATGGTATCAAAATAAGCTAAAAGCACGTAAATGTACCTGTAACGTGTATATTATGTTGAATACAAATGTGCTTCATGAATACACAATGAAGCCCAGGTCACATCTCAGTGCAGCGTTCAGCCATGTGAATCTTCTCTCCAGCAGCCGTTCACCTTCCTGGGGCATAATGTGGGGAAAGAAATGTCCTCATGCTTTGTCCCATGAAGGACCAATCACGTCGGCAAATGGATATTAACTTGGGGTTGTCATGGATCCCTACACATGATCAATAGCTTTCACACAGCATTGCAACCAAGGGCTTTAGGGGACTGTTGTCCAGTCACAGATGTTTCTTGTGTTGTTTTTTAACCCAACTCCTGCTCTGAAACTTGATTAACTATCCCCACTGTGTTAATAATTTGTGAAACTTTGTTTTGTTTAGGCACGGTTGCATACAAAAAAACATTTTAAAGACTTATTTTTCTAATCATGAAACCTCACAACGATACACAAGCCATGGCGAGTAGATTCTTAATGAAAGGTACAATACTGAATAATTTCTCGTTTGGTATGACTATGGTTATTCTTAATCAATTCTTGATTGCAATCCAAACAGTTATTGTTGTGGCAATTTCGTACAGTGGTTATTAAAATGTCAGCAAGAGACAAAGGAGCCAGACTGAACTCAGGAAAAGAAAAAAGTCTTGCTTTGTCTTGTGGGAGTGCAACTATGGAGCAATCAAAACAACACAAATTGCACAGTGTAACGCGTGATGTGTGTCACTACATTAACCCTTTGGTGATAACCCCAAGTCCAACCCTAGGCAATCAATTGTTCTTGCAAGTCTTGGTAATGAGAACAAAAAATTCTAAAAAACTATTTATTAACTCATTTTTAGCTATTTGTTATTTAAAATATGGGTATGGTTCGGGTTATCACCTATCGTGACCATGACTTCAAAGGTCTTACTGTACATCCAGCGAAATTCTACTTAAGATAAAGAGCTCAGCATATTAATGAAAAACAAACGACATAAAAGAGGCATTAAGATCACTAGTTAAAAACTGAAACTGCTGATGAGGTTTGGACACATAGTTTGAGTACAGTGTGGAAAATTGTGGTATAATTGTGACTTTGGTGTTGTTAACATAGGATCGAAGTGTGGTATGTTGTATGTGTCACAAGCTAAACATGTATCCTGTTCCTCAACAGCTCAACTGTAAGAATCACATTTTACCATTTCTTATCCTGTCAATATGCTCCAAGTGCAATATAGATTCTCTAAACATGTAGCTTACTGAGCCATACGTGTGTGTGATCGCTGAACGAATCAGTGTAGTAAGTTGATTCGGTCAAAAACTGAACTGGCTTCCTTGATTCCGCCTGCATTAAAGGGATCGCACCAGATCTGAGTGCCCTTCTTGAGTACAGTTGTAAAGTTTAATAAATGTCAATAGTAAGTGCTAAAGTACTAAGTATTAAAATGTATATGTTAACCTGTAATTTTACAAAATGAATGATCTCTCCTTATTTGCAGCACCATTGTTGCTTTCGAAGTAATAACTTTTTAATATTCTTCATAACTCTGGCTGTACTGTTCCTTCTTACTCAAGCTGGTCGGCCATGATCGGTCCATTTAGAAGAAATGTCGAACGCGTCAAACGCCCCCCTTTTATGTGAGCGCGTGCAGAGCCTGAAGCAGAAAGCCTGCTTTAACAAAGGAAGTTGATAACCACCCTTGTGATACCCATTATGTCTGACTGAGCTAACACAAAGAAACACTTGCTATGTCAAACTTGCTTCTCAGTACACCCTCTGGACCTCCATATGATTATGAAAGGACCAGTGTCAACATGTTTTTCCACCAAAAAACACATACGTTAAATTTCTGCGCAAGACTGCTGACATCTGTGTCTGCATGTGTTTATTTCTTCCACTGAGCTTGTTCAGGAAGAGTAAAGCAATAATAAATTTGTTTCTTTTGACACACAAGAGCGACAGTCATGACAGTCAACCAGGCAGCTATGGATTTACTGGAGTGTATGGGTTAAGTCCAAATCTTCGGTTTTGTTAAAGCAGTGCATCTTAGGCATTGCTGCTCCAAAGTTCCTCTATCTAAATGCCTTGTATTAAATATAATCTTCATTTCTATCACTTTAACTCTCAGACTGTGTGGTAGGGATTTGGTGGCTGATCGCTATTCTCTCAATATCAGGAGAAGTTTTAGTAGCGCTGTTACTAATTTTGTTTTTTCTTCCCATTCAGATTCACGAGCCGGAGAAGGAGCACCCAGAACAGTGGACCATGCAGTTATCGGAGGAGTGGTGGCTGTGGTCGTGTTCGCTATGCTCTGTCTACTCATTGTCTTGGGACGCTACTTTGCAAGACACAAAGGTAGTAGATATAGGAAATGTCTAAAAACAAAGTCAAAATATTTGCTAAATGTTTGAATGTTGATACAGTTGTATCAACTGCTCATTAGCACAAATATCAAATCAGCCAATCAAATGACTCAATACATTTATGCATTTAGGCATGGTCAAGATGACCCGTTGAAGCGCAAACTGGACAACAGAGCAATGTGCCAAACAGACTGGTCTGGTCTTCTAGTATTTTAGAAACTTCTTTATTGAGATCCCAGCACAACCATATCTAGGGTTTACAGAGAATGGTCCAAAGGTGAGAAAAGAACCAGTGAGCATCAGTGCTCTGGGGGAAAATCCCATGTTGATGCCAGGCTGATAGGAAGGCAACAGTCAGTAAGCTAACCTCAACTAATGCAGAAGAGCATCCCTGAATGCAGATGGGCTAAAGTTGCAGAAGACCACACCGGGCACAACTTCTGGCAGCTAAGAACAGCAAACTGAGGCTACAGTTAACATGGGCTCATAAAAATAGACAATGGAAGATTCGAAAAATGCTATATGGTCCGATGAGTCTCGAGTTCTGTTGCAACATTTGGATAAGAGATAACATATGCAGTAAATGACATGAAATTATGGATCTATCCTGCCTTGTATCAACAGTTCAGGCTTGACACACACTACCAGCGTGACTCGTCATCCCTTTATGACTATGGTGTGCCCGTGTTCTGATGGCTACTTCCGGCCATGCCACAAAGTTCAAATCATCTCAAACTGCTTTCTTGAACGTGACAATGCATTCACTGTACTCAAACGGCCTTAGTCTAATAGAGCACATTTGAAGGCTGGTTGTGCCTCTGGAGGTAGAGTGGGTCATCTAATGACCAGATGCCAAAGTGTCCTTGGGCAACCCTGAGTTGCTCCCGATGCGTTTATCTGGGTGTGAATTTGTGTGAATGTCAGATAGAAACCACTTAGACATAGAAAAAAAGTGCTTGTATGAACGTCTCTCAATTGATGACTAACAATTGTAAAAAACACTTTGAGTCCTCAAGTAGAGAGCGAAGCTGCTGTGTCTTTTTACTATTTACCATTTACCTTTGGGATATGGTGGAACAGGAGAGTCACATAATAGATGCTCAGTTGTCAAATCTAAAGCAGCTGTATGATGCTATCATGTCAACATGGAGCAAAATCTCTGAGGAATGTTTCCGGCACCTTGTTGAATCAATGCCACGAAGAATTCAGGCAGTTCTGACGGCAAAAGGGGGGTCTAATCCACTATTAGCAAGGCATACCCAAAGGCTCCATATGACACATTTAAATTTTGTGTATCATTTTTAAGAAGTACCTGTTATTTCACAGCAGCTTTCCTTTTAAGCATTATCTGTCCCAGCAGGCAGTTTTTCAAGTGTAGCCTCTTTACTTTGTTTCTGCAAAAACGACTTATTACATCAATGGATGGTTGCTATCAAAATGATGGAAAGACAGCTATTAAGGCTATGGGTTACTGATGATGAGTAAAATTACATTTTTCATGCAGTCCTGCCGCATAGTATAACAAATCTTGTATGCCGTCCTCACAACAGAGAAATAATTAGAATCTATAACACATTTCACACTTTGATGTTTCTTATGCGGGGGGAAATGAATTGGGTACATTAACCACTTTAGAGAGGAAGTACAGTAAATGAGGCAAATTAAAAGTATAGAGGAAATGTGCTCTTATTTCAGTGGTGCTGAACTCTGAGTGGCTCCTCACATTTGTGTCTAGAAGCAACATGCAAGCTGTTTGCTGGTAGATCTTAGCGGTGCAGTGAAACTTTGAGGCAGTGAGGTTTGCAGTAGCTCCAGTGATTCGTATGACTGTTTCTCAGATCAACACACAAAAACAGCCTCTGTCTAGCTGACTCTGACTGACGTGACTTATTGACACCGAAGACCAGGCACACAGCCATGTGAAGCAGTCCTACTGTTGTGTTACCGAGTGCAGCAGTGCAGATTTTAAAGGATAACTCTAGTTTATTACAACTTGGTTGTTATTCTGTATATAATGTTTTCAGCCATTTTCGTCAGTAATAAAAGAATTGAAATCCATAATCCAATACTGAGATCTGGAGGTGCAGAAACAAAAGAAAAAAAGCATTAGAGGGAGAAAGAAAAAGGTGCAGTCGAACAATCAGAGAAGTCACAAACAACCCCCCCAGGTTGGTCAAACTTATTTAGAGGAGAAAGCAACTTTGAAATTACTGTCCAAACATCCATTACACCTCACAGACCAACTTCCTCAACTTTGACCCACTGTGGAATTGGGACCTTTGTAAGGAAAAATAGGGGAAAACAGGTTCACTTCAGGCCTATTTTGTGCCCACTTCTCATAAAATGATTTGAACAGTCTTGCTAAACTTTTGGCATTTTACACCCTGCCAAATCATCCAGCTGTTCATGAGTCCTGACACATCTGTCTCTGCTGGTTCCAGATCTCAGCAGTTACTTTGGCTCATGCAGAGATATTGAAACTGACTGGCAAAACTATGAAATATAAGCTGTAATAAACTGGACGTATCCTTTAGTGTTCACTTTGGAATTATTGTCACAATGCTGCTTTCCTCTTAGGCGACTCGCAACATGTTTTCAATATAAAACAGCAATAAGATGCAAGTACAAATAAAATTCAGGCCACTTTGACTAATTGTGTATATTATGAGAGGTAAACTGTTTACAAGGTAGAGTGCCTGGAGGCCAAGTATAAATATTCATGACGGAACAATAATAATAATCACGAGGAGGGAGGTTTTTGTTTGTTGTTTTTGGGGGGGTTGGTGTCATTTGGTGGCTACACCTATGCCGAGTAAATCTGAGATGCGAGGCTGCAGCAGCCACTCAGAAAATATTTGAATTAGAAAAGAAATATTGTCTCAGGCAACTTTTAACTACCTCTGTTAAAAACTTTCCAATAATTACTCAACATCACACTTACCTGAAGGGACCCACAGCCCTGAGAGTAAGCGAAGCAGCAGATTTGTATTAACTGAAGATAAGGTTGGAGGACCACAAAACTCTGATATTACTGTTCAAACTTCTACCAAATTGAGACACACGTTAAGCATTTATGATGTGGAAAATATATATATATATATATATATATATATATATATATATATATATATATATATATATATATATATATATACAGTATATATATATATTCAAGTTATTTTCTTGCTTTATTATTCGTCCAGTCTCTTCAGTATATACAGCCACATATAAAAAAGCTTTTCACATGGGTGCAGTGTAAAAAACACTAGGTGGCTCCACTCACACCCAGTGTGAGGGGAAGTGAGAGGGTTAGCCTTTGGCGCTTTGAGTGTTCAGTTGTGTGACTGAAGCCCAGATTAAAGTTGAAGTAAAGTATTGGGATCTCTCATGTCATCCTTACATACCTGTACAGTATATCCTTACTGCTTCCATAGTAATGAAGAGCATAAGTAGCAGCCAGCTGCTGCTCATTAAATGCACTTGATTAATTGATCATCAGCAGGTGGGGTCGCCTCTGTAAAAGCAGAGGTTTTTGGCAGTTTTCTGGTCTGGAAATATAAAGGTGTAAATTCCAAGGAGAAAAAAAACAATCAGCAATGATCTTAGAAAAGCAATTTTTGCTTTGTATCAGTCTGGGAAAGGTAATAAGGCCATTTCTGAATAATATAGAGTCTGGCATTCTACAGCTAGAAAGATTATTCACAAAAACATCCAAGACAGCTGCCAGTCTGCCAGCAGTGGACGTCTCAAATTCACCTCAAGGTCAGACTGTGCAGTGCTCAGAGAAACTGAAAAAACCCCAAGAGCTCTACAGAGACTCTACAGACCGCAGTTATCATGTTAAATGTCAAAGATCATGACAATACAATTAGAACAAGACTGAACAAGTACACTTTGTTTGGCAGCACAGCTTAGATTTGAAAAGTTGCTTCTGAAAAACACTTCTGCAACAATGTCCTTTGGGCAGATGAAAGTGGAGATGTTTGACCATATTGCATTGAGTCGACCATGAACTCCTCTATAGACCAAAGTAGTCTAGAGTCAAATGTGAGACCATCTGTTTGACAACTGAAGCTTGGCCAAAATTGGGTCATGCAGCAGGACAGTCATCCCAAGTCCAGCAGAAAATCTACAACAACATGTTTGAAAAAGAAAAGAGTCAGAGTGTTGCAAAGAGACCTTAAGAGAGCTGTGCATGAAGGAATGTATGCAAACCTCAATGGTCTAAAGCAACGTAAAGAAGAGTGGATCCAAAATTCCTCCATGGCAATGTGAGAGGTGACAAAGTCATACAGAAATCAGTTACGCCACGGTATTGTTGCTAACAGGTTGTTGTTGAAACTACTGAATCATGAGGTATACTTAGTTTTTCACACACTACTTCTGGATTTTGGCTCAATCTTTGTTAAATAAATGACGATGTTGTTCATCTGAGGTCAAGGTTATATTTGAATTAATTTAATACATGCTAAGGACTAGATGATATTTTTTTTACTGTGTTCTGATACCTAAAACCTTAGAACAGACAGGGTAAACGTTCTTTTTCAGGTCTGCATAATATGCCAGCCAGCCTTTTTTCGCAGCACTTCAGCACCTTGTTTCTCTCTTTTTAGGCAGCATTTGTGCTTTTAATGTGGCACTACTGTCCCTCATTCTTCCTAAAATATTGTCATCATCACCTCTACTTTGATAGGCTGTGAATAACTCTTGTAAATTAGGTTTGAAGTGGTTGGCTAGTCCCTTTTTGTGTGAACTTGACAAGGTTAATTTGAAGGTGTGAGCAACACTCTTCCTGACACTCAAGATCATTTTGAAACCCTGATTTTCATGTGCCAATCATAAAGGAAAGCGAGGGGAAACGCTGTGTAATCTGAATATCGCCGCTTGCTGGTGTTCGGTATATGTAAATGGCCACACAGTGAAGGATTTGCATAATTGGGTGCTGTGAGATGGAGAGCCACATTTTAATCTTTTGTATCATCTGAGCAGCAGGCTATTATCCAGTTCGTGACACTGTCCTCCATCCTCTCCTCCTCAGGTACCTACTTCACACACGAAGCCAAAGGAGCAGATGACGCAGCGGATGCAGATACAGCCATCATCAATGCGGAGGGTGGCCACACCAATTCTGATGAAAAGAAGGAGTACTACATCTAATCAGAACAGGACCCCTCACCTCCAATGTCCTACTTGGGACACTGAAGGGTTTTTTGGGACGGGGAGAGGGGGAAAAGGTGGGGGTTGACAGAGGGGTTGGAATCGATTCGGTCGAGGGGTAGAAGAGACACGGGATTTTAAAGAAAGGCCTGGTTTTAAGCCGTTGTCTAGTCTAGTCTGCAGATGTAGATGGAATGTTGTGTGTGTTTAAAAAAAGAAAAAATCAAAAATGGATAAAAAATGTTAGGGTCTGGGGTTTTCAGTATACAGGGATGGGTAGAGGGTGGGAGGGTGTGCCAGAAATCACTGTAGAGAGCTTCACCATTCAACACCTCCCTAACTGCTGGTACAAATTTTATTTAGTTCAACCATTTGCAGAAAATTCTGTGCCTTGTTCGAAATCTTTTGGTTCTACCCATATTTTGCATTTGTGTTGATCATCGTTTGCATAACCTCGTTGCTCCCCTTTTCCCGTTTCATCTTCCCACCTCGTAATTATCAGTGTGCTGTTGGCTTTTGTATGAGGGTAAAATTACACAGCCACTTTATTAATTTCTCTTAATGTGTCTGCACAAACGGATCCTCTCCTGCATAACAAAAACTCTTTCCAGTATACTGTGATTTGTCTCAAGCCATTACTTTCGTCTCTTTCTCCCTGAAATTTTGACAGCTCTAAAAATGCATGGAACGCTTTACATATCATTGTACAAAGGACATAAAAGAGAAACAGGTTTGTAGTACTGGACCACACACGCGACACCACAGAAAGAAACGCGACTAAAACAGAGGCACAGAGGCTAATGTAAAAGGATGTTCCCATTTCAACAGGCCGGTTCAGTTTGAAAATTCATATTTAAAACCCTCGGTTTTGTTTTTGCAGAGCAGATATACTTCTGTATTACTGTCTTTTAAGGCATTACATTCCTTAGTGAAAAGAAGTAGTGCATTATTTTTTCCTCGCTGCACTGCCATTTCATTATTTTGATTTCTTCCTCTGCTCTGTGTTATTTTTCTTCTATTTGGCTGAATGGAAGGCCTGTCTTCCCACCGGCTTTTATTGAGTTGTAATGTTGGTTTTCAATTGATTTCCATCTGCTCTCACCCTAGAATATTTTTTATTATAAATGAGAAAGTAAGAAAATGTAAATTGTCCTAAAATTGTTTTGACACATCCTCAGTCAAGATGCCTCTGTAATAAAAGACTGTTGGAAAAAAATATTTGGTGTTAATATTTGCCAATCAGCAGCTGACATTGCTGGTGTAGTGTACGCCATACAACAAGTTTTCCAAGTAGAGAACCAGCCTTAATATAACTCCAAACTGAAGCCCATTCAAAGTTAAGTTACATTTAATCGGTACATAGCTACACGATACATAGCAGTCAAGGTCCTCCCATTAGCAGGTTCACGTTATCTCATTGACACACAGTCCAATGTAAATCAAGCCAATGGAATCACAACTGTATTGTACACTAATCCTTACTAAGAAATATTTTTTACAACTTACTAGAATTACAATGGAGTACCTTTGTGGATTTTACTGTATCACGTTCATTGTCAGTTTTGTCAAACTGTAAAATATGGAAGTGTTATGGAAAGTACATGTCTTCGAAGTAGAGTGTTCTGAGAGACAAACCATTCGCAGCCATTCACCACCATACACTATATGGACAAAAGTATCTTTGAGTACAGGTGTTTTGGGTCGCCACAGCTGTATAAAATCAAGCACCGAGCCGTGCGGTCTACTTTTACGAACATTTGTGTCAGGATGGGTTCTTCTAAGGGGCTCACTGAATTCTTGTGTGGTACTGTAACAGTGTGCCACCAGTGCAACAAGTCAGTTTGTGAAATTTCTTCCCTTCTTGGTATTCCACATCTAGTCTAAGTGAAACCACAGGACCACACAGTTATAGAGCTCCAGCCCTCCTCTGGCATTAACATCAGCACATATCTGTGTGCCAGGAGCTTCATGGCACTAAGAAGCTCCTTTAGGTGTAATGAGTAGGTGACCAAGTACTTTTGTCCATGTAATGTATGTAATTTTGCTCAAATTCATTCATTTTTGAACACCAAAATATTAATTTTGCATGTATGCTCATGCTAGAACCTGTTGTTTTTGCTTCTCTATCATGGTTTATGTACAACCTGCCAAAAGCCAATGAGAATCTGTTTCGCTGTGCCAGTTTGGGAGCACTGAGGACACCAAAAGTAATTAATTGTTCATAAGATGACATATTACACACGTTGTGGTCCTTGGTGTTAATCCATGGTTTGCATTATTGCTCTGGCTTTTCAACATGGCAATGTGGGTTTACCAGTGACATTGTTTCTCATTATTATGTGTTCGCACAGCAAGCAACACGCCTAATGAATCCTTTCTCCATGTGACAGCTGTGGGTGGATAAAGCTGGAGGTCTCAGATGCCGTGTACAATTTCAAGAGTTTGAAACACTGAAAGCATATTTATTTCGTGGCTTTTTTCTGTTGTGATATTACATCACACTTCAAAGATTTGTCAAAGTTAGCATGTGCCCAACATCAGCAGTAGCAGTTATTTTTTATGAAGTGAAGGTGGTCTAATGTTGACAAACTAGAGTCAAGAGGACAAACTAAATCATATTAGTCAAGGAAAAGGTGGCAGTTTGATTTCTAGTGTTTATCTACCATCCACATAATGTTAATTTCAGCTCAAAATCTGAATTACTAATGTTTCCTTGTTTATTGATATACATTAATTGTTGTTGTTGTTTATTAAATGAGACACCTGTGGAATTGGAACAGTTAAGCTTTTCAAATTTCTTGAAAATGGATTTAATGCAAAGTAATGCCAATGCATCGTAAGCGTAAGATGATGCTTGATTTCTGAATTACGCCTCTAAATAAAATGAATGCAATCTGTTTAAAAATCTCAAATCGTAAACCTGCTTTACCTTTCCCTTGTTTTGTAATGAGATGGAAATGTGTTTCAAAATGACTTCGAAACATTTTGGTCAGACTTTGCCCCCCTTTGCAAGTTGCTAACTGTTAAAATTACTTTCTAATTTTAATAGGAAAAATGTTTTTTAAGCTTCATAAAATGCATTCTTTGAGAGAAATCAATAAGATGTTGGAATAAATAAATCAAGACACTGAAAACCACTTTTCCAGTTCATCACTGTTTGGAGCATTTATGGATTCTTTGGCACTTAATGGTGTTGCTTGCCATGTGTACACTCACTATGATTTAACACTTCGTTGCTATCTTAAAGCATTTGATTGGATTTTGTTAATGCGCAGCTCGTATTGCGACACATTACCAATGTGATAGCTTTAATATTTCATGGTCATGCATGAAGACAACATTCAGCCTTTCCATGTTGAGATTTGAGGTGGCTCTTAGACATAGCTCTTGTGAAATCCACAGCGCAAATTACACTTTCTTGACCATCTGTGCATTTAAAAACTTTTAAGTTTTGGGGGGGGTGATTTTAGAGCACAGCAAGTGGAACGGGGGGAGCTGTGGATACGTTATTTTTAGTTTTGGATGTGGTAGTTGTAGATAGGATTTACAGGAGAGATGATGCGGACAAAAATCAAAGATGTTGTGTCCACCTCTCCATCTGTTTCTTGTTAAAACTTGAGTTCATTTTCAGAAGTTCTGGACTCACAAAGTAATTTTATCACAAAGTTAACACTGTATGCTGACGACACTGTTTTGTGTTTGTTAAATGGACGGGTGGGGGTGGGGTGGGGAACTGATTAGGTAAATGTTTCACGGTCTGGTGTCTGATTAAACTATTAATTGACTTGTTATTGTTGCTTTATGAATCACAGAGCAGATGTCACTTTCATCTGTAAGACTGATATTGTGTGATTTGTATTTTCCAGTGAGCACTATTTCGCTTCAGTGACATGTGGCAGCTTTGATTTAAATCAGACTTCAAAATATGTACTTGCCAATAAAGGAATAGAACTGAATATTGTCTTCTCCCTAAGGCTGATACGTTAATATTTTATTTGTGAATATTAAACTTTTTGCAGATTGGAATGCCAGGAGTGTTTTATGTTATAAAAATATTTTTTTGTTCTCCCAAATTTCCAACATAAGAAAGTGAAAAAAAAATATATTTAAGTACGCTTAATTATTCCAAATCTTAGGTGCATAACAGAATGATAAGGTTATTGTACATATCATTTTATTTTCCATTATTCCCAGTGAAGTTTTAAAAAACGTTGACTATGGTCTTATCTTACAGTGCAACTGAGGTCGTTTTCTTCCCATTAAATTCTTTTGCTAGTGTCCTGTCTCAGGTTCATGCCTTGCTGACTGATGTGACTGCATCTCAGGTAGAATGCAAAATTTAGGCCCCACCTATCAATGACATAAAAGCAAGTACAATACATCATTAAATACAATTAAGTACAAAACAGAAGTTTAGGTCCCAAAGCAAAAAGGGTGAGATATTTTGCTTCTATGTTGTACATGTTTTATGTATTTTTCTTAATATTTGGTGCACTGTAAAAGATGTGTTAAGTATTGCTTTGTGTTAACATAGGTACTAAAGAGTACAATGTTTATTGGAATGAAGCAGGATCAGAAACTTGTTGTGGCTGTACTTCTGTCAATTTCAACGCACCACCACCTTTTGATTCCCAAAAAGTTTTCTTTCACCAGTCATTCTTTTCAGATTGATTATTTTTGTCTCTCTGCTGTACTTGGGAAATGTTAATGTGTATTAATGGAGAAGAGGAGTTCCACATTCCCATACACATTTTGTATTGGTTCATAAATAGACATTTTTACAAAACAATGAAGAGTTCTTGTCTTAATAAAAGAGAAAAGATATAAATGTCCAAAATAATCAGTGTTGGCATTGGTTTTTTTTAATAGACTTTAGGTGAATTATTAAATGTAAAATGCTATACGTATAATATTGGCGCAGAGCAATACATACAGTATTGTTTACTTTGGAATTAAACAACAACAACTGTCCACCCTAGCATCTTCTTTGTCTTCCCCAATAGACACAAACTCTGTCTATTTATCTATTCATTCCTGTTTCTGGACACAGATTTTTATAACTTTAAGTGAAGGTTCACAGTCATCCAGGTCATCGAAGTCTAAGGAGCTTGAAAAGAAAAGCACCTGGACTTCTTTAAGTTTCCTTGAAGACATTTCACCTCTCATCCCAGAAGCTTCTTCAGTTCTAAGAGCAATTCGGGTTCACCAGAAACTTGGCTCGTGTGATTCAAGATTCAGCAGGCATGTCCTGATTTAAAACCCAGTTGCCTGAGGATAGAAGCTCCTATTGAGCCTCTCTGTTTTTGCCCAGATGGTGTTGAACCTTCTGCCTGATTGCATAAGTTGGAACAGGTTATTGATGGAATGGGACGGGTCCTTCAATATCTGAGCTGCTCTGGACCAGCATCTCCTGGTGTAAATGTCCTGTAGGGAGGGGAGAGCAGCCCTGCTGTAGCGTTCTGCTGTACGGAAAGTCCTGAGGATCACTGAAAGGACCCTGAAATTCCTCAGTTGTCTGAGATGGTACAGGTGCCGCCTGGCCTTTTTGGACTGGACCTGAATGTGGGCAGACCATGTCAGGTCTGAAGAGATACTTGAAGGACTGCACCCTCTCCACTGGAGCTCCATTGATGACAATGGGCTTGTAGTCTCTGTGCTTACTCCTTCTGAAGTCCACCACCAGCTCCTTGGTCTTGCCAACGTTGCCGACGTAGGTAGAGGATCCATGACCCTCTTGGGGACACTCCCATAGGGCTTAAAATCTGGGACTCTCCACCAATCGCTCTTAAAACTAAAGAAGCTTCTCGGATGAGAGGTGAAACGTCTGCAAGCACTCGTCAACCACTCTCTGGGTTGTAGTGAACTGGACCAGAACTGGAGTATGTTTGCCTTGAAAATAAAAGTTGTGCCTTACCGCTATAACAAAATTGTGTCAAAAGATGCAACTTTTGTTTTGCATCATACCTTCATGGTTTTACTACTCCATTAAGCATTTTCAGATAACTTGGCATCTTCCATACAAAGTATGGGCGACTGTGACAAAGGACTATAGCACTTCAGCTAGCCACAGCAATACACACAAGCACAAATTTCCCACAATTATTATTGTGTTTCTGGATACGATTTTTAATCTGCCCGGTCTCATATGTTCTGATTTATGTCAATGTACACAAAATAAATGTTTACCACTTGTAAAAAGCAGAAAGTCTACATTTAGACTTGAGGGGTTGCGCCTAAGCTTGCGCCATACATGTTATACAAGATTTACAAACATCATGTATTTTTGGTTTATATGCCATTAATTCAAAGTACATCACGTGTTTGGGTTGAGGCTAAAAATGACTTGATGTGGTTTAGAAAAATCCCACAATTTTGCTGGTGAATACTAAATCCAGACTTTTACTAGACAACATTCTGCTGCCTGTCAAAGGAAAAACCTGACATCTCTGAAGAGAAACACAGAGGTTCTTAAGTGACAATTACACATTTGCCTTTGAGAAATGGTGTCACAAGAGAGTCGCAGTGGAATACAAGTTTGATGTTTAGAGTATCGTAATTTTGTTGGTGGATGAACATAACTCCATTACAGGAAACAGTGGAGGGGGTTTTACACTTACTTTCATTTTGAAATGTCTCATAAAAGCGTAATTATCCACACAGGTTCAGCTTCGCTGAGCAGTGTTGATGAATATCACAAGTGTATTTTGATTGAGACAAAGGTAGGTGTAATGGGATGACTCTGCACATCCACTTATTCTTTGAAAGTGAAAACCTTGGCAAGTGGAGATGACATGAAATCTTTATCACATGCATAAACCAGTGTGAATATGGAGTATAAAATCAGTACTATCAATTAACACAAAGTGTAACATGTTGAGAGTGCCATGAAAGCTTTGACACATTTGGCAAGGTTTAGACTCTGACTCTTTTAAATCAACATCTCAAATATATGAAAGTAGTATCATTGGTCTCAACACAGACAGAGTTGGTGTGAGGTGAACTGTCTGTCACAGACAAATGTAGTCCTCCATTCATATTTAATGTTCATGATTTAGGCTCTACTTTACACGTTAACAGACCTGTAATATTCAGTATTCAGTAGATGACTTGAGTAGAAGACGATATTATCTTTTTAATTACAATTTCGCCCCAGGCTCTCATTATACCTCAAGTGCTGTATATAATGAGCCAACATCTTAAATAAGTAAAGGTGATACTGCTATTGATTAGAAAGTTAAGACCCGAGGCAGGCTATCAGTCATAGAAAATGTACTTCTGAGCTCATGTTTAATGTGTGTGCCAGTTGGTCTCTTATGGAATCATTACTCAATATCCTCAAATAACTATTGAAAGAAAGAAATCCTATTCGTTACACTTTAACAGACTCTCTACATAAATAGCTCCGTCCTAATAAAGCAAAGTCAAACCCTTCATGTCCTCGCTGATGATGTTTTGTACACAGTAATGAAAAGGTCAGTGGTGCGGTGTTATCTCTTTGTGTTAACCTTGCATGCTCAAAAGGTTAATATAGATATCCTGCAATAAGGAATACATTATTTATCCATTACTTGCGTGCAGCAATGACATTATTATTTGAGTCATCACAAGATAGCGTTTTGATTCTTATTTAATGAACTCATTTAAAAAAAATGTCCTTGTTACCATTTGCATATTATTCAGGGGATTGGTTGTTTAGCACCTACCCAGAGGCCATTAAGATTAGAAGGCCATGAGGAGGCTCTGCAAAGTAAACCTTTATAGCCTTGTATCAACAGGTGAACAAGAAGTGATTATGAATGATTTAGTAACTGCGAGATTGTGAGGGGCAGGAAAGAGCAGAGCTATAAACTCTGGTGGTAATGGCAACCCTTAAGGCTACTTGGGAAATTAGGCTGTCTGTAAGGTCAACAATTACGCTACTTGTCTTTGCTCTGCAATCAGACCAGGTCCCCATTATGCAGAGAATTTTTTTAGACATCCTTTTTGCATGCAATAATTGAGTGAATAATTAGTTTTTATGTTTCTGCTCTGTATTTAAGCCTGTCTACTGAAATTACATTAATAAACTATTTGTTTTTGTCATTTATTTTTCCTTCTGAGGAATCATGACATGTCAGAACATGTAAGATTGGGACTTGTGGTTTAGTGTAAATGCTGATATATATACTTGTCATGGTCTGTGACTCCATAGATTATATTTTTCATTTTGAGATTATTTGTAATTGCAGTTAAGACTAAGAAGGTATTTCACAATTAGGTCTGGTTTTTCTTTATATAGTATTTTGTAGGTGTAGGTTTCCTTGTATCGTCTTCTCAAGTCCACATCTTTATGTTAGCTATTTCCATCTTGTGTTTCTTCCTATTTAATATTGGTAGTCCCTTGTCGCTCATACCGTAGCCTTATTTTTGCTTCCTTCTTCTCATTGTCATTGATTAATTTCACCTGCACCTTGTTTTCCCAGCTGTGTCTCATTGCTCTGATTAATCTTCAGTGTATTTAAAGTCTCTGAATCCTGTACTTGGTTCTGTATCTTGTTAAAAAATACCACTTTACTAGTTAAACCTTGATTGTATCAAGTTTGACCCCCTTTTGCCTTCAGAACGACATTAATTCCTCGTAGCACAGATTCAACAAAGTACTGGAAACATTACTCAGAGATTTTGGTCAATACTGATATGATAGCATCACACAGTTTCTGCAGCTTTGTTAACTGCACATAAGTGATGTGAATCATCCATTCCACAACATCCCAAAGGCGTTCTATTAACTTGAGATCTGGTGACTGTGGAGGTAATTTTACTGCAGTGAACTCAGTGTTATGTTCAAGAAACCAGTTTCAGATGAATTAAGCTTTGTGACATGGTGTGCTGTCGTGCAAGATGCAACTATCAGAAGATGTGGTCATAAAGGACATTTTCAGGTAAGCTGTGGTGTTTAAATCATGCTCAGTGGGTGCCAAGGGGCCCAAAGTGTGGCAAGAAAATATTCCACGCAATATTACGTGTTGTTTTTATAGCTTTTTCTGTTGTTGCCGATTTTCAAAAATGGCCGTTTTGATTTTTGTGAATGAGACGCTTTCATGATTCATCGAGTGATACCACTGACCAGCCAATCGGTGGCACGCAGTCTGAAAGCGTCACATTTTAGTACCTGCTTGGATCGCTTTGTAAACCCAGCGGAGCAGTTACTATTTTAGTATCTGTTAGCAGGTACTATGACCTAATAAAAAACCCTGAAAACTGTGGTGAGTCAATCCGAGCAGGTACTAATGGAAAGGAGGGCTTCGGTGTGGTCTTCTGCTGTTGTAGCCCATCTGACTCAAAGTAAGTTATGTATTTACAGATGCTTGTATATCTTTGTTGCATTACTGTATTTTTTGCACTATAAGGCGCACTTAAAATCCTTTAATTTTCTCAAAAATCGACAGTGTGCCTTATAATCCGGTGCACCTTATATATGAATTCTGGTTGTGCTTACAGACCTCGAACCGATTTTATGTGGTACACGGTGCTCAAAAATCTGTCAAAAAATGTTTTTGTATGACTTTGGTAAGCTACGAAGCCGCACCGCTTGTGGATTGTTGGAGCATTATGGCTACCGTAGTCAGGAGCCTCCGGAGTAATCTGGGTCCAAAACTCCGTCCGCTTCAGGCCCCAAAGTCAAACAAACACTGCGGCATCACTGAGAGTTAAAAACTGTCTAAATTCTTTCATCTGTAATAAAATGATCAGCGTTGCTGCTTTACCAGGTGTAACAATTAAGTTTAACATCCAGGCATCCATGAAAACAGAATTTCTTAAATTTAACGGAGTTAGAAGTTAGCAGGAAGTTAGCTCGCTAGCTTCCACCTAAACATGATATAGCATGTTCTGACTGAGAGATTTCTGAAAAAATTTAAACGTACAGCTCTGCTATCACTTCCAACATAAATGAAGACAGAAAACTAAACAGCAGTGACTTTTGTAGGGTTACTGAATTTGGCCAGCTGGTATATAATGATGTGCTATGTGATCGCTAGCGACATAGCTATGTTACCATAGCATAAACACAGTGAAGCTGGAGGATGAATGCTAACTTTTTTCCACTCGATAAAATTTAATGTGAGGGTTCACAATGGTTGAGCAGACATTACATGTAAACAACTCCACTCCCGGGGGCGGGTCTCACCTTCGTGCTGTCTCACTGCGTGCGTGCGCAGCGTACTACTCGGAACAGGTATATGAAAGCAGCATTAACGAACAATATTAGTCAGATGTTCTACACTTGTGTTGAGTTTTATTCTCATCCTTTTTGACACATTAGGTTAATTGACCTCAGGTGCGTCCCCACCTGTTACATGTCCCCTTTTTATCATGTGTGTGTTTATATTGTCTAAATCTTCTCTTGTTCTTTATTGTGTCATCCCACATGATTGTATCTCCTTGCCCTGTGTTTTCTGGTATTCACAATCTCTGCTTCTGTCCTGCATTGTGTTGGACTTGTGTATTCTTGTAGGCTAACAGCTTACTGTCTGTGAAGGTTCTCAGTCATCCAGGTCATCGTAGTCAAAGGAGTTTGCAAAGAAAAGCGTCTGGACTTCTTTAAGTTGCTTGAAGACGTTTCACCTCTCATCCGAGAAGCTTCTTCAGTTCTAAGGTCAAATGGCCGAGAGTCCCAGATTTAAACCCAGTGGGAGTATCCCCCCAAAGAGGGACAAAGGACCCCCTGGTGATCCTCTAATCGCCTGAGCCAAGGTGTGAAAGTGGGTGTGGGACCTAATCAGCCAGGGTTTCGGGTGAGCTCATTGTGAAACCTGGCCCCACCTTGTCATGTGAATTCCTGAGGTCAGATGGCCCAGGATGTGAGTGGGCATTAAGGCGTCTGGGGAGGGAACTCAAAACTGGATTATAGATGGCAGACAATTGGTGTCGTAAACCACCGCCTCTGTTCAAAGATGGTCGCTCACAGTGGACATAGATGGCCTCTTTCACTCCTCTTTCAAACCATCTGTCCTCTCTGTCCAAAATGTGAACATTGGCATCCTCGAAAGAGTGACCTTTATCCTTAAGATGCAGATGGACTGCTGAGTCTTGTCCTGTGGAGGTGGCTCTTCTATGTTGTGCCATGCGCTTGTGAAGTGGCTGTTTGGTCTCTCCAATGTAGAGGTCTGGGCATTCCTCGCTGCACTGTACAGCATACACCACGTTGTTAAGTCTGTGTTTTGGAGTTTTGTCTTTCGGGTGAACCAGTTTCTGTCTGAGTGTGTTGCTGGGTCTGAAGTACACTGGGATGTTGTGCTTGGAGAAAACTCTCCTGAATTTCTCTGATACACCGGCTACATAGGGGATGACAACGTTGTTGCGTCTGTCTTTCTTATCCTCCCTCGCTGGTGTCTGATCTTCTTTTCTGTGCCTCTTTGCTGACTTTATGAACGCCCAGTTAGGATAACCGCATGTTTTGAGTGCTTCCTTTACGTGTGTGTGTTCCTTCTTTTTTCCCTCAGGCTTAGAGGGAACATGTTCTGCCCGGTGGTGTAGGGTCCTGATTACTCCAAGTTTGTGTTCCAGAGGGTGATGGGAGTCAAAGAGGAGGTACTGGTCCGTGTGTGTGGGCTTCCGGTAAACTTCGATGTTGAGGTTGCCATTCTCTTCAATGTGCACGGCGCAGTCCAGGAAAGGCAAACAGTTATCCTTTGTGTCTTCCCTGGTGAACTTGCAGCTTACTGCATTAAAGCTGTGGGGGGGGGGGTTGTTAGTTTATTCCTGTTTACCTGAGTCCTGCATTTGGGTTTACTCTCTGTATATGATACCAGCAAACAGGATTTCTGTAATTCATAAATCAAAACGATAAGAATAATATAAAAAATTATATAAAAATGATTAGGGACTATAGAAAAGCGACGATATCATTACAGTATTGCAGTGCACCCTCTGACCTTTTCCCCTTTATAATAAGTGCATCCCATGCACATGTTAAGTCTCTAAACATGTGCATTTGAAGTTATTATTAGGATGACCAATTATATATTCATGAATTTATACATATTTAATAATAATATAAAAACAGTATTTTCTTTGGTCTGCATAATCTGAAAAGATAATGCACAATTATTGTGTGATTGCTTTACTGTGAGCTTTCCTTGAAAAGAGAACATTACTTTATTTCCTTCATGGCTGATTAGTTCTTTATTGAGCCCAAGGCAAAAGACATAGATAAGAAAAACGGAAAACATAAACTATCTTTGTTTTTTCTGCTCTCTTCAATCAGAAAGCAGTGCTTTATTTAACAGCCGGTGTAGACATACTCGTAGTTCATTTAACAAACACTCTTCGGCAGTCATTCACCTTTCCCTTTCCTCAGCCTTCTTCTTTCCCAGCAACCTTCACTTCCTTCATTCTGTTGACCAGTTTCTCTCTATAACTACTGCCACTCTGTCTTCATTGCATCATCCTACTCACTCACTTCTTCACAAAGAAACCCCATCGTGCATCATAGGAGATTTAAGTTAGACTATTTTAGGATATTGCATCTTGGAAACAAATTAGAAAAAAAAAACATACTTTGAGCAAATTTAGCTCCAGGCAAAACATGCAAAACAACCAGAGCATCTGAGTAAATCATAAATCATGATCATTCCACTCAAGATAATGTTAAGATAGTCTGGCAAAGTAGCAACTGGAGTAGTGCTAACATCAACCAGAGCTGTGGTTCAGATCATTGCAGCAGATATATTTTATTAAAATACATATATATGTGTGAATGTAGGTAATCCATTACTCCAGAACTGAAGGATTTCTCATTTGTTTCACTACTTCTGTGCTCTTTCAGTAATCAGTGAGGAGCTCCACAGCTGAAAGCAACTGAATAATTCAGTGTTATTATTCTGTGTAGTGAAGATGACCAGAAGAAACAGTTAATATGGTAAAAAAATTTTTTTTAAAAAGACACACACCAACACCTTATTTGAGGGTGTCAGGTTCTTCTGTCAGATGCTGCTGGCATCATGAGGTGGTGTTTGGTGTTGAGGCTTTGACACACCAGCTGTGGCATTATTAGACACTCACAGAAACCAGCCACATCTGCAGGCTGCAGGGTGGTTAAGTTTCATCTCAAGAGACCTGGGTTTTTGGACCATTTGCCCTGTCTGGTTGTTTTCATGCAACTTCTGATCCTTAGTTAAGTACAGTTTTGGGAAGGTTACTTTTAAAATGTATTCCACTACAGATTACAGAATACATGCCCCAAAATGTATTTTGTAATGTATTCCGTTACATTACTCATTGAGAGTAACGTATTCTGAATACTTTGGATTACTTAATATATTATCATGCTTTTTACAACTTGATGAATGTACTATTGCTGTGTGATTTATTACTATTACTGAAGGTTACTTGCCATACCAATAACAACTAGATTTTTAAATCTTAATATAAAATGAGTAACAGTAGGGTGGACATTAGGTAAGGCTGCACTTTTTGCAGCGATCTCGTATAGAAAACTATTCCGCACGTATATAAAACAGGTCCGCAGCTCCGAACTGTAGTAAAGGGACATCTGGCTAATACGTCGGGTTCCGTGTCGGGCTCATAGCCGAAAACTAGCTTTACTTTATTGTCTGGGTCAACTTTGCTAGCGAGAGACAGAGAGGGGCGTTGAAAGGCTGCTCCAACGGAACTTATTGTTTTCGGAGGAAAAAAACACAGTGTACAGTTGAGTCTTAACAGCTTACTTACAACTGGGCTCGTCAGGCACTCTTTTTGGCTGCAGTGGTTATTATTATATTTACATGCTTCCATCTCCCGTTTCTGCTCGGTGACAACTCGTACTGTTCGACTCTCCTTTTTCTCCCTCCTCCCTGTCTCACAGACACATGAGGGGTATGGCAGTGAATTCTCCCTGCAGCACGGACTACACTGCCCATGAGGCTACATTCTTTAGGGCGATGCCTGTAACACTCTGCCTATTGCCTTCATGTTGAATAATTTTTTGAATAATAATTTTAAAAATATTTCTTCACATCATTATGCAGGCTGCAAGTAGGGGTGACATGGGCCGTGAGATTGACACCCAGACATGAGAGCCTCTTAATGCGTGTTTTGTTTGGGTTTCCACCGGTGTGGAATTGCCAAAAATAGAGAGGGGACAACTTAACATATGAAACAGGAAAAGACCGCCGTGGAATCCATTCATTTCAACAAAGTAACTGTATTCTGAATACCACCTTTTTAAACGGTAACTGTAACGGAATACAGTTACTCATATTTTGTATTTTAAATACGTAACGATGGTACATGTATTCCGTTACTCCCCAACACTGGTTAAGTGTCAGAAGATGGTGGCTTGGAATGAACCTGTAGGTGATGCTTGATGAGTGTAGAGCATCCCATTACAAGCGCATCCCAACCAAAAGTAGAACCAGAGGAAATGCCCTGGAAGATGTGCAGTCATTCATCTATCTCAGACGTATCATCATCAATCATGGGGGCACAGATGCAGATGTCACAGCAAGGATTGGCAAGAACTCAAGAACATCTGGAATTTCTTATTTTTGGCACAATGACAAAAAAAAGAGAAATCCATCGTCTGAACTCCAACATCAAGTGAGTGCTTTTATATGGGGCTGAGATATTAAGGATGACAAAGACTGTGCTCAACAGAGTGCAGATGTTTATCAATAGCTGTCTGAGAAGAATCCTCCAGATCTCATTCCCAGACAAGAGTAACATCTGTCTGTGAAGAAAATACTCAACAAATGCCAGAAACTGGAAGAAGAATGCAAGGATCGATTGGGCACACGCTGAAACCAGCATCACAAGACAGGCCTTGACATGGAATCACCAAGGAAAGAGGTCAAAAAACACCTGGCCAAGATGCCTCGAGGCAAATACCAAGAAAATGGGCCTTACTTGGGGCCAGCTAGAGGCAAGGGCACAGGGCAAAAGACCCTGGAGGGCTCTTGTTGCCACCTATATCATGTAGGGGGTGAAAGGGTAACACATGTGTGATGAGTTGGGAAAAACAGTCCTTTCCATCTCTCTCTGTGCTCCTGTGAGTCACAGCCCTGACACCACAGGAGCAGCGGCTTTAAGCAGTTTTTGATTTCCCAGGAGAAAATATAGGCTGCAAAAGTTCTTAAACAAAAATGAAGCACAAAGTCATACTAATGTCCTCATAATGTTGCAGTCCTCAGTGTCTAGTTCTTTAGTTCTTTTCCACTCTTTTAGTACTTCCTTACCTATTTTTACCTATTGTTTCCTGGTCTGTGTTTCCATCTTTTCTTCTGTATGTACTTTCCATGTTTCAGTCGTATTCTCTTCCTATTATAGTCAAGTCATCATTTAGTCATGTCCATCTTTTTTAACCCCTCCACCTTTAGGATGACGCTTCATTTTCACCTGTGTTTTATTATCCAGTTGCATCTGTGTGTATATAAACTCCCGTCTTCTCTCTTATCTTGTTCGCCAGCCTCTATGCAAATCTTCTTTCCTGCCCTCTTATATTAATGTTAATTAAGGATTTGTGTGTTTTCTCCCCTTGTTGGAATTTTACACCCATACAGTTTTTTGTTTATTTGGAGTATTTGGTTATTAATCATCATTTTAACGTGATGCTTTTTTGTGTCTTTAAAATCCCACATAGCATAGAAAAACACACCATGATGAAAATCTTCATATCTTGCCAGCAGCAAGCCAGACTTTGGTCTGTCGCTACCTCATGAGTCATTACAAATTGTAAAACATCAATTATAAGTGCCTTTAAGATTCTCTTGTACTTGTAGAAATGCTTGTAGAGTGGAAGCAAATTGGTCCACATGGAAGAACATACATGGTACTGTGCAAAACTCACGAACCACCCCTCAATTGTTTGTATTTTGCTTCCAATGAGCATTAGAATTTATTAAAGTAGATTTTCTTTAGACATTGGCCAATTTTTCAGTCATTTATTGTCCAACCCTCATTTTCATGAAGGGGTTTTTTTCTTAAGCCTCTTAAAGCTGACACAAGTTATTCAAGCATAAAACACCTAACTCAGGGAATCACCTGGCGTTGTATTTGCACATGTAACAGTAAATACAGCAAAGAACCAATTTTAAATTGTATCTTTTGATACTTTGTTAGTAGCAGCCTGTCACTAAAACATATAATTATATATTTTAGCTCCAACAAGATGATTCCAAAATGGAAAGCAGACAAGTGAAAGACAAAACAAGGAAGGTCTGAACAACTATCTAAAGCACAATAAAAGCATCTCAAAGTCGCGTCCTGAAGAAATAGGAAATACACTTCCAGTGCAGTAAAAGGATACCTGGATAGAAAAACGCACAATTGAACATGAGTCATGGATTGGCTGCCTAAGAGCCTGGACCTGAAGCATCATAGGATCATTGTGACAAAAGCCAAAACAAAAGAAACCAACATCCGAAGAAGAGTCATTGTTAGCCTCCAGAGCTACTCTTGAAGACTGCTTTAAAAAATTACAGGAAAGTTGCTAATGAGAGTTCAGACCAAATACAGAATCTCAAGCTCATTAGTACAGACTCTGCTTTTGCCTTATATACTGTACTTCCATGTATGTTTGCACATGCTGCAGTAAATCACTTTACCTAGTTCCCATTTCCTTGAAAAATATAAAGAAGCGTTGCTCAAAATGTTTGCACAGTATTTTTAACCATAACTGCCTAAAGACTGGATGTCTTTAATGCCAGTGAAATTGCAGCTTTTATGTAACTGTAGGGTGTCCTATCCAGCAGCAAGGTGTCAGTCATCGAGGTCTTGACCTGTGTAGTTTTTTCATTTGTTTGTTTTAGTAAACAACTAGATTAAAACAAAAACAAATCACTGCTCTAAAAGGAGCACATGCTTCATTCAGTTCAGGCTTTTGTCATGTCTGCATAGTGACAGAGGGCAGAGGTCAGGTTCAGCTCCCTCTGTAAATACGTTCCTATAAACAGACCAAACATGGCTGCTAGCAGCTTTGTTAAAAAATGATTCATGATGAAGATTCAGCTATTTATTACTATTGCTATTTTTAATAACAGGCTTAGGTTAACTAACCTTTCAAACAATGGCAATGACAATCAAAAAACAGCACATATGTATGATAAGTTAAACCCAGCCACAGCCCTGAAGCTACTAGTAGGCATCAACAGAATGTAAAGTTGTTGCAAGTTGTTCTTAATCAAACATGAACCACCTGCACTGAAAAAGGTCTTAAATAATTAGGCTCCTTATCTTAAAGACCTCATAGAACCATTTCCCAGTTTGTATTTGGGAAACGGACACTCTCTCTACGTGTAAGATTAGGCTTAAAACTCTCATCCTTGATAAAATGTATACTTAGGACTGTCACGATCCAGCGTTTTCAGTTTACGTTTTGAGTTCTTAAGTTTAGTTATGTTTCACTTAGGTTTCCTGTGTTAGTCTGTCATATTTCTTGTCTTCTTATCCATGTTGTCAAGCTTGTATTATGATGTCTACGTCGTTCCATGCTGTTTCCTGTTTTATTTTCAAAGTATGTGTCCTATGTCGGTGTAGTCGGCTTTGCTTCCTTTGTCTCCTTATGTCAGATTAGCCTCAGCTGTTTCCCCATGTGCTTCCACTTTCCCTGATCACCTCCTGTGTGTATTTAGTCTGTGTGTTTTCTTTCATTCATTGTCAGGTCGTCTGTTATTCCTTGCCATGTTTCCAAGTTCCAAGGTTTATGTCAAGGCTCTTTGTATTATTTTTTTAAGTTCTCCCAGTTTAGGTTCATGTTTGTCTTGCTTTTTGTTTGCAACTTTTTTTCTTATCAGCCTTATTAAACGGCTCACCTTGTGTTAATTCTAAGTCCCGTTTCACATTCTGTTTTTGATCTGCTTTTGGGTCCTTTATTCGTAATACATACAGTCTGCTTCTGCGGACTGTGCCAAGGACTGCATCAGGTGACCCTGAATCCTTCCTTTCTTACGCCACTATGGCTACTAGGAGTTTCCCATAATGTAGTTTTTCTTCTTTACCCTTTTTTTTTTTTTTTTTTTTAAATTTGTCTTTTGTCCTGTCAAAGTCACCACACCCCCCAACTGATTCAGATTTCTTCCTGTTAGAAGGGAGTTCTTGATCTGTGAGTCCTTACTAATAGATAGATTGTTGGGTTTTTATTTCTCTAATATTGTGGAGTATTTACCTTAACAAAACAAAGTGATTTGAGGCAAGTGTTGTGATTTGGTGCTATACAGATAAAACTGATGGCTGGTTCCAAAAGCTGTAGCCTATCACTGCCTGATCAGCCTCAAAGCCACTACTAGAGTTACTGCACTGGACCTCTCAACGATGTTTGTGTAATTGGTGCCTTGCTGCTGTGTGGTGCAGCCCATGTTTTAGTTTTGTTTCTGGGATTTTTTTGTTATTTTAATTGGCGTGTTAGTACTAATTAAAAGGTATTTGAAAGTGATTTACACCTATATATAGATTTACTATAGATTGTAGCAAGATTTTTAACCACAAGAGTTTATTTTCTCCTGGTTAAATAAAGATTTTAATTAAAAAAAATAAAAAAGAAGTGGGTGACGGCTCCTCGGCTACATCCATCTTTTTTATACAGTCTTTGGGCCTCATTCATCAAGGGTGCAGCAGTGAAGGCACCACCTGTTGGTTTGTAGTTAAATGCATAGACATGAAGTCGGTATCGATCGTGACGGCCAACGAGTGAAAGAGAACAATGATGCCTGCTTTCCTCTTTGCTCTTGCTGGTTCTCTCTTTGTATTTTAAATCCATTCACCTGAAAATGTTCCCACCTTTGTCACCATATCTCGAAAACAAAACAACTTTCAGTCACTTTTGATTTCAGACATTGTTTAATGCATTACCCTTCTGTCACACGCATGCTTGTTTATAGTTTAAATATAACTTCCATTCAGCCACAAGTCCCTTCTCTTTGAGTTGTTGTCATTGTTGGATTTGTGAGCAATAGCCACTTACCGGGTAAAACGGCACCTCTATTTATTTGACTCCCCCAGAAAATTGCTCTGTGACATTCAGCATTTGTTATGATTGTTTTTGTTTTCAGCTGCAATTTGTGCTCAGTGGGTCAGTTTGATTTTCAGGTGGGCATCTTTAAAATGTATATTTTGTATTATACCGCAACAAAAAAATCTATGTGGGGCTGATGTTTGAGTCCCATTTCTTGTCATTGTGTATATAAAATGTGTTAAATAAATTAGATTATGAATGCAGAAAGCCTTGCTTTGGTTTCATGTTGCTCAGTGACAGCTGGGCTGTTACTGGATATCTGTCTACAGCTCTCTGTCGTGGTTTATATCTTTTATGAAACAGCCAAGTGAGAAGAGCTAAGCTGGTTACCCGTCCAGTCTTTATGACCTAGCACCGACCCTGGCTGGCAATGTTAGCGCAATGATGATGTGCAGGAGGAAGGGGAGGCAGGTTGCTTTCAAGTACCAGACAGTGTTTTGTTCATAACGCTGTGACTCACTAACTTTTTTTTTTTTATCAGTTTATTTTTTATTAGTTCTTTTATCCCCATTTTTCTGCCATACCTGTGAGGCAACATACTAGAGCATCTCAAAACATTAGAATATTATGAAAAAATGAAATATTTCAAACCTTTTTATTGTTTTAAGTTTGTTGATTTTGATGATTGTGATATTTAGCTCATGAAAATCACAAGTCGAGAACCTTAAATTAATAGAATAATTAATTTTGAGTTTTAGTAAATTACTGTTGCAGCAGTATAAGTATTTTCAGTACATGCAACCACAAAACTGCTGAACTGACAGTCATACAGAAGATGAGCATTGACACCCTCCAGAAGGAAGCTAAAACACAGAAAAGGCTGGTTGGTGTTCATTCCTTCAGTGACCTGCCTGTGAGAAACCGTCATGCAACTGCTACGTACTGACTGGAACAAATAAGTGTGATTAATATTAGTTTATTCAATGAAAATGACAATTTTATTTAGCACATTTCATACTATAAGCCAGTTTTGGAAGCCGAGGATCAGAGCGGCAGGACCTCTGCCTCTGACTCCCACCTGAGGATGCCCATGTTGCTTTTTCAGACTGAGTCCACGCGAGCCACATAGGCCAGAGCTTGGCCACTAGATGCTTGCCCTTGAGACTCTACCCTGGGACTGGCTTCTGGGTAGGACCCCGGTAATCCTATTCTGGGCACGGTTTGCTGGACCCTTGAAATTTTCTGCAGCATAAGGGCCCCTCACCCAGGACCAATCTGCTATAGAAGACCCTACCAGGGGAAAGTCGCCCCAGACAACATCCTGGGATCACTGGGACACACAAACCCCTCCACCAGGCTAAGATGGCGATTCGTGGAGGAAACGAGTGAGGGAGGAATTACTGCCCCAAGTGGATGAGTATAAGTATCTCAGGGTCTTGTTCACGAGTGAGGAGAGAATAGGATGCGAGATTGATAGACGGATTGAGGCAGCGTCCGCCAAGTAAAGCCCATTTTCTTGATGAAGTGTAAAACTGTCAGTTTACCAGTCAATCCACATTCCTACCCTCACCTATGCTCACGAACTCTGAGTAGTGACTGAAAGAACGTGATCACGGATACAAGCGTCAGAAAAGAGTGGCTGGGCTCTCCCAGCAGAGACGGGGTGAGGAGTAGAGCCACTGCTCCTCCACATTGAAAGGAGCCAGTTGAGGTGGTTCAAGCATCTGATTAGGACACCTCCTGGATGCCTCCTAAGTGAGGTATTCCAGGCATGTCCTACCACAGAAAATAATTTTGTCGGGAATCCTGTACACCTCAACGATAATTTCAGAGAAAGCATCACCAGAGCAGGGACTCAAACTTGCAACCTTGTCGTTGTCTCTCTCAAGTTTCCCATCAGAATATGGTGAATCATTGTGACAATGAAAGGAAATGTTAATGAATAAAATACTCTCCACTTGCTTTTAACTCCTCTTCTGCTACTTTTAGCATCTGTAACTTAAATGAATTACAATTATCATAAAATCCCGAAAGAAATGCTCAAAACAACGACATGACCAATGCAACTTGCCCTTCACTTTGATCTTTCAAATATAGCTTATTATCATCTTGGGGCACTTTTCAAAGCCTATGTTAAAAAGTGCTTCACACCACGCAGCAGCCTCATGAAAAGCTTTCTTCGGTGAAGCGTAACGTTCATAGTTCAGCTGTGTGTTTAACAAATCGCCGAAAGTTCAAAACATAGCTGCACATTAGCAAGTTATAGCACAAGAGAAGGAGCACAGCAGCCATTTACTCGATGATGGTGCAGTGTATCCTCTGCTATAGGAGGTAATAAAGGAAGCACTGAAGCACTTTTCTTAACATTTAGAGAATTCGACCAGCTCTTTTTATGGCTGCCATTTAGACACTTTCTGGTCAACCTTACCGGTTAGAAACCTTCCTAAGCAACCAGCTATTCCACCGCAACCATGACCTCACCACTAAGACCCCCAGATAATGGTATTTAAATGTTCATGAAGCTGTGAGAGCAATATCTGACAGCTTTAGTTATTCAATACCACTGGTGCTGCTATAACCTTAAAGGCACCCTGTGGAGTTATCTTCAAAACAAACAAAAATTATCTTAACATTTAGCGTTGGTCATACTGATGTACTGTCTACTGATGTTAGCAGCGCAGAGTTGTGCAAACCTTTGTATCTGCTACTGAATCCTTATGACCTCTACACCATCAGAATACTTTGCTTTTAAAAGTTTTGTTATTGCTCTATTTTTCCCAAAAGCTTGCCAGAGTGCAGAAATTCCCTGCAGGATTCAGCTGATTGTGAGCAGGGTTGCGGTCAAATGGTGTTCTTGCAATGAAAGGTTTCTGACTATATGAAGTATTACAGAAGTATCTCAGTGACAGTCGTGATAAGACCTGGTAAAACTCTGCTTTAGTGCTTAATTTCTGATACCCTTGAGGAAGATACACTGGACCGATGTCTGTGAAGGGAAGCGAAATAATACATTTCCACATTCACTGCTGAAGCGATGTTTAACAACCTCCATTACATAATGACACAGCCTAGTGTAAGAGCAATCAGATTTTCTTGAGTCTCCTCGTGAACTTCTTTTTCACCTCAGCTTGATGTTTTTCATTATGATCAAAGAAATGTTTTTAGGAAAAGACATGGCATGCATTTTTTATAAACACCCTTCAAACAAGGTCTGGTTGACTTGTAGTCCTCCACCATGCCTCGAACATTTCCAAGACTTTTAGTGATAAAATGCTTTGTGAAATATCTACAGAACCCAAACTTTTGACAACTAAAGTTTTGCTGAATGACACAACTGGGTTTTCTTTTTAAATTATCATTTATTTTTTAAGGGGTTTCTCCCATCTGTCCAATATTTTGTGAAGATGCGTCAATTTTGTCTGATGTTAAACTTTTTTTTTGTCCTTTTGTCTGTGAAGGTTCTCGGTCATCCAGGTCATCGTAGTCAAAGGAGTTAGCAAAGAAAAGCGTCTGGACTTCTTAAAGTTGCTTGAAAACGTTTCACCTCTCATCCGAGAAGCTTCTTCAGTTCTAAGGTCAAATGGCCGAGAGTCCCAGATTTAAACCCAGTGGGAGTATCCCCCTAAAGAGGGACAAAGGACCCCCTGGTGATCCTCTAATCACATGAGCCAAGGTGTGAAAGGTGTGTTTTTGTCCTTTTCTTTTTTTCTTTTCCTTTCTTTTTTTCTTTTATTTTATCCAGGATCTGATGTGGCCCTTCTCATTTGATTGGTTCCCTGGTTGCCAGAGTAGGGAACACAGCCTGGAGAGGTGGAGGTATGCACTGGAGAGAGGAAGAAAAAGCAAGTGGAGACAGGGTGGAGTGGGTGGAGACGATCTCTGGGGTGATTTGTGACATAAGGGTATTGGCAACAGTGGAAGGGAAGGTTTACAAGATGGTAGTGAGACCTTCTGTGACGATGCTTTGGCTATGGTGATGCTGACAAAAAGATATGAGGCAGAGGGTTGAAATGATCCGCTGTGGCGACCCCTAAAGGCACCACCAAAAGGGGAAAGATTAATGTTACTACCATGTGCAATTTTTCCCATTTTTTTCAGAAAAAAATGTTTTTTCCAGAAAAATCATTATGAATGTAATGATAAAAAACATATAATATTATGCATTGTAGATCCTCGTGCTGATTAAAGATGCAAAACAATACACATTTAAGTTTTGGACAACATAGTCCCCTCATATCCATCGCAGTGGCTGGGTTTAATGCAGCCTCCTAACACTTTAAGACTATAACAAATTGCTCATCATTTGCTGTGTACTTTAATTTGCAATTACAAACAGATGATGTGCGAGAGATTTGTGTTTATTTTTTTCAGTTTAACACAGAATAAAACAAACTTGAGGCTTTAATCACACTGCATGGTGTTAGCACCACTGCCTTGCTGTCGAGTCTTTATGTTCCGAGCTTTGCCTCTCTCCTATTTATCTGTGCCCGGGACCAGAACTAGCAGTACACAAGCTTCTGACCCTCTGAGGGGGTGTGTGTCTTGAATTGTTTAAACGTAAGGCAAATAGGGTTAACCACTACACCATCATAGAGCCACTATGCTTTAATGCATCTCTGAAATGGTTACGGAGCTGTCTCCTAACATGTTCATGGAGGCAAAATGTCTTTTTACAGTTAAAATAATTTTTACACATTTTTCAACCAGTTTTAAATGGTTTGGTTTCACATTTTCCCCTCAAATGTCAGACAAACTCCTGGTTCGCTGCAGATCAATTATCTCCATGAGGCGTCTACATCAGGTGGAGTGTTTGTCCTCCTTTGTGCTGATTGGGTAGGCGCCTGTGCACTGGTTGCTCGAGAGATATGGAAGTAGGCATCTCCTAATTTTAGCGGTAATGGATATCTGTCGTCTGATTGCGATTGTTAGAAAGGATGCAAACCACATGAGCAGCTGGATAGGCTTTGCTAAGCCATCAACACACCAGCAGGCTCAGATAAGGGTTCTTTCTTTAGCCCTGGCATTTTTGAATTCTGACTTTTGTCTCAAGCACTTTGTTGCTCTGTGGGTAGTAAGTGTTTGAGATTACACGATTAAACCACCAAGTTTAAGCAAAAGCTCTGAAATCCCTAAAGGGAAAATGCTGGTAACTGTGAATGTGAGAACATACAATAAAATTCTACAGAGCAAAAATCATGAGCAGAGTCTAAAGGAGCCAACAGGTGTTCACCTTGTGTTGAGGTGTTATGGTGCCGGGACTTTTGTGTATCTGAGTTTGATTTTTTAGGAAATTACTGAATTTTTGATTTTATATTCTAAGCAAACACAAGTAAAACCCTGCCATCTTCTCCCTGGTCAAACCTGGTCGCTGTACAAATTCACAGATGTACAGATGTTGGCTTAACACACAGAAGTTTGCAATCGCTCATAATGGGCAAAAATGTCATGGTATTGTTGGGCTCCAAAATAAATTCAGATTTGTGCAACCCAGTTCTTGTTTGTTAAAGTCATTAAAGATGCACGCATTCCAACCTGGAAAAAGAACAGTTCAAAGAAATTAACGAAGGCCCCAATTTACTACGATGGTCCTGCACATAACGAAGTGCATATAAACCACAATTGTGGATTAGATGTTGCGTCACATCGTATTTTACCAAGTGAGTAATATAGATCAGATTATTTCAAAGATGGAATGCATTTGTGAAAATGTTTTTGTCTTTTTTTTTAACATTAACAGCTAATGTGCTTATTACATGGCTGCCCACATCTTTTCTACATACAGATAGTATTAGTAAAAAAAAAAAAGAATTATGCTATTTACAGGTTTGTACATCTAAAGTCCATTTAATTTGTTAAATGGTGGATGTAATATATCAGACTCTTACAATTAAGCCCTGATCTGTTTGTAATTTCTGTATTAAAAAGCTCCGGAATGCTCAAGTCAATTCTTCCATATAAGCAGTTTTCTCCTGAAACTAAATTGATATACTTTGATTATTTTCTTTTATTTGAATCAATTGTTGAACACAAGCTTTCTCTTGCTTGAAAGTCTAACAAGGACATGGAAGCGATGTTTTTAGGCTACGTCCACATGCACACGAGTATTTTTGAAAACTGAGATTTTCCGTTTTTTTTAAAAAATCCTGTCCACATGTAAACGTCAAAAACGCAGGAAACGCTGCCAGGAACATGCCAAAGCAGCAGGCGGCGATATATTCCTAACCGTGTAGAAATGTTGGCCAATCAGAAGTCTAGAAGCCTGGGTGGGAAAGAATAAACAAAGATGGCGCACAGAAGCAGAACTGAGTCATATGGTGTGGAGGGACAGTAAATGTGTGTGTATGTAAGCATTTAAACACTGCAGAGAGTAAAATTAACAGTAACAGTATTTTGTCTCAGTTCGCCATAGAAAAATCTGCGTTTTCAAAAATACCGTGTACCTGTGGACGAAACACCTTGAACAAAAGGTGAAGTGACGTGCACGACACTGGCTCCACTTTCATTTAGGAACTGATTAACCACTTAATAGTTTATAATAATTACTCTGAATGTTGGCAGGGTTTGAGTCCCTTCCCAAGACTTACTTTATGGTTTCTTGTAATTAGCTTTGTGGTTTCTAAAGTATTTAGAGTAAAATAAAAGGATGTGTATTCCTTCCCCGTCTCAGCTCTTTGTTTCATATTCATGTCTGTATTCACATCATTTTGTTTGTTCTGCTTATTTTGGTCATTTTTTGAAGGAATCTTGTTTTGTTGAGTTCTACACTGTAAAATGTAATATTGTATTTAATTAAAAATATTAAATAGGCTGAACTCAATTTTTATCAATTTGTTATTAGAACTCAATTTAAATAAGTTACCAGTACTTTTTATGCATAAACGCTGATAAACTCGATTAATTTGAGTTGTCCTAACTTAGAAAAACTAAGTAAGCTGGAAGTTTTGCTTCTCTGTGCGGAAGGATGAAAGATGTGTTTTGAAAATGCCACGTGACTACCGTCCTCCTCCCTCGCGGATCAGTCCGCATGTTCATGGTGCATTTGTTATGGAATATGTTGAGCAAACCTGGAGAAGCGTCAGCTCAAGATATTATTGTTGTCATTGCTGTGGATCTTTACCTGATACACTGACTTGGTGAGTAAATGTTTACTCTTATTCAAACTGATTTTGTGGCTTCTCTTAGTTTAGCACCAGGTTTAAAATCTTGCTAGCTAGTTAGTGTTAGCCTAGCATTGCTGCTGCCGCTGGGCTCATGTTACTTAAAAATTAACACCACAGCCTTAAAAACCTTACATAAAACTATGTCGGTGAAATTTTCTGTTGATTGTTTGAAATAAATAAGAGATAAGAGCCCAGGCAAAATTCTTTGGGAGGTGCAGCCGTTAGGGGTGGGATAGGTGTGGGGTGTGGATAACAGAGCTCTCCGAAAACGTGGAAGCACTTTTGCAAATATGTGATATTTTGATAAATTAAGTAGATATTTGAGCATTACACAGCTACATTCTCGCCTGAAAATATCTTAAAAGGTTATTTTGTGACCCAGAAAGGGTAGTCTGGGGAAAAGGAGGATCGCATTTGTCGGCCACGGTTGTCGGAGCCTGTGCGTACTTGGCAATGGCGGAAAAGGACCGCGGCTAAAAAACATTACTTTTTCTGGGTCACAAAATAAACTTTTAAGATATTTTCAGGCGAGAATGTAGCTGTGTAAATTTCAAATATCTGCTCGATTTATCAAGACATCACATATTTGCAAAAATGCTCAGACGTTTTCGGAGACGTCTATTTTTTCATGCTTTGTGGCAGCTTTTGAACATCTGTGGCATCTATTAATGTCAAATCCAGCCTTTATTTAACAACATAAGCAAACTGTATGTTACAATGATTGCACAGCCATTAAGGATCAAATCAGTTTCTGAAATATGTTCTGTTTTTTCTCCCTCTGCTTGCTTCTTACTGTCTTTGAGGCTCGGGACCAGCACTCCTGTTGTTGGACAGAAAGACATCAACTCAGTGGTAAGTATTTTGGTTTTCCAATATATTAGCAACTGTCAGTGACATTTATATTAATCAGGCTGAACTTTAATTATACTTTAGATCAGCCTGTTTTACTTATTGTTTTATTTGTGCTTTGGTTTGGGGAAGTTGTTTCTTTACTGATCTTTTCCTGTCTTCTGTTATTAGACTTGAGATATGACTGCACTATGCTGTTGCTGGTGACTCCAGTTAATTAAAGACATGCCGTGTAAGTAAACAAACAACAACAGTTTGGTCTGCATTTCTTGAAAGATCACATGCCCCAAACTTAGTTTAGAGGGTCTACACTGTATGTAGTGAAGTCTGCAAGTTTTCTAACAGCAAAATTTGTTTTGTGCCCAAATCATTTTGCACATCATTAGAATGAAAGTTATTGCCCATGTTTGCATAGCCCTTTTTAAAACGATGCTTTCATGACATTATTGTATGTTGGGTGGTGGTCAGGGCTATGCAGACTGACAATTGAGACATTGAATGTCACCTCTCCGGTGGGGAGGGAGCCTGAGATTGTCTAAATTGGAGTCTGTTTTATACCAAATGCAGAAAAAAATGTTTAAGAAAGCAATTAAGTTCATGTTCCAAAAAATATGATTGTTTGCTTGCAGGACACCAGGAGAGATGAGTCCTCCATCACAGATGGTGTGGTCAGTGAAGATGGTCGCCTGCAGGTTCAAGCTCATTGCATCTCCAACCCACATCCACTGCCACTGTACTTAAGGGAAGTTAAAGACTTTCTTCTGCACCTACATTTGGATCACCTCGATCCATGATAGTCATTCAGGCAGTAATGCCTGGACTGGAAACAAGCCATCCTTAAAATATTACAACATTCCAGCTCCTGTGTTGGAATGAAAAACAAATGTGTTGTTTAAATTAGAGACTGCACTTGTGACAGAACAACAAATATTTTATTTTGATTATATAAGTAATGTAAGTACTAAACAAACTTGTGGTAGGCCTAAACTTATTTTCAGAATAATTACATCTGAGACTTTGTTTCATTGTAAGATTATAACAGTGATGGCAACATAATTGTTTGTTGTTCAGCAGAACAGTGTCCAGTATGTTGGCTGTTGTACTTTGTTGTGTTTGAAAATAAAAGTTGGGCTCATTTTAACATCATTACAAAAATTGTTGTTAATTATTTTTAATCATATTCGTGGTACCACAAATTGTTTTTTCATTTAGTTGAACTTGAAATGTTTGTCAGTAGGTAAACAATTAGTATTGTCAGAAAGTCAGAAATATCAAGTTATTCTTAATACTGCAGACTTGCAATGTATAAGTTGTCCTAACAGTCATCCTAAGTAAGCTTTACTTAGTTTTTTTGAGGCAACGAGTTTCCATAATTTTTTTGAGTTCTGGGAACTAATTAGATTTTACAGTGTAGTTACAGGTGAATACTTTGTACTAGGTTTTTCAGGTATTTTACTTTTTTTCTCCTTTAGGATAAATGCATGTACTGTCTACTTACATTTTTAAACAGGTTCATTACTGTAGTTTTTAACACAACTGAGGGGAGTTATTGATTATTTCTTCCAGCATCAAACAGATTTGTAAATGGAGGAAAAAGCAATACATGAAAGATAACTTTATTGGTGGATTCATCACAGGTATTTGTTGCATTAACTGATGTTAATCATACAGAGATAAAAAAGGGGGAAAAAATGTTGGAAACAAGTGCAAAGCAAAGGCGTGATGACAGAAAATGACACTGGACAGCTGGCCTTGCACCAAACACACAAGTATCTGTACTTCTACTTGAGTGAATATTCCACATCTTCATCGACTTGTTTTATAAACACTTGGGATCTAAGTGTGTATAGGTATCCTTATCATGTTTTTTCTTTTAGTCTCCCTGTAATCCAGTATATGTTCTTTATGTGCTAGCCATGTTTTTCTGTGGTCCACGTGCACTTCTGGATTCCTGTTATTAGGACTTCATTTACTTCTGTCTGCCTTTACTCTCTACATTCTGCTGTCATAATTGGCTGTGAGAGCAGTTTATGGTGCACCCAAATGCTGAGCAGAATCATCAAGAGTGAATTTGTTTAATGTTGATTGACCAACGCACAGGAATGAGGAGGGAACTGAACAAGAGAATCCAAACATTGGGGGAAAAAAATTAAATATAAACTCACTTGAGACTTGAAATAGGGAGAAATAGACCTAGGCTACACACAATATGAGGATGATACAACAAATAACAAGTGCAGACTGCAGCAATATATGCACACGTATGATAACAAGGGGATCGATAAGAGGTGGGACACACGGCTGGAGACAGACATAATGAGATGGGGGAAGTAAACTCAAAACGAGACAGAGAGAACAACAGTTACCGAAATAAAACAGGAAAACACAACTGACTGGGGAAGCAAGGGTTAACTTGACACTGGGGAAGACAGAAAGACTAGACATCGAAACACTAAGGGATAAAAGACAAACAGAGATAAGACAGAAATAGAAGCAGAAAACGGACATGCATATGGGATCTAACTAAATACAACCCGAGGGTCACACAACTAAAAACAGAAGACTCAAATAATAGGACTAGAAAACCAATCAGGAAGAATACAAAACATGAGACGAACAAGACTTGTCAACACAACGACAACAGAAATAGCAAGAAATCTAAATATGGGCTAACCAAGAAATACAGAAACCCAACTCACAGATAACCAAAAATTAAGGAATTCAAACAGGCTGGAAAAAAATAATAAAATACTTTTTTTTTTTAACTTACGGTACTAAATTTCAAAAGGCAACAAAACATATCACAGAACTTGAACATAGATCACTTCACAGGAAATAAAGAACAAGAAGAAAACCCCAAACCAAGGGATAATGACATCGGGTCCTTTTATCTTACAAACCTATCTTCAATCAATCAATCAAAATTTATTTATATAGCACATTTAAAAACAACAGTTTTGATCAAAGTGCTTCACAAATTAAAAATAAATAAAATAAGACAGATAAAAATAAGATAAGACAGATACAACGCAGGAGGAGACAACCATAAAAACCAACCAAATGATATCTTATCTATTCTACTATTTTACAAACCCATGCAGTTTCTGAGTAAACCTTTTCTCTTTCAAGAATGCCAGTGTTCACATTTTAGACCTAGAAAACAGGTGGTTTCAGGAGTAGAGGAGGCTATCTATGTCCACTGTGAATGGCCATCATTGAACAGAGGTGGCGGCTTACAAGAACAGCTATCAGCCGCCTACAGGGCAGTCTTTAGATCTCTTCCCAGGTGCTTCAACCCTCACACCTTGCTTCAGGTGACCTAAATAGGTCACATGATAGGGTAGGGCAAGGTATCAATGGTTTTAGGCCTAACCCTCAGTGATGGTAATAAACCATGCTCAGTTATGTGGTGACCCCCATGATCAATAGTGATTTAACGACCACCTCCAAAGGGAACAACCCCCACTAAAGGTTAGATACCTGGGACTATCCACTTTTTGTTTTGGGAACTAAATAAGTCTCTTGAGGTGAAATGTCTTTAAAAACGTAAAGAAGCCCAGTTTCCCCCTTTTATCAACCTCTTAAAATATACCTACCATTTCAGAAACGTGTGCTCAACTTTGACTTACCATGATGTTTGTTGGCAAACTCTTATCAGGATTCATAGTAAATTGTTTCAGTCTTCATTTAAGCCTCATACTTTAAATCAAAACAACAATGTTAAAGATAGTGAACCATGAATGATTGAGCATAGACATTTACATTTTTATTGGTCTTTCGACCATGAAAATGGTAGATGTAAGTGCAACGGCTTGCTCCAAGGCATCAGCATTTACTCGATAATGTACAACTATATTGAACAATGATTGTACAAATTTGCTCTGTTTTTACAGCAATTTGTTACATTGCATTTCCAGATTTTCAAAAGAAAAGCTTCACTACTTAAGATCCTGTGTAATATAAATATATATATATATATATATATATATATATATATATATATATGTGTTTCTTAAAAGCATGGTGCTTGCAAGATATGCTTTGCACAGCCTATACCCTTACACTCACTAAACAATAGTTACATCAGTAAGAACCAAGTCATAGAGTAGCACAGCCCTGTGGCAAATATTACCTTTGTTAAACTAAATATTCTAAATTTGTTGACACTCTGTCTGAGTAGGTTTATTATGGAGCCCGGAATAAGTGTTGGTGTTGTATTGAATTATATTGCAGTGCACCCAGTGTCTCCCCCCCTCCCCTTACATAAGGGAAGTGTGGGTGCAGTTAAAGAGACAAAACATATGAACATCTTAGAGTTGAAAGCAATTACACGGTGTGTTGTGTTAGACTGAACATGTGCTCACCCACTGAAAGTCTAAATTAAGCCGAATGGTCTTGGTCACAGGTATGAAATAAGGCTGTACAGTTCAGTCAGTGCCATCTGTGTGTTTGAACTGCCTTTATGGCATTCAAGACAGCTGACACGGTCTTGAACATCCATGTTTAATCCATGGATTTCTTTCGCCTGTGGGTTTAATATATCTCTGCTCCTCGCAGTGGGGTTGCAAACGAAATGGTCCCAAAGGTTGCGATCCTCGCAGGAAGTGTATCTGTTTTTGTTGCATACAGACTTTTAATGATATAAGTCATGTTAAAAGAGCACTTTTGCTGTTATAGAGAAGGAGAAGAAATCCCGAGACATGCTTCTATGATGTTGGAGTAAGATGTAGTATTTAACCCTCAGGTCAAACTTAATCCAACAACAAGTCAGCTGTCAGCAGTCTGTCCTGAGGGTTCTCTTAATGAAGGAAATCTGAGCTACTCTGTCTACACTAATTGAAGAGGAATCTTATTTAAGCAGATGCAATTCCACACATTAGCATGGTTAGCCAAATGTGTCATTCTGCACTTAAACTCTCATTTATATCCCTCCAAAAAAAGAATAGTTCCTAATTGCTGTTGTATCTGAGTGAGAACCATTTGTTTTTTTATTTGAAACCAACTAGAAAAATTACAAAAATGACCAAGCAACTAAAATAAACAAATAATGCAAGTAATAATAGCTGTAGCAATTAAATGTATACCATAATCTTATTTTAATTAAAAGCAGTTGCTGAGGCTTTTGCCCTACAGTTTTCCTGTGAGAGATTTTACCTGACGCTTGTCATTAATGACCTAATTTTTCAGGTTTTTTTCATTTTTATTTTTTTTAATGCCCCATCTACATCACACCTCCGTGATTTCATGTCTGCTAGATTAGGGGACTTATTTTTTAAGAAAACCTCTGTGTCTCCAGTGAAAACACATTGTTAGTGTTAAACTCACTGGATTGATCAATTTGAATGAAAAGTAGATATTTTTAAAAAGTGGACTAACTTTTAAACACAGCGTACATTTTGGGACCTTGTTCTTTTCATCTGGTTTTGTTCAAATGTTGCAACCCTTCTTCTGCCTGTTAGACTTCCATATAAAATGCCTCTCCTTCTTTGACTCACAGATTTGCTCTGAAACAGGCGCTAGAGTGCCTTTTAGTGGACAAGCAGGGAAGTGCACAGCTTCTCCTTCACATGGATTAAATATTATATCTAAAGAAGTATGGACAAAGTGGGGAAAAAAAGATCTATGGCGAGGTAAAGTTAAAGCATAGCTCTATCTTCAGTTTGATATTTTGAAATGCACAGCCACGTATCCCACCAAAATTCGGTGTAGTGATTGACATTTGAGAAAGTGCCATTTTCAGCACTACATTTGTCTTTTTGTTTATTACTTGATTGATAGCTTTTACCAGCACCTCACAGAAAGAATAACCTCAATCTGTTAATTACCCACTCTGAAAATGATTGTAATTTGAGTTGAACATTACTAATTGGTGTCAGTAAATGTAAAGATTTTCATTAGCTTGGGTGTAATTAACCATTTTGAGTGATCTAGCAGATTTGCTTTTTATTGACATACAGCTGAAAACATGAGGATTCTGTATATCGATCCAATGGATCTTATTAGCCGCGTCCTCTAGACCAAGGTGAATTAATCAAAGCATACTTGATTTATATACCCCACCCCTTCCTTTCTTCTTCCACCTCTCTTCCTCTCTGTGTGTTTCCAGCGCTCTCTCTTTCTCTCTCTCTCTCTCACGCCGAGCTGGGGATTCATTTGTCTTGCTGATTAATGATGAGAACCATATCCTCCACAACACCAGTAAATTAAAAGAGATTGGGGACAGAGAGAAAGAACATCAAGGTCCATTCATCCCAATCAAATTTCACAGTAGGTCCAATTCATCCTAAGCTTTATTTGTATTGTCTGCTATACAAACACAGAAAGCACCAGTCATTCATGTTCTCCTCCCAGACTGTCTCTGGCAGTCTAGGGATTTCATTTGGCAACTTTCCAGGTGCATGCTCATTTTTTCCAGCCTTTGGGATACAACCGTACTCATTGCTTCAGTGTTTCTGTTTCAGACAGCAATTGTTTGAGAGCTGTAGCTTTGGCTGGCTGTCGGCGCTGCTATCTGTACTGGACGTGCAGCGTGTTTGGTTTCATGACGCCATACAGTGAAGAACACGTAGCGTCCTGTTGCACACCGTCCGATGTAAAGTTGTACACCATGGACACATTTTTTAGACCAAAAATGAACAAATTCTTTTACAGTCAGATGAAACATCGGTCCTGTTTTTAATGCAGACCTGAAAAATAACCCAAACTTTAGGGGTTTTAGAAGAATTTACTAAAACATCAAAGTATGTAAATGTAACACAGTCTCTGCAGAAGAAGAGGTTGTAGCCATGATGTCACTCATTGATTTGTTTTGAATCCTTGAGATTGGCATTAGGCCATCACTATTTGCATTTTTTGGAGGAAGAAGTCATATGAGAACCTGGACACTGTCCACATCCTTTGGGTGCCTACTTACAGTATCAGTCACAAGGTCACCATGTTCTAAAGTAAACTCTGCTTAATCATCTCTAAAAATTTACAAAATCACTCTTAGTTGGAAACATGAAAGGAAGTTTTTCGCCTAACAAGTGAAAGATCCCTGGTTTGATCCCGAGAGGAGACACAGATCTCTTGGGTGTTGCATCAGGAAGGACATCCGACATACCACTGCGGCGACTCCTTGTGAATAACGAAGCAGCTGAATGTAGCTTTTTATCTTTCTAAGGAAAAGGGAACTTTATGGTAATCTTTCTAATAGTCACACTTCCCAGAAACAATGCTTGTCAAAGTGCAGCCCAAGGACTGCCAGAGGTCTGCCACCAGCAGCCAAGGGCTCTGGTAGTTGCTATAAATCTTAAATCTGTGTCATTAAAAGTACATATACAGTTAGTTCCATAAGTATTTGGACACTAGCACTTTATTATTATTCTTATTTTACTTTTGTAATAATAATGCTTATAAAGTTGTGAATGATGAATTTTGGCTTCAATTAAGGGGGTTTAAATAAAAGTATTGAATTAAATGTTTAGGAATTATAACCATTTTTATACATAATGCTCAATTTTCAGAAGCTCAACATTGACAAGAAATTTCACGGCCAGGTGAAGGCTCTTCTCTTGTTATCTGATGATAGTTAAAGTAGATAAAAATCTGGACCTGATTTAAAGTGTTGAATTCATTTGTTGGAACTCTTTCAATTTTCTTCATCCCCAAATTAAAAATTGATCCTTATATTGAAAATGTTAGTTTGTACTATTACATATCAGCCTCTGATAGGGGCTATGTTTAAAAATGACTGTAATTCTCAAACAGTTCATGGAAAATGTTTGTAAAACCCCTTTAATTAAAGCTTAAAGTCTGTAATTTGAATAAAAATGCACTGTGGTCAAATTACCAGGAAAAAGTCCTTGTCCAAATACCTGTGAACCTAACTGAATAAAAAAGGAAACATTCACACCAACGAAACAAGCACAAAACACAATGAACCATGCGTGGTGTGCTGTAGCAGCTAGCTCGAGTTTGTTAGCCTCTGCCCTATAAAACCAAACTGTCATCGTACAGGCGGCTATAAAGAGAAAAGAGGGACATCTGCACAAAACTTTATTGCTGTCCATCCAAAACCTGTGAAGCTCATTCAGACTTAACCAAAGTATCTGACAGACTGACTGACTGACAGGCAGCATCTCTCGAGCCTCACTGCTAGCATCATTGTTAATTCCAGAAGTGTAGCTTTAGATTGCCAAGTCTGACTCAATGAATGGGCCTGATAACAAGAAACAACAACAAAATCAGAATGTTTGCTCTCTGTTTGTTGTTGTTGTTGTTACTTCTTTCACTTTAATCTGATATTCGTGGGGATAGTGGCTCAAAAACCTATTCTCAATCTCCATCTCTCTTATAGCCTTCTTCAACAGTAAACAAGATTAAACCCAGCTGTTATCAAAGAATCTGGGGCTTAAGCACAAAGGCTGAAAGCATTTATCTTTGTTTGTATGACTGTTGCAATTTCATGTTATATGTATATATCTTACTGCGAAGTGACTCTTTGCATAACAAATCCCAGAACAATTCCTTACTTATTCCAAGTTACAGCTTCTGTCTATACGATCACTATCTGTAGTCATTTTTTGTGTGTTGTTGCAGATTTTTCTTATAATTTAATGTTTTCAAAGCAGTAGCATTTATATCCTTTCCTTTCTTCTATATCACATTACTGGAGCTCTTGCAGCAAACCCCCTTTTTCCAGCATTAGGAATCAATAAGCTGTCATCTTCTCATGTTTGGTTGGATGTAGTGACTGCTCAACTCTCAGCAGGACCTTGCAGTGTGTGGACAGTAATTCTACATTGTTCAGGGACTCAAACAGGCCCTAAATTTTTCAATTATCCCTGCAGCGTTTGGCAGCTTCCCAAAAGGCATCTCAAGTGACTGGCTTCCAGAGGAAATAGAGGGAAGTTCTGAGAAGCACTCAGGTCACATCTCCCTAATTAATGCAGCTTTCTTCTGCTGTTCTAAAATCAACTGTAGTTTCAGGCTTTTTGTTTTTTGGGGGTTTTTTTTTTTTTTTGGATGTTTATTTCTTTCACCTGCCATTGCCTTCAAAGTCACCAAACCACATCTATTTTGGGGTGGGGTGGAGGGGGTTATTGTGCTGAGAGTTCGAAAATGTGCACCTCAGAAAAACTTTGTGCTGATTTGCAGTGGACTCTTAACCATGCCAGCAAATTTCTGACTGCAGCACAACACAAGCCATTGGAGCCCCTGGGGGGGTCAAGGTTTTAGGTTTTTCCTCTAATTTGTCACTGTTTACATATGTACCTCGGGTCTGGCTGAATCAGCTAATGCTGACTGTGACTTAAAGTTGCCCAGATGCAAAACTTCTGGTATAGATGGAAGCAATCTGTGGACAGCAGTTCCTCTAACAGCCAGCCGATCCTCTCTAAAAGTAGGGTTTGTTTTTTTTCTTTGTTATGCCCCTTCAAGCCTTTAGTAAAAGCCTACTGTCATCGGCTTATTTAATAGCCAAAGACCTCGTTACCATAACTCCTGACAAGTTCAGAATGATGGGTTTAATTGTATTCATGCTTTTAATAATCATGAACATAAACTAGCCAGGTTGGTACTTTCTTTCAAAAGTGGACACAAGCACCAAAATTTGCATGTTTGTCACTTTGGAGCTATTAATTTGTAAAATCCCAAAAGCCACTTGAATTTTAAACATTTTAAAGTGTCTATCTGAGGAAACAGCTGTCTTACTACAGAATTTGAACCTGCGGATGAAATTTAAAAGGTTTCACTCTTGATTTGTATCCTTTGACCATCAGAAAGTCAAATTTATAGCTTAAAAAAAAACATCTTTAGAGCTTTGTTGTTTCAAGCAAAACATAGCAGGCGCACATGCTTTACATGTTGCTCCACAGGTGCAATACAGTTATAGCTGCACAGTGCTGTGCAGACTAAAGGTTACCCTTTTGATAGCAATATGATGCATACACCTTGGTTTGGGCATTTAAAATTCATCTGGCCCCAATTTATTTCTGCGAGACTCAATGAATTTTATGTATTTGTCTCTTTTATCCCTCTTTATTGCTCATCATGGCACATCTTATCCTCCTAACTAGTTATTTTTTTAACAAGTTACCATGGGGAGAGAGAGTCTTTTACTGTCCTATCAACCAATTTACAGATCACTGGTTAATCTGACAAGCAGGTCTCTGAGGAGGTTCAAACTTACAACCGTCTTTCTGGGCGACCGATGCACTTCTATGCTACCAACCTTTAAGGTCAGTTACTTAATGTTCCACCCTCTAGATTAGTGTCAAGTCGAAGTTTATTTCTATAGCACATTAAACATTGACCAGTTGTGCAGGTTGTGCAAGTAAAAAAGCCTGTTTGCATAATAAAGGTAAGGGGACCCTGGTCAACTATAACTAAAAACAAGCAATAATAAGTAGGTCTTTAACAGTGTTTTAAAATGAATGACACCAGGCAGCTCTTATCCAAGAAATTAGGTTTTTCCAAATATTAGGAGCCGCCACGGAAAAGGTCCCATTACCCCTGCTTTCGAGCCTGCATCTAGGAATATTCAAGAGTATTGGGTCTGTAGACCTCAGTGCTGTGGTACTGTGGGAGGTTAAGGTTGAAAAGGTTCAGTTAAGTAAGATGGTGCCAAACCACTGAGACTCTTAAAAACAAGTAGTAAAAGTTTAAACTGGATCCTCTGAATGGACTGGACTCCAGAAAAGGACTGTAATGTATAGAGCATTTTCTCAAAGCTGCAAGCTGCACCCACAGACACATTTTTAATGCTCACATGCAAAACCAGATACTAAAAATGACCGTACGAGTGCTGACAGTCACTGTGGAACATCTTGACTTTTCAAGTTTTCAAAGGGATATAAATAGAACCTTCTTGATGCAGGCGACCGACCCAAGTATTGCCGTACTAGCTGGATCATGACACTAATCCAAATACACTATCAAGTTTGTAAGGTTAGTCTCCCTCACTCTCCTTGTTGATTCAATGGAAAAATGGACTGCAACATATCCAAGACTTTTTTTTAAATCTTCTGGCACTTTTCACACTTCAAGCTGATCCACACACACATATTTAATACTGGGCACAATTGCAAACTGGGATGGAAACATTAGTCGGTATCTGGGGTTTAGTATCTTTTAAGGACGCTTTATTCAAATCAGTAGAGAGCATAAGTAGCAAACAGGGCTGGACTGGGACAGAAAATCGGCCCTAGCATACATATGTATATTACACATATTTTGTATATATTTCATATTGTTTGATTATTGATATTGAAACGAGTTGGTACAGTTGTTGTTGGATTAGGACATCTTAGTTGTACTACACTGCAGCATGTGACAATTAAAAGCCACACTAGCTATTAGGAGTGACTCATGGTTAAAGTAACCATTCATTTTACCAGAAATCTCGAATCACTCCCTTCCTAATTATGCCTCTCATGCACCTTGTAGAGCAAAGTTAGGGGCAGAGATGGGCAGTAACGCGTTACAAGTAACGGCATTACTTTTTCGGGGAAGTAATCAGTAATTAGTTACTGATTACTTTTTTCAGGTAACTTGACCAACACTGGTCAGGGGAGGGCCTGGCTGCATTAAGAGATTTGATTGGACAATACATGTTAGGGCACCTGAGTCGTCGACCAGGGTTTTGACTTTTACATTATTATTGAGCTTTTATTTGGTCATTATTTATCATTTCTAATCTTTTGGTTTCTCTGTTAGAGTTCTCTGTCTTATAGTTTATGTCTCTGTGTTCCATGGTTGCTCTGTCTCCCCTGTCACCTGTATCCCCTTGTCAAGTCCGCATCTCTGTGTTACATTTCCTGTTTTACTTTGAAAGTCCATGTCTCATGTTAATGTATCTGATTTTGCTTCCTTTGTCTCGTTAGCCCTGATTTATCCCAGCTGTGTTTCCCTCCTGTCTCCCATTCCCTGATTGCTCCCTCTGTGTATTTAAGCCCTGTGTTTTCCTTTGACTGTGTTGTGATCTACCCTCATATTTGTCCTCATCTTTACACTGTGTGCCATCCTGCCTGCCAGTTTAGTTAGACTGGGTCTCAGCAATAAAGCTGTTTGAGTTCACGTATTTGAGTGTCCGCACATTGGATCCACCGTTCCTGCCTGCACACAGCACATGACAATACAGTGTCAATAATGAAAATGGACGAATGGGCTGCTGCCAGTGCTTGTACAGCCAGTGCACAGCGGCCCTTCAATTGACCAGTCAGCCCAAAAGCGTGTCGGCTCACTAGGTAAACACCAGGCATGCCCGATTACCAGCCCAGTCCTGATTACATCACCAAATTATTTCTAAATAAATTAAACTAGTAATTTCACATTCCATAATATCATTAAAAAAATAAAATCTAGTTTATGGGAGAAAAATCTATTTTGTCAATAGCCATCACAAACATCGCCACCATCTTGGGTTTTCTAATGGTCTTTATCACAAAAGCAGTCATAACACAGTTTACATACAAATTTTGGTACTTTTGGTATCCACCTGTGAGCAATTTCCCAGTAATGTTATGAGTTATCTGCTGCACCACACGGATATCTCCAGCTTGTGTGTCTCTCTAAACGTATGAGATGAAGTAAAGTTTGAACCTATGAGTCCTTGTTAGGTTTATTTTTGAAAACAAGAGAGTGAGCTAAATTGGGGGAAAAATCAGTTTTGAATGTTTGGACGTAAAATTTATGGAAATTGTTTTCTCTAAAAGCCAAACATGTCAAACTGCTGGTGGCATTAGAACATTCACCCCGTGGGCAATGCAAAACTGGCAATCTATCCAATAGTTGTTGACATATTTCAGCCTGGACCAACCAACAGACAGAGTGGGGAAAAACTGGCATCACTATTTACAGAGCCAAGATTGTTGCATGGCTGAAAGTATGCAGACGCTTTGTATTCATACTGGCTAATACTGTATGTCAATAAATCATTAAAGATTATTTTCCCTGCCCGTGTTTGTCACTGAACAATTACTAAACCCTTAGTTCTTTACCAAATAAAACCTGCTTTAATACTTTGAGTGCTGTGGTATTTGTCACTTCTAAATTCACAATATATGGTGTAGTTACAGTTTGTACAGTCTGTATACCTGAGTCATAAATCCTTTAAATCCATTCAAGTCTTTTAGATAAAACTATGCACCTATTATCAGATTTGCTGTCATTTATCATGCTTTATTTAAGATTCTCACAACTTACAGTGTGCATATAATTTGCATCTCATTCGTCAGCACACATTTTTCTCCATTGAGCACGTAAACAGCCCTTGGACTTAGCTGCCACCTTTTCAATTACTAAGCCAGTTCATTTGTGGGGTATGCTGTTGAAGGATTTATCAGCAAAACACACATTGAAACTCCTGAACAAAGAGCCTTTTCAAACATTTTTCTTAAATGTTGGCTACTTTGTCCACCCTTTGCCATTTCTGGAACCTTCGCCACCTCATCCTTCCATTGTTTGGATGTTGATTTGACCTCTTCTTACCTCTATTTCGTTTTGATGAAAGTAACGAGCGAGATGTCAAGGAGGAGGAAAGGAACATTTCATTTTAGAAAAAAAAGGAGTGCCCTTTAAGTTGTGGCCCGAGGAAGTTCTTTCAGTGTGAAGGGCATCACTGCTGCACTTCCTCCTAACCCAGGGTCATTGTGAGAAATAACACAAAGCCGGTCCTTCAAACAATTTCCGTACTGTATATGCCGCTTTTGTCAAAGACCATGCTTCCACTTTCACTGAGAAAAATAATCGAAGCTTCCAACTCAGGAACAGCAAACTGTATGTGTTACTCAAAGCAGTCGTCGTATTCAGATGTCGCCAGCTACAATGTTTGGAGTGAGTAATGTTTTATTTTTACGTGCTCACAAATTCTAAAGCGTAATTTAGAAACGACAGCATAGGTCATTTTTTTCCTCCCAACTGGATTAACATAATGCTGACTAGTGTGGCATTGTGTCAATAACGAATGTCCTCTTACGCCGTAACTCATGTGGAGTCGGTGTGAGATTCTCCAGCAGATTATTTTGCATTAATGTGTTTGACTGGTTGTATTTCATGGAGCTGAAAACGAGGCGTACATAAGATTTTAATCTAACAGCACTTTAGTTAATAGAAATCTGACTCACTTAAGAGGTAGTTACACTATAGCAAACATTAGCTAAAGCTTATGATAGCAAGCTATTTAATTTCCTACTCAAAAGCTTCAGAGGAGCTCGCAAAAACAACAACTTGGACGGCACGTTTGGTGTGTGGTTTGATGGTCAGTGACAAATTAAAGGTTAACATCTTAAACACTGCAGGCTGTTGCAGGTTTGGTCAACTGTTTTACACACTCTAGATGCATAATTAGAAGGCTGATGGATGCAGTAACTGCAGGTCAACGACAGAGCGGCGATATATGCAGACATGGACAGACAGGGAAAGAAAAGAGACAAAGTTAATGACATGCAATAGTGTGGTATTGAAAAGTAGAGCAGTTTCACCACTCAGTCACAAAGTAGAGAACTGCACTGTTTTCGGTCTGATTTTACATCTTGCTTGTTTATATCTCCCTGGCTAGTGGTGGGTGGCCGGATACAATCTTAGAACCAACAGTTAATTTAATAAAGCGATGATGTCATGGAAAGGGACTCAAATGCAGACTACTGAGTCATACTTGATAAACAAAAACAACGAACCTTTTATTAAGGTGGAGAAAGAAATCCAAAAGGCAGCAAATAACAACAAGTCCGTAAAGCCAAAGGGAAGGGAAAACAGGAAGACATTATGACTCGACAAAGAACAGATGCAGACTGAGGCTTTAAATACACACAGGAGTTAATCAGGAAATGGAAACATAAGACCAAGAAAACAAAGATTAAACTAATTAAGATAAATTAAAGGACAAAGGGAGTAAGACAGTGACCAAAGGTCTTTATGACTTAGGGTCTTGGTGGAAAGATCTGTCTTTAGGGTGCAGGAGGCAGAGATCCTATTTTTAACCCGCATGCTTTTTATGGTCTAATAATAACCACAGATGGATGTCAGATCATAAAGCCAGGTTGTCAGAGACGTTTATAAATGCATTTTACATCTGTCACCACAACACACATTTGGGAAAACAGCTTAGTAATACATGCCATTTCTAGGACAACAGCTATTATCAACCCAAATATTCTTTGGAGCGAGATGAAATGGCCTTTACTCTTCACTGCACAGCATTATCCTCAGTATGAAACAAATTCCGTTTCTGACCCATCTCCTGTATTACAGCCTTTAATGACGACATTGTGCTCATTTCATTAAATTTTTGGACATAGTCTCATCCGAGCAACTGGTGTTTGGCTCATGTTGCCACAGCAATATACCATCAATTCATACCAAGAGCAGACATGTATTGAGTGAATGATTCATTATCAGATGTGTTCTCATTTGGTATCTGCTTCTAGCTCACGATCACAGCCAGAAACACTAATTCCACAGATGATGGTGCAGCACTCAAAGCCCAGCAGTACAACAACAGGGTGTCGGGGTTGCAAGCTCTACAAACATTGGCTTCTTTCTACCGGCAGAACACACACATGGAAAGACACACACCCCTCCACCATCATTGCCGCCGCTGCCTCCAGCATGTGCTATTTTGCCAACTGCAACCCTGGGCAAGATAATAAGATGGCTAGCAGACATTTTGTCAATATTTCTGTCTTGGCTCAGAGTGTGCCTGGCCCACTGCTTACTGATAGATGTGTTGACTATTTTTTGTATTTTATTTTTTTTTCACTGTAGCTCTGCCCTGGTTTGCTGGACTGCGAGAGAGCAAGTCAAGGCAAGTGCACAGGGAGGAGAGAAGCGCTCACTAATGCAAAGCAGTTCATTAAAATCAGGCACAAAGCATCTATCAGGGGGGAGGGATGCTGCTAATCAGTGCCTGTGGTTAGTCCAGCAATATGAAAAAAGGAGACAGTACACTTCTCAGCTGTGCTGTCTGGGGAGCAGCAGAGTTGGTTGATGCTAAGGAGCCGTGCAGATGATTGATTTTCCAGAAGGATGCTTTGAGACACTGCTCTTGGTCTGGCATCTGATTAACATACACGGCATTATTCATGTCATGAATATACAAGGAGGCAAGGAACAAATAAATACTGACATGCATCCAGGAGCTGATAAATATTAAATGGAGCACACATGGCTTCAGATTTTACCATTTCATAATTTGAACATTCATGCTGTGAGGCCTCTAGCCAAGGTCTAATCTCGGGTTTGAACAGGTTGAGCAGCCAAGTGAGGAGACCAAAAAACGTCTTCACAAACATCATATTTGTGCTGTAGTTAGGTGTCATGAATTCAGTTTCTGGTTAAAAGTTTGTTGTTGATCCAGAAACTTCAATAAGTAACACCATAAAACAGCCTCTTATTTGTTTCCATGTGGGTTTAATACAAAAAATCTTCATAATGATTAAGTAGTTAAATAGACTGATATGTGCACCTGTGCTTCACATACTCCACAAAACAAAGCTTAAATTTAAATGAACTTTACGAGGCAGTCCTATACATGTAGGCTACACAACAAATTAAAGGATAAACAAGGTACTTTAAATCACATCATGAATTGGTAAGCATGATTACAAACACATTTGCATGGTACGCTCACAGAGAAGCTTAGCAACAGTTATAAAAGTGCGAAAAAGTACCTGTCTTAGACTGTGTAAAATTGATATGATGCTTTAAAACTAGTTGCACAAGCTCATGAACAATCTGTTTTCCCCAGTATTTGACCTGCACAGCCCCATTTGCCCCAAAGTCAGCCTCCTCCTCATGCTAGCAATAGCATGATTGGGCGATCGTTGCTCAAGAGTTGGGAGTTCGCCTTGTAATCGGAAGGTTGCCGGTTCGAGCCCCGGCTTGGACAGTCTCGGTCGTTGTGTCCTTGGGCAAGACACTTCACCCATTGCCTACTGGTGGTAGTCAGAGGTGGTCAGAGGTGGCGCCAGTGTCCGGCAGCCTCGCCTCTGTCAGTGCGCCCCAGGGCGGCTGTGGCTACAATGTAGCTTGCCATCACCAATGGGTGGATGACTGGATGTGTAAAGCGCTTTAGGGTCCTTAGGGGACTAGTAAGTCCCCTAAGTCCCCTGTTAGTATACAAATACAGGCCATTTACCAATAGCAGTTCTCGCAGCCAAATATATCAGTAGAATTCAGCTGAGGGGGCATAGTTATGTCTAAGGAGTTTTCTGGACCCCCAAAGTCTCCAGTAATGCCAATTAATTGCTAGGTAAGTATTAAAACACACTGTAATCTGTGAAGGCATTTAGAAAAATAATGAGGCAGTTTTTGTTATCAAATTTGACCAAGTTTTTTTAACTGATGTGTTTTTTGTTTTTTTTTAAATTACAGTTAACATAAATGGCTAAGAGTTTTACTTCTGAGTTTAGCTAACTGTCACAAACTTTGGTAAAACAGTAGCCATTATCAATGTACTGTACTGCACCTTCTAATGCACAAAAAATTAAGAAAAACAACAACAAAGAACAACAAAACAACTGAACAGCTAAATAAACTAACATAAGCAATAGTATTTGAGTGAATGATTTCAAAAAACAAAAATATTTTACTACCCATGCAAAGCTAGCTGTAAAGCTAATGTAAGCTATGTGTTAGCAACTATCGTCTTTGCTAGCTAGCTTAGTTAGCAATGATTCTTTCAGACATGTTGGCATGATAGTTTTGTGGATTTTCCTCATACTTTCAAAATCATTTTGCTTACTGCAAACAAATATTGTTGTTTAGAACTGACTTTGGAACATGCTATTGAAGAGTGATTCTTCATGCTACACCCTATTCACAATATATACCCAGCCATTTTTGTCTCATTAAAAGTTCAGTTTTTCAGCTTGGCTGCTTATAAAATAGTAAGTCAAGTTTATTTTATTATGGAACACTTTTCAGAGTCGCAAAAGTCACAAAAGGCTGTACAATAAATTTACTGATGGGAAATAAATATAAAAAAATAATAAAAAATAAATAATATCAAATATAACAAAAGAGTGTCAATACAAAGCCTGATGAAGCCGAAAAGTTCCTGTTTTTTTTTTTTTTAAAGACTCCACAAAGTCAGCTAAATGGAGCTTGGGCCGTAAACTGTTCCAGGGATGCCTGCGCTTGTGATGCTTATACACCACACAGGGGTACTGAAGTGTTCTCCTTTTTTTTTTCAAGCCATCAGAACTGAAACAAACAAATTCCTGCAAGATTGGGAGTCTACAGGTACACTAGCTTTGTCAGGTTGCTAAAGTTCATAAAAATAATATTCATCAACCACGGTAAAACATTTTCATAATAACGTTTGTTAATTAGTGTTAAACCCAATATACCGCTTGATTTAACATAAGTATTTGACAAACATATTTTTAGAAAATACCAAGTTAATAAGAGTTCTATTTTTCTTTCAAGCACATTAAATGATAAAACTTAAACAATAAAAACTTTCACAAACTCATTAAAACTCAAGTGTGCCTTGTAATGTAACGGTAAGCAGGGGGAAAAAATTGGAAAAAAGAAAATGGCACGAACACTGGCAACTGTTTATTCTTACTGTTTAAACATTGCATCTTTTGCACAAACAGGCACAAACCGCACACACGGAGCCCACTGGCAGATGATCCAGCCGTGCCTGTGACAGTGATTCAGATAACAATTTCACATTCATTAAATGTGTTTCTTGAAATCGCCCTCTTTTTTTGGCATCCTCCCACTCAAGACTCCGGTAAGGTTGAGAAAATGACAGGAAATACAAATGAGATGCCACCAAGTTGTTACAGTTGAAAAAGAGTTCATTTAGAGAAAATTTGTATCACTTTCTCTTATCACGAGTAATTAAGGAGATATTGACTACTGCATTACCATGTAATTTTAAGTCTATTTGCACTCTCTTAGATTAAGCCACTGTTAAAGTATCGAGTTATATCAGGCACTATCAAAGGGTATTTGCAAATGGTATATTTACTTATATAAGATAAGCAGAGATGCTCGGCTCTCTTTCTATTGCCCGGATTTTTCCTTTACCTCCTCTCTGATAATTAATATGAGAAGGGTGTCATTTGGAGAGATATAACCAGTATGTAATCTATAGAAATAATTGATGCTGTCTTTAACTTTTGATGAGGGTTGTGTCACAAAACTGTGCTTCAATTAAGATATCTCTATCAAAAAGTTGGGAAACAAATTTTTTAGAGAATGAAGTTAAACACTACAAACAAATAACAAAAAGCTTGAATAATTAAATGTATTATATTATGATATTTATGGTAATTGGGCCTGTGTGTGTGTGTCATATATAGTGTGTATTAAACAGGCTTGTTGGTAAATAGACTATCCACAAGGGGGAATTTTACATTTAAGGTTTGTTGAAAAGTGAAGCAAAGTTGGATCAGCTTTTAACTGAGCAGGGTCGAAGTGCATTTAAAAACAAATAACATCTCAGAAAGCTGTATTTAACACAAGAATCCTCCTCTGAATGCAACTCTAGAGAGAAACTGAAAGTAAAAGTATTTGCCGCACTTGCCTAGGTATCTTGTGTATGCATCACAGAGGTTATTAGCCCAAAGTCTGGGGTTGTTGCCTTTGAATCATTAAGTAAAGGGAGAGTGTTTGAAGCTCCTTGATATAATGATCCTTGGCAACTCTGAGAGTTCAAAGTAAATTGGCAAGGGTAAAAAAGGCTTTTCTGCCACTGAACAAAATAGAGAAATCAGCCAGCTATGTTTAATAGAATTTTCATCAGTGCTCAACCAGTCTCTCAAATGGGTTATCTAAGATAATGGCTGCATGGGTTCATTACCTCCTTGTCAAATTAAATTTCTTTTTCTCCTCCAGGCAGATTGGATAGTGATTACAGATCTAACCAAAAGAAGGCTCTAACTTTCACGCTGTAAAACTGGGAAAGGGCCGCCATGACAGCAAAATTAGTCTGTTTCATCCTAACCCTTTGTTGTAAACTGACCAGACCACATCACAGAAAGAATTGGTTTCTGATGCTGCACCACTGTGGATTGTCTTTGTTTGCCTTCTTTCTTTCCTTCTTTCTGACTCTTGTACCTCTTGATTGAAATGTCTTTTGTGAAAATGAGATGATGCACGCCACAACAAACAGTATTTACTTCAATAAAACAATCAAAAGAATCATCTCATTTGGTTTTAATCGTTGTTCTTGTCGTGATTTGATCAAGTAAATGAAAGTAAATTTTAAATTCTGCTAAAAATACCAACCGTTCCTTATCAGAGTCCAGGTGGCAGGGCCAGCAGTCTGAGCAAAGATGACCAGATGTACTTTTCCCCAGCCGACTCACCCAGCTCTTCTGGGGACACCGAGGCATTTCCAAACCAGCTGAGATACATAATTTCCAGTGTGTCATTGCACTGCCTTGGGGCCTCATCCCAGCGGGACGTCCAAAACACTTCACAGGTGTCCTGGTCAAATGTCCGAACCACCTGGAGGAGTAGCAGCTCTATTCTGAGACCCTCTCAAATGACCGAGCTCCTCACCTTATCTCTGAGGCTGAGCCCAGACACCCTTCAGAGGAAAAACTTGCAAACCAAAGACGGAAAACATACGCCTTCAAAGTAAAAGTTGTGCCTTTTGAAATATGTTGGCAATACAACAAATTTCAAAAGGCACAACTTTTTGAGTTGTACCAACTTAAAAGTTGTGCCTTTTGAACCTTCAAAGTAAACTTTACTTTGAATGCCTCTGGTTCCGATTTGTGTTGCACTTTTCACCTGGCGAATAGTTTGCAGCCAGGTCAGCAGCTGCCGTGCAAATGGCAACAACTTGTGGCAACCAAAGCAATCTCAAGAAGTCTTAGGTACAGCACCGTGTACCTTTATGATCAGTTTCATGCTAGCAATGCAAGCGCCAGAAATCAGCAGGATTTTTTTAATTTTTTTTTTTATCGCTGGGCCTGCTAAGCATGCTAGCTTAGTAAACAATAGATTTCTCAGTTAGTGAACTTTCCCACACATCAAACTAGTCTAAAACTGTTGCTTTTAAAAAGGACTAAAGGAACAAACATGACAGATACAGTAGAGAGTCCTTGCTAAGGTCACACCTGACAAGCAGCTAGCAGCAGCTAAGCCACAGAGAACAAAACCTTTATAGTTATTAGGCTGTAAACATGTTTACTTCTGCTATAAAGATGACCAATTTCGAGTTAAAGGAAACTGAAGAAGTGTCAAAGAGCTGATTGGTGAGCAGTAAATAGTGTTCAACTAGCAAAGTCAATTTTAAATATAATGCACTAAATCAAACATTTGCTTTAAATGACTAAGAAGGTTCATCACATCACAAATTTGTTTAACTACATAAATCTACGTAAATGTGCTGGATGTTTTTTTTTTGTTCACCTATTTTTTTTTCCTGTTTAGCTTTTGAGGACATAAAGTCTATGGTGGAGATCTGTGAGCAAAAATAACTGGAATATAAATGTTCTCTCAGGTGCTTTTAATTTCCATTTCAGTTAGTATTTGTTGGCAGCACCTATTTCAAATGAATGAAAAGTCCAAGGCCTCCTTTCCCATCTAAAGGAATGGTAACACTTTTCATTTAATTTGCTTGTCCGAATTGGAGTGAAAACAAATACCAACGTGTTTGGTTGTGAACTGGCCTTCACTGTTAGAAGAGTACAAAGGAGAGCGAGCAAAGCAACTTAAAAGCTTGAGAGAACCCCTTCAAAAAGCACCTTCCTTTACCGCTCCGTGAGGAAGAATTACATCAGACTGTACCTCTCAGGATGTGCAGGATCTACAAATAGATAGCTTCAAAGAGATGAAAGCGTTACCTGTGTGATGAGTGAACTTAAATC